>NC_051448.1:10082050-10219948 GCF_001649575.2 Kryptolebias marmoratus
AGGAGAGTGAGAACAATTTGCAAGCAATCCAGCTTACATCACATCTCAGCTTTAAAAGCTCAACTCCACACTCTCTATTTCTGAATTGAGAAAGCTCCTCGGATGAGAAGCGAAACGTCTTCAGCTACAGAATAGAAGTCCAGTTGTTTTTGTTTTTTAACTTTTTTTGAATAGATCCCTTGGAATATCCCTAAGATTTTGGGAGACATCTCTTAAATTTCACATCTGAGAGTAAATGTTT
This sequence comes from Kryptolebias marmoratus, assembly GCF_001649575.2. Lineage (NCBI taxonomy): Eukaryota > Metazoa > Chordata > Actinopteri > Cyprinodontiformes > Rivulidae > Kryptolebias > Kryptolebias marmoratus. The sequence continues at coordinate 10,082,292 of NC_051448.1, forward strand.
TGTTTTTTTTTACTTTTAAAAATCATAATTTGCTCCAATTTTGGTGCAGAGTCTTAATTTGCATCATCTATATGGAGGTATTTTGGCAAGTTTTTGGATGCAGTTATCCAGTCTTCAGAGACAGATGAATGAATATGGTGGATTTTGGCTCGTTATCACACGTTTAGCCCATGCAGACCTGGAAACCCCCTTAGGAAAGTAGTTTGGGGGGATTTTCAACAAAGGATGAAAACTCTTGAATTACAGCTTTTAAAAGGTGAATTTTCTAATTAGTAACAGAAGACAGAAATATTTAGGAAGGAATATTCCAAGAGAAGCAAACATTGCATTGGCATGACATTGGTATGAAATCGGTCTGGATTCGTCAGATTGTTGTCAGGGTGAACTCCAAACCACAGCTAATGCCATTTCATGACACAAACTGTGTTTTATTCAGTGTTACAGTCAAAGTTTAAATGTTTAACCTCACATAATCTAAATTCCTCACTTAATGTCATATGCGAGAACGGCATTTGGTAATTTATTTTCGGATTTATGATCATTAGGAATTCCTTTAAAATTCCTTTGAAATGTGCCCAGTTTGACTTGAACATTGTCAGGAGCCTCTAAACCTTTGACTTTTCTTGGTTCTGTACTGAATGGTTTTGTGTTTTTCTCTGCAGGTGGATCTGATGAAGAACATCAGTAAAATTCCACAACCATTTCTCTACACAAGACATGTTCACTTCCTCAACTTTACCAGGTATGGTGCAGTGGTGCAGGGGCAGAAAGAAATGCTTATCGGTGGTTTGGTTTCTTAATGTTTGTGGTTTGTCATGGCATGCTTTCCTTTTTAAATTCCTTGTTGTCAGGTTCAGAATAAACCAGCCTGTTTATATCAACATTATCCGGGACCCCATAAACCGGTTCCTCTCCAACTATTTCTTCCGTCGTTTTGGCGACTGGAGGGGGGAGCAGAACCACCTGATCCGAACTCCGGGGATGAAAGATGATGAGCGATACCTGGTGAGTCCTTCATTTTCTTATTGAACGTGTCTAATTTAAACTGATAAATGTAGAAAACTGAAGCAGCTGATATACAGGAGCTGCAGTTTCACATGGAGAAGTAAAGCCAACAACTGAGGCTTTTAAAAAGGTCACTTTTTAATTTTAATTTTTTTATTTTTCTGTGTGTTTTTTGCAATCTAACAATCTCTGCGTAGTTTGTGCTACTTTAGCTGCTCATATATCAAAACGTCCATCTCATTTAGGGGATGGGTGCTGTGACTTTTGTTTCTTTAAACTTTTATACGTATTTTATACTTTGTATTTTACTTGATTTATAAATATTTTTCCCATAGAAATACACTAAGATCTCTTTGGTTCCTTCAAAAACATTATCTACTAAATCTGCTCCAGCTTATTCACTCTGTTTTTGTCTTCTTATGCTACTTTTAGCTTTTAGGTAGCCTTTTGCTACTTTTAGCTGACATTTTGTTACTTTTAATCTTTAGACTTTTAGCTGTTAGCTCGTGTTATTCTTTTAGCTCTTACATCTCAGTTTCAGCTTCTTCATCAAATTTCAGCTCTCAGTTGCTCTAGTTATGATTTTGTTGCTATCAGAACCGACTCTAAATATTTTTCCAGTTTTATATTTAAGGAGCCAGCTAAATACAGTTTGTTGTTTGTTTGTTTGTTTGTTTTTTTTAGTACTCTTCCCATTTATCTGCCTTTCATTCCTTCAGAGCTCATTTACTCCCTTATCAACTTTGACTAAACCAATTTTAAAGATGCTTATCGTATGAAATGCTGAAGCGTTTAGTATGTTTGGCACAGAAATGACTTGAGAGAGTCATTTTAGTACTTAATAGGAACAGATGGTATCTTCACATAAAGCTTAGTTGACACATGAGCAGTGTGGTTATTTATAGCAGCCATCAAACATTCCACAAGATGTTCTATTACTGACAAATAATTATCTAATGTGAAAGGTGCTCTTTGAAAATGCTCCACATGCTTTGTTCACACTGGGAAGATGGCAAAATGTAGGGCCTCATGTCAACCCAATATGATTTCAATTACAGACCTGAATTAACACGTGAAAAACTCAGCATCCAACAGCTGCCTTGAAGAGTTGTTTATCCCCATAGCGCCAACATAAAACCAAGACATCTTATATTTTTCAGTGCATACAGTTTTATAAGGCCTTAATCTTTTTTTTCCTCTGTCTGCTTTTTAATGCTAAGAAAGAGCAATTAACAAAAAAAAAAGCCTGACTTGATGATATGCACGACAATTGGCAGTGAAGTACTTCTTTAAATGTAGATGTTTCAGTTAAAAAATGTCAAACTTGACATTTTTACAGAAGGTAGTTTAAAACAAAACTATTCGACTTGTTCTGGATTTAAAATAATTATCCAGGCATAAACTTGTGAGCTTCAGTCATTCCTCCCATAAGTCTTCTCTGCTGTCAGGGACCCTGAGAGCTGAGCGGGCTAACAGCCTGACTCGAGTTTGACTGGGTGTAATTAAGTATCGCACTGCTTTCCCTGGATTTTTGGAGCATGTGAGTTGAGTTATTAAAGTATGCAGAGCGCAGGGGCCCCTTGCTACAGTCAAAGAGGAGGAGGAAGTTGTGTTCATTACCTGTGTATGTGTGTTTTGCTGTGAGTCAAAGCGCAAAAGGGATACCATCTCCGGAAATGAAAGCTTTCGTCTCATACCACACATCTATACTTCTATACTTTCTTCTTCTACAGAGAACTAAATTACTGTACCTCAACAAAATTTACATATATGCATATATATATATATATATATATATATATATATATATATATATATATATATATATATATATATATATATATATATATATATATATATATATATATATGTATGTTCTTGTTCAAAAGCAGTAGGTGCAAAAACACACTGCTTTGTGGTGTATACAGCTGCTGAAAACCATCTACACCACAAAATGTGCATGCCTCTGAAAGCATACACACCTCAGACATAAAAAGATGCGTAACAGGTGTTAAAAGAAAGAATTTGATGTTTCAAATAAAAGCCAGTTTAACATCAGATTCAGGGTTAATCTTTAAAGCCAAGTGGCTGTTTAGTCAAGCCAAGCTTTCAACTCCAATGAGCTCCGACAGACAGCTCAACCATTCCTTTAGCCCCTGGAAAAAATGACAAGGTTATTTCATTCCATGTTGTTACAAAATCAAGAGTTCAGACAATAGATCTCCTGGCAAGTGTGGATTCCTGAAGTGTCTATCAGCACGGGTTTCCCAGCGTGTCAACAGTTAGAGTTCGGATGTGTGCTGGATAAACGCCCTGCCTGGTGAGCGTCAGGCCTCCGTGCTGCTGCCCTGACTGTACCTGAGAGGTGTCAATGAAAGAACACTGTCAGTCTGCTCGCCAGGAGCCAGGGGAAACTGATGCACATGTTCCTGAGACATTCCTGCGGTCGGCGTGGATTTTCCATCAGTCTCCGCACCCCTTTTTACATTCACATACGCTGCACTTTACAAAGGCATGCAGCGGTCACTCGAAAACATCATGTGTACAAACTCACACAAACATGTGGGGTTTAAGCACAGGGCCTGGCTGCCACAAGAGACGTGGAGGAATTTCTTCTTCCATGAATTCATTTTGATTGTAAAACTGCCTTAATCTTGTCAGATTGAAAAGATACAGTAGTTCAGTTTTTTTAAAGCGCAGTTTTGTGTAGAGGCTGTGAACAATTAATATCTTACCTGTTGCAGAGAGCTTTTAGAATGACCTCATGTTGGAGAAATAAAGTTTAATTTTGACCAGATTGATGAGCTGTTGGCTCCTTATAAAGGTTTGAGTATTTAGATGTGTTTCAATGAACAATATCTTTTTTTATAAAAGAAAATTTAATATATATGTTTATATGCATATTTTTATACAAATGGACATAATGCTCATACATACATATATTTATATATGTGTGTGCATTATGTCCATTTGTATAAAAATATGCATATACTGTAAACACAAGCATAAAAATCAGTGAAGTGAATCCAACATAGATTAGGTGTCGCTGCTAAAAAAATCCTGGTCTTATCAGGTAAGATTCCCACGGTAACTGAAACCTGCAGTCAGCTGAAATGACACATACACTCTCTGACACAAACAAGTGCACGGTATATAGGAGAGATTTTACTGGACTAAATCATGTCTTAACAGGCCTGTATGTTAGAAAATTATACTCCTTAAAGGACTGATTGCACAACAGAGCAACTGACGCAATGGGCACTGCTCTCATTTTATTAGGTGTTTAATATTTAATAGACTAAATGTTTTTCGTAAGATACAGGAAATGTTGTTTTTAAGTATTTAGTTAAAATCATATACTGTATATTGTATATAAAATGTTTTTTAATACATCCCTTCCTGGTACCAGACAGTCGACAGATGAACTGTGTTTAAGATCTAGATACTTAGTACAATAATAGAAACCGAAAACAGAACTGAAGAAGGTTTCAAATTAATGCTAAGTAACTGTCACTGTAAGAGCTGAAAAGCTGGCACATGTAACAGAAATCTGTGCAAATGTTGTGTTGTGGAACCCGTTTCTGCTGCCCTCTTGTGGCAAAGTCAGTTATTACAGCTTTAAAGCCCCATATCAATGCACAACTACAGATTTATAGTTTTATATTTGTTCTCTATATTAAATATATTAATATTTATTCTATATGTCCACATGTACCACCTGTTCAGTTTGAAATTTCTTAAATGCTTTGTTTTAGCCTGGTTCTGCAACCAGTTTCATACTGTCTCCTCTGATTGGTCAGTTGGTTCTTCATCAGTGACTAAGTGCAAAGAAGCCAACTTGGTGACTTTGGTTTTAAATTTATTGAACCTTTAGACTCTTGAGTGACTTTTGATTATATCAGAACAGCACATGATATGACCTAAAGATATTTTGGAAATCTTGTATCTACTGTCTGAACGATATATTTTAGCTGCTGACTCCTTGGCGTTTTTAAGCCCCTTCTGCTCTGATTCATCAGCACAATAGTCAAACTGTTACCTTGAAACAGTGGCTCCTTCTTTGCTTTAAACTTCCCAAATGAGCAAGGAGAGCAATATGGAAATGTGTTTTATAGTGATGTATTTAAATATATAAGCACGGTGTGCCAAAGAGGCATCTTAGGGAGTTCAACAGCAGTTAGGGGTTTTTCTATGAGATAATAACTTTCTTGATATGGTTTGGTGGATCTTTTTTTGTTGTTCTTCTATTAAAATACAAGACAATATGACTGTATATGAACCCCCATTAAGAAAAGTACAAACTACTTATATGAAATTTCATTCTGAGGACTGAGACAAATTTTCCCATTGGGAAGGTTTATATCCTGGTTTTATTCACATGTTCCATTCTTTATAATGGGAGACCATTGGATTATAGAGATTAGGTTCTATTTGGCTACAAATTAACTGACGACTCACTTCATCCAACCCACTGTGAGAATAGGAAAAATAGACCTGAGGTTTTCTAAAGAGAGTGCACATTTTCTGTCAGGATGCACATGTTTGACTGGTGTGCATAAATAAGTTGAGGAGTGAAAGTCTGTTATCAGAGAAGGAAGGACTTCCTGGAAGAAAAAACAACAACATGGTGTGTCAGGGAGTCCTACTTGCATTTTTCTGTGGGATTTTAGCAGCTAATCACTTTCTCGGTTTCTGATTTTGCTTTCAGTGGTTTCTGTAACTTACTCACTGATTATGGGTGTGTGTGTGTGTGTGAAATGTACTGTAACAGTGTTGCATAACTTGAGGTTCTTTGGAACCTCACCGTGACAAAAAAAAAGATTGTAAATGGCAACAATTAAATTTCTTTTTATAACTTTATTTTTTTTGTTGCTGTTATGAAACTTGTGTATGAATCTGTTTTTTATTCGTATCTGTGGCCATCTGGATTGGGACACCCTGGAAGAAGAGAGGTTGTACCCCGACATAGACCTTCCTGGTTAAATTAAAAGCAATAGGAAACAAAATAAAATCAAGGATAAGACAAGAATGCCTTACATCATTCTGGATAAAATAGCACACGACTAACAACAGAGTATTGTTGAAAATAAGAACGAGAAGTTCAGACATTGTGTTACTCGGGACGTGACCTGTACAGTAACAATGCTGCAGTTCTTAACTCTTTCTGAAGGGTAGAAAGAGGGGCTTGGATCTGAAGCAAAAATACAACTGCACGGCACTGATCTGCAACAAACAAATAAAAAAAGAGAAAGCTTTGAATGCAGCAGTGAGGGAGACATAACTACAATCTCCAGATGTTGTCCTAAATGTACTGAGGGGTTGTGTTTGAAGCTAAGCAGCAGCTGTAAGAGACGGAAGGGAAAACAAAACTGAAAACGATATGAACCCAGTTTAACTTTCTCTGTGGTTCATTGCAGTTTGGGGTTAAAGTCGCTCCTTTTTATCTTCATGATTCCTGCATTTGTTAACAAACAGAGCAGCTTTTACTCCTTATAGCACTCTGCCTGCAGTCTCTGTGTTCTCATGTAGTCTGAAAAGCAGGTGTCATGTATCAGTAAAAAACATAAGGCCACATTCCTGATATCCCTGCTGAGTCTTGATGAAGTCATTTTACTTGCTGGTGATTTCATATTCTTCTTGATAATCAGGGGAAAATAAAGTTAAATCTTCGTCCTCCTTTCTCTCTGGTTTGCTCCTTCTCAGTGTCTCTTCAAGTGGTTTGGATTTGGGGTTTTAGCTGCCCCCACATGTAAAAAAAAAAAAAAATGCAAAAAAGAACAAAGAACAACTTCCCACTGGCCTGATTACTCATAACAGATGTTATGAAGTGTAAAAAAATTACCAACAGAAATGTGTTAAGCAGCACAGCATCTGCTGAGATTTTTTTTTCTTAATTCCACTTGAATAAGAAGGCAGTATGAATTTTTTTTTTACAAAAAAAACGACTCAACATGAAGCAGCATATAGAGATGTTTCAGAGGCACGCAGCCGCTCGAACATGAAAGCGTGATCTTTACTCTTACACGCTGCCTGTCATGTTTCCAGCTTGTTCTCAGCGATCACCTTTAGGCTCTTCTCAGCAGCAGCTCGAAGCTCCTTGGGAGACGTCCAACCTCAGGTTGTCTCTGACTCAGCTTCGTCTGTGTTGTCCTCAGTGCTGACTTTGACAGATCTCTCTGTTTTACAGACTAATGGGGAGAAATCTGAACGGGCCAGCTTTGACGCCACCGTTATGTTTTCACTCTCTTTTAACACAGCAGGCCTGTCATCGCCTTCTGTCGCGTTCCTGCAGCCTGCTGCTGCTTGGAGCATCTCTGCATGTTTCCGTGCACAGAGGGCAACAACAGCAATACTTCTCGCTGTTGATCTGTGCATGAGATTTACGTCACCTGACATGGATTTGAACTCACCCCTTAGTGGTTGTCCAGCTTCAGTTGTGTGTTTAATCTCTGTTCATTTTCTTATTTAATGATTCCCACATTCAGATATCAAATCATGCCTGTTCTGATGGCTTTAATCATAAAATGCAGAGTTCTTCTAGGGTTCGTGTAGAAATGTTGGAAAAGCTTGAATTTTCATGTTGTGTTTTTGGAAAACAATTACATTTTGAGTAAAAAAAATCAGCCTGAAGCTGTAATTGCATTGCTTTTGGTCTCATTTCTTAGTTTGTGATTCAGGTTAGAAAATAAAACTCTGCAAGCTGCACTGCCCTTTTTCTCACTCCGAGCACCTCACTGGTTTCAATTTGTGTGCTGGATTTGTTTACACTTAGGTAAAAATGGCTTTAAAAAAGTAGACTTCTGTCTTTAAAGACTAACATGTTTAAAGTTTTAACATTTTTACCTGATTTAACTGATTTTTAGAACCCAAATTAGACCTTTTGAACCTTGTTGTGTTTCCTTCTTTTTTCTTACCTCTTATTATTTTGAAAATATAATATTTATGTTGAATTAAAATTATAATTTGATATAGGCACACTGTTAAAGAGCATGTTAATTATCATCATAGTAACGTGTTAAAAAACTGGAAAAATGGCACTTAAAAAGCTTTATTTCTTTATTTTTCAAAAGTCATAAGAACTCTGCTTTTGTTGTATTTATAGTCATTTTATTTGTTTCATAAACAGGAAATTATAAACACAAGTACAGTATGTTTCTTCACCTGAGGGACTGAATCTATATTTCAATACGCTTCAACGTTTAGTTCATTTAGGTGAAGAGCTCCCTCTAGTGGCCACTACAAGCTAAAATCAATGCTGTGCGTTTGTCTACTTTCAGGACATAAATGTGTGCATTCTAGAGAATTACCCAGAGTGCTCCAACCCTCGAGTTTTCTACATCATTCCCTACTTCTGTGGACAGCACCCTCAGTGCAGGTATGTTCACGTTCACATCCAGCTGAACTAGAGCCGTTTTGTCATTTTTTCCACTTGTTCCCTTCAGAAAAAGCTCACAGTTGTTTTGTGTCTCTTAGGGAGCCCGGTGTTTGGGCGTTGGAGAGGGCCAAGCAGAATGTCCTGGAAAACTACCTCCTCGTAGGCATCCTGGAGGAGCTGGAAGATGTTCTGCTCATGTTGGAGAGGCTTTTACCTCATTACTTCTCTGGAGTGCTCGACATCTATAAGAGCCCCGGTTGGTGCACCGTGCCGAATAAATCACATTTAGTGGACTAGTCTTTAAACAAGACAAGAAATTGGCATCTAGAGCTTATATGTTAGACCAGGGGTCTCCGATCCTGGTCCTCGAGGGCCACTATCCTGCATGTGCTACATGTTTCCCTGCTCCAACACACCTGATTCAGTGGTTAAATCACCTCTTCATGTTCTGCAGAAGCCTGTTAATCACCCATTGATTCAAATCAGGTGTGTTGGAGCAGAGAAACAAGTAAAACATGCAGGATAGTGGCCCTCGAAGACCAGGATTGGAGACCACTGTGTTAGACTGTATATGAATTTATGGATCTGTGTTTTCAGAAATTCATAACTTAGACAGCAGTCAGAAACTGATTTATTTTTCTCTTTTTTTTCCACCTTTGTGTTAAAGAGTATAAAAAGGTGGGGAACCTGACTGGCACGGTCCGTAAACACACGCCGACCCTGGAGGCTCTGCAGGTGCTGTACCATCGCATGCGCTACGAGTATGACTTTTACAACTTCATCCGGGACCAGTTCCACCTCACGAAGAAAAAAATTGGGCTGAAGTCCGCCTCCCAGCCCCCCGCGTACTCGTCTGCTTTCCTGCGTGAGCTGACCCTCCGGACCCCGAAACCTCTGGATGAAGACGAGGAGCTAGAGTCCGACCTGGAGGATGCTAACAGCTGGCTGGTCCATCCCTGAGGGCTGTTTGAACAGTAGCCCCCCCCCCCAAAAAAACCAGAAAGATATTTGGCTAAAACTGTCCAAAGACAGCTTGAGGCGGCCTGGGGGGCCAATGGCAGCGTTTCACCTCTTTTAGATGCATTTTTTGTGAATCCAGTTTTCACTCTGCAGGCTCAACATGTTGGACTTGAGAAAATCAAGAACATAAAGCTCTATTTAATTACAGACCAAGGACAGAGGGAAATAATATAAGGTCAGTTTGATTGACTTGAATTTGAGCTTGTTTTAAGGCTTGTACAGTAAATAATTGGGCTGTGATCTCCAGGAGAGATTAGAGCTGAAGCTGGACAGCTACAGCTAAATGTGTTGAGAAACGTTCCCAAAGGTTGGAACGAGCTTCAGAGACGTTCGAACTGTTAAAAAAAAGGGCTGGTGTCACAAAAACTGGTTTGAGACATGAGTTTGAAAAGTGCCATGAATACTGTGTGTATATTAGTTCTTCAAGCCTATTCCAAGTGCCAAACCTCATTAAAGGGATAGTTTAGATCTTTTTTTTTTTTTGGTTTTGAAGTGGGATTCTGTAGAAAGGTTATGGACAGTCAATATCTTCCTTGTTATAGAAAGCTAAACATTCAGCAGAAACATTATCACCTTTCTCTTTCATTCATGTATAAATCTATGGTTCTTTGCAACAACAGCAGCAGCAGCACTTCTTACATGAATATTATAGTATTTCTGCTAAAATAACCATCTGACAGTGGTGTAAATGTTTATAAAATAGCAGTTGCATGAACTGCTATGTAATATTTTTGGATTGTAATTATTTCAGGGTGGCAGTAATTCACTTACCTAGTCATTAGCTTTGATCAGAATGGAACTTTGTTTCTTCAATCCGATGGTGTCTAAGCAGCTATCTACAACAGATAAGAAATTATACGTTCATAACCTTTCTCCAAAACCCCAACTCCAAGGATCTGCTGACTGTGAGACTAAATTTTCCGAACACAGCTGGATGAAGCTGTGCTGAGCTACGTCAGTTGTTATAATACTGGTTTACAAGATGTTTTGGTAAATTGTAAAAAGTAAAATGTGTAAATGAGGGTTTAACCAAATACACTTATGAATTCAAAGAATTCCAACTCAAAGGGCATGAGTGAGTTTGACCGAGCCAGCAGAGTATATGGTGATAGTTATTTTTTTTATTTTTTGGGGGGGGAGTCACTTCCACGTGTGTGAAGAGTCAAACGCTAAAAGCATCTATGGAGCCTCGTCTTAATCCAAAGTTTAAATACTGAGCTTGCCAAATATGAAACTGTGTTTAAGAGTTGTTTAAATGCACTGCAGGTTTTTTCAGAAGCAGATTTCTCGGAATTTGTGCAGCAGCATGAGAGATTTGGTGACACCTGGATGAAAATCAGCCTTCAATGTCAGCTTTGGTTTTGTACTGTTGAAATACGTTTGCCTTGAGAAGTATTAGAAAAATCTGTGCATTTTATCTTATTTTATTTTTTTATCCACCCGGCTAAAGTGCAGTTTCCTCATCAGAGAATCGTAACCATAAGCTAACGTGTGATCGACATATTTCACCTAACCCTCCTGGTCTCCATTGCCTGTGCTTTTGTTTTTGTTAAATTTGTGTTTTTGGTGTTTCGTTTTATGCCAATTTAATTTATTATTTTGTAATCATTTGCCTTCAAGATAAAAGTCTCAGGAAGAAAAACAGTGTTTGACAACTTTACGGTTTTTATTTGTTTTTATCTCTAGGTTAGGATGGCTTCGAAATTTTCCTTCCTTGACTCATTTTGATGTGTTAAGGTTGTCAAGAAGGGGTTCAAATCTGCAGCTGACAAACGCAAAACAAATGCGTCCCATCATTCAGTGTCTTCAAAATAAATGTCCTCTTGTCATTGCAGCTGGTGTGTCTGCCTCAAGACTAAATCACAAACATTTGTTCACAAAACTGCACCTACTCACACAGTTTGGATGAGAAGTTGATACTCCATACTTATATATATATATTTGTCGTCGGTACTGCATTGAAAATGTCTTGAAACTTGACATAACTTTTCTGCTTCCACTTTTACTACATTAAAACCTACCATTCCTTGAAGGAATGCATATCGCCCGCCACCTTTAATGCCAGCGTTTGACATTAAATTCATCTCATGTTGAGAAATGACGGCCTTGCAGCCACTTTGAAAATAACGTTAAAATTAAATCTCAAGCACATTTGCAAGATCTTGTGCAATCTGCTAGTGCTCAGAATATGTGCTAGAAGTGACTCTCAGCTACTACCACGTCAAATGTTTTCAATATCTTGCAAAGTTGCTCGAGTTATAGCCAGTTTTTGCATTGGCTAAGGTTGATTAGTTGTGCCAACCAGCTTGAATCAGATCGACTCGAAAAGTAAATCCAGTTATTACATATTGAGAGTTTTCTTAAAATCTGTCCGGTGGTTCCTGAGATATTTTGCTAACAGACAGACAAACAAACACACATAGTGTGTTTCATGAAATCCAAGTTTGTAAAAACATTGAGCAACAAAGAGTGTGTTCAGAAACCTGAAGAACCTGAGGAAATATCTACGTTAAATTGTACGCTTTGGTGATTAAGTAACATTTTAGGAGTTTTTTTTAATAATTTCAGAGGATCAGGCTACAACTCTTAAAGCTCCACACATGGAACTGTTGAAATGTGCAAGGGTGGCTGTACTAAATTGGTACTTTCTACACACACACACACAGAGGTGTTCATGTGAAAGGTGCTGCAGAGTGAACTTGTGTGTTGCACGAGTTTGTGAGACGGTTACATGACAGCCAAAAAGTAAATTCTGATTTATAAAACCACAAGTTTGATGATGTATTTCTACTAGCTGACAAAGGAGGAAGAGTTTTCTCATGTTTATTAAACAATATTTATTTAAAGATTTCTAGTCTCTTCTCAGAAATACCGTACAACTATTCAACGTACAGAACAGTGTCTGTGTCAAGCATTTTATTTATTATTCTATGATGACAAAAAAAAGAATAATACTCACAAAGAAGCTATGCATTGAAAAAAAAACTGTTGACTTCTGGGCATGAATACTTCACTCACCATGACAATAAATATCTAAAGCTTTAGTAGCCATCTGCTTCCTATCATTTCCTCCCCTTTTGCATTTAAGTGCAGAGACTATTTATGTCATCTTACTGTAGTTGGTCCAAGTAGTTGGTTCAAACATCCGGAGATAACAGCTTTTTTTTCTTTTAGTACAATGATGAAATGATGTACTTTTTAACTTAAGTGTCCAGCATTTAGATTGCAAACTGAAATTATGCACAATAAAACTAGTTAGATAGTTCAGATTTTATGAAATGGGGTCTCGGTTTGGAAAAACAGTTTATTTCCAACCAGATTGACAAGCTAATGGCTAGTCCGAGCGAGGTTAGGACCAAAGTAAACTGCTTAGAACAACTTCCTTTTCAAAACTCATAGTTCATGTGAATGCCATTTTATAAGCCTTGACACTGCTGTCACTTTCACAGTTATTTACTTTGAACTTGATGGCTATTTGCTAACATAAGCAGAGGAGGCAGCAGCTAGCTGTAGCACCTCTGGCAGAAATATTATCATATTTCTACCATTTTAACAGTGTAATGAGAAACTGACGATGCTGTAAAGGTTTATAAATTAGCAGTAACATGAATTAAGCTCCATTTCTCCAAACTAAGGCCTTTCAAAGAACTATCTACAACAGGTAAGATATTAATGGTTCATATGCTTTCTACAGAACCCCACTACAAAACATCTGAACTATCCTTTTGACACATACACATCCACAACATGCCCATACTTACATGAAACTCATATGAAATTCAAAATACACATCATCAATGACATCTTAAACAAGAAAGAACCGACGATTGTCAGACTGCTGTTAAATTCTAACACTTTTCAGATAATAGTTTCACAGTAAAACACATGCCCTGAGATTACAAAATATTAAGTGGCTTTAAAATAAAATAGGCACTTGTTTTATTATAAAAATACTATTGTGTTAATAGAAAAAAGTATAGTAAAAAATCTATAGATTAAAGCACTATAGGTAAAGCAATGATTTGTGTTCAATCACATTAATTACTTAATCTACCAAAAGAAAAGGGGGGAATTTGTTTTTTAGTATTCTTCATTTTTCTGTAAGTTAACACGTACAGGACTGTCGTGGCCAAAGTTTTGAGAATGGCAAAATTTTTCCATCCTCAGATTTTTAGGAACCTTTTGTCAGATGTTTATATGGTATAATGAAGTACAATTACAGGCGTTCCATAAGTTTTATAACTTTTTATTGACAAATACGTCCAGTTTAATCCCTATACTTCCTGCAGAAAGTCATGCTGTCCTTGATGTTTTTCTCGGAGAGAAATGGCTTCTTTGGTGCCCTTCTTGACATCAAGCCATCCTCCAAAAGCCTTCGCCCCACTGTGCGTTCAGATGCACTCACACCTGCCCTCTGCCGGTCCTGAGAAAGCTCTACACTGGTCGTGACCCGATCTTGTAGCAAAGGTCCTGACGCTTGCTTGCCTTTCTTGGACACCCTGAAGCCTGCATCACTGCAGTTAAACCACTCTCCTTGAAGTTCTCGATGATTCGATAAATGGTTGATTGGCGTGCTGTCTTACAAGCAGCAATGCCCTGGCCTGTGAAACCCTTTTGATGCAATGCAATGATGACTGTACAAGTTTCCTTGGAGGTAGCCATGGTTAAGAGAAGAAAACTTTAAAGCACCACTACCCTTATTAAAGCAACCAGCCTGTTCTTGTAATCAGCATAACAGAGTGATATCAGCTGTCTTGTCCTCTTTAACCTTTTCTCCTGAGCTAATGAGACAGTCAATAAAAATTATATGAGCAGGCCATTTTGTTGGGCTGAAATGCAGTGATTGGAATGCAGTAATTTTTGTGATAAGGTCTTTTTCATGGCAAGGAATAACTTTGCAAATAATTACAATTCATCTGATCCCTTTTCACAATTTCGAGTTAATACAAATTGCCACCACAAAAATTGATGTAACAAACTGTGTAAAAAACAAAATTTGTGTCATTCTCAAAATCTTTGGCCACAACTGTACATATAAATACCCCTCATGAAGCACAGAATATGACTGAATTCATGATTGCACCGTGACTAATGGATGTATGCAGCAGAGCAGCACTTTTCAACTACTGGTCAGAATGCAAAACAAAAAGTGATCAAAAATATTTCAACAGTTTCAATAAAAACTTTTTTTTTTAATTTTCCTGTAAATTCATAAACTGAGAACTGCTGCAACCTCCTTTATTTGCCCGTTCTGTTCTTCTAAATGTGTCTTTGTTTTCAGGCCTTTGTTTCGCTTTGTTTCAGCTCCATCCCGTCCTCTGCGTTTCTGTCGCTCAGGCTTGAGCTCTTCTTCCCGGGATCACGCCCGAGAGACTCGGCCTCCTTCAGAGTGGTTGTTAGGGGTTTGCCCAGCGTCTCGGGCAGCAGCAAGGTCAGCACCCCGATGATGAACGCCAGGATTCCGACGATGAGCTGCACACAGATCAAGATTAGCGAGTAAAACATTTAGGAAATCATCTACGTTAAAAACACTGTTGCATTGACAAAGAGTCAGAGCCGGGCAGAAACACACCTGCTGAAGATTTCAAACCTGTATTTAAAATTTCTTCAACCTCACACACACATACACACACGTAGACTCAGCATCTTTGCTGGTTAATGTCTGGTTTTCTCTTATCAACTCTATTTCACAGAGAGCATGCAGATGCAGCTCTGGGAAAACTACATTTGGTTTCATCTGTAGATAAAGCTAAGACGATTCTCAAAACAGTTTGGTCTTCAGTTTTTTTTTTCCACCCTGAGAGACTAAACTGCTCCTTCTCTTCGTGTTTGGACCACACAACTTTAATAAGACTCCCTGCAGACAGCTGCAGACTCAGATTATCTACATGTAGTTACGTCTCTTCCCTCTTATGTGTTTTAAATCAGCTAGCAGGATGCATTCCATACATGTTGGGAAAATATTAAACCTGGGCAACTTGTTGATCTTTTGTGCAGTCATATGCAAATGTTAATGCTGCAATAAATAATCTAAAAGGCACTTCTTAATTTCTCAGCAAAAAAAAAAAATTCTGTTGATTGAACATCAAAAGCAATGTTGGTCTGGAAGTTTGCAGAGGAGAAGATGAGCTTGTGTACCTGAGGTAGATAGAGCCAAACGTCAGCCAGGTACACACAGAAAGGAGCTACCACACTGCCGACACGACACATCATACTGCCACTACCTACTGCCAGGGACCTGAGGGGGGGAAATAAACAGTCTGGATCAGCTGTTCGGTTAAATAATGAATCAATAAAAGAGCATAAATAGTATGATTTCAACAAACAAACCCTCAGAGAAATGATAACAATAATAACAATAGGTTTTCACATTTGGGGAATGCTATTGCTGCTGCCATCCTCAGCACTCTGGCCACTGTATTTACCTGATGATGGTTGGGTAAAGCTCACAGGTGTACAGGTAGATTAGTCCAAAGGCGATCGCAACAGCAAACTTTCCTATCATACTGAGAGCGATGGCCAGAGCCTGGATGTCCTGCAGAGACGATGATGGATGTTAGTGGAAAAAGAAAAACAAAGACATTCAACAAATGGTTTACATTTTAAACAATAGCTTTATTTAGCTAATTTGCATATCATTTATACCTGAGAGACATAAAGAAATAAGCTTTGATCAATCATGGACACAAACACATTTTCAGATCTTTGAAATCTTTGCCTAAAGCTTCAGCACTAACTGTCGGGGTCAACCCTGTCTGTCTGTTAGCAAAATATCTCATGAATCTCTCTTTGGATTTCAATGAAACTTTCAGGAAGTAATCACTGAATGCACACCTACAACTGATTAACCTTTGGAGTCAATCCAATTTACGATGGCTGCCACAGATAATTAACATTAGCAAACGTAATATTGGCTCTAACTCAGTCAATTTCACAGATATTAAGCAAAGCTTTAATGAGTGTGCTGAGAGTGATCTTCAACACATACACTAAGCAGGAACTCCTCCAATATCAAATGACATACCACATTACATTATTTCCAACTATTTAGACCTGTTTAGACCATTTCTTGATATAATATGATCTTATTCTAAAACTCTGATATGAAACACAATGGAGGGACATGAATTCCTTCAAGCAATGCTAGGCTCTTAGTAATACTAATCCTATTGCCATAAAAAAGCTAATAATGTGTTCTGCCAAGTTATAAATGACTGTGCACACTTTAGCTTCCTGTTTCTCATTTGCAGTTGCTTTAGAAACCCTGGCATGTTTGTCAAGCTGACATGTGGTTCATATAAATTCTGGTATGTGAACATCTGCAGAGGGATTTACATTTAGTTTTAGTGGCCTGCAGTGTAAAAAGAAAACAGAAAAATATCTATATTTCAAATTGACCCATGTTGCTAATTTGACTACATAAAAAGAGCCAGTGTTTAGAACAGCTCCAGAATTCAAAGGTCATAATTCCTTGAAATGATCACCAACAAGCTGAGAACTGGAAGTATCATATATCAGAGCTGGTCCTGTGACCCATGTGGGCCACCGGCAAACACCGAAAGCACATTGTGCAAGAGCAGGAAGTACTTTAAATATAGCTCCTGTGGAACTCAGCCTACTCTAGTTTCTGCCTCACTGAAATGCACAACTTTATATCTAGTTTATAGCAGAATAATTGTCAAGAAAGTGCTGTTGTAAACATAAAAAAACGAAAGTCCTAGCTCTCCCTGAAGGACCAAATGTTGTTTTAATTCAAGATGGCCACCACAGCCACATCTCGCAAGATGTTTTAATGCTCAGAGGATGTGCTGAGGATGAATCAAAGCACACCAAATTTTATCTCAACATATGCTGAGGAGTTTCATTAAAATTCATCTGCTGGTTTATGAGATATTACAGTACATACAAATACACACTGCCACACACAAAAACATTATCTCTCCACCTTTGCTTTTGGCGGCAGGAAATGATTGAAAAGCATTTTAAAGGACTATTTTCCTTGGCCCAAATGCCTAAATGTTGTGAAACATGCGGTTTATCTCTGTGTACGTACAGCAGGCACCACTATGATGAGCATACATGCAACCCCGGCCAGGAGCAGCGCCGGAGCACATGTCTTCTTCCTTCCAATCCGGTCCATAGCAAAACAGCCAACCAGATACGAGGGGATCTCCACTGCACCTGGAAACAGCCAATCACAGCAGCCTGAGGTCAAAGGTTGTTGTGTCACTAACACAATGACATTCAATCTGAGGGATTTAAATAACTGTCAGACATGTGAGGAAAGCACAGCATGGATAAGTTAGTTCAAGTGTGTGCCTTTAAAGGAATGAGAGTGGGGTTCTGATATCAGTGATGTTCAGTGACAAAAACAGACCACATAGATGCAGAATTTTCCTAATGAAATGAAGAAAGAGCTGTTCAACTTTATGATATTGTGTATTGTGAGAACTAAACTCCTAAAATTTGCTATTTGGAAGAAGAACTAGGGATTTGTGTACAATAATATACAGGAGAAACCCTGTGCTTATAAAATAACACATGAGCAGCATATGATTCAACAACAGAAACTATTACAGCACAGATCTTATTTTTCTAATCAGATTCCACATGGAAGCCATCAGGCTGCAGACAGTTTTCATTTCTCTGTTGCTATAAACAGAAGAATAAACAAAGCTGTTCTTGACAAAAGCAAGATGATTTTCTTACCATCTCTAACCTTACCTCTGCTGATCTGTTGATAGAGCTCAGAAGCACAATAAATGCAACCCCAAAATAATTTTTTGCAAAAATAAAAATTATCAAATTTATTTGATGACAACATTTAAGTTTAATGAGTAAAATATAATGTATAATTCGCTAAAAATGTTGAAAACTATGTAATTTTTGACTTTGTACTGGAGTAACTGTCACAACTTTCTGTAAAAAGGGAAAGGGTGCCTAAACCTTGTTATATGAATATCCATCATAATAAAAATTTTAAAAAACTTTACATTTTACAGCATTATTTAAAAACACTGTAATAGCAGTCTCTTATTACAGTACTACATTTGTCTGTGTCCATTAAAGCTCATCAGCCAGTTACTCACCAGCCAAGAAAAGGTTGACATACTGGTTTCCTCCCAGGTTGACGGAGCCTAAAGAGAAGACATAATAGCCCAAGCTGCCGACGAACCAGATGGCCCACACTGTGCACGTTCGCCCTGCCATCCTCCAGCTGCCGAACAGATCCAGGATGGACAGCTTCTTCTCAGGCTGTGATGGCCTCTCCTCCACCTCCTGCTGCAGCAGAGCTTTGCCGTTCTCCTTCCTCTCCGGCTCCAGGAGCTCCTCCGCCTTCAGCCTGCACTCCAGGCCGTTGCAGCGGGCGATGGTGTCCAACAGGGCCTGAGTCTCCTTGTAGCGGCCCTTGGCCATCAAATAAAACGGCGTCTCGGGGAACTTCCAGCAGAAGAGCAGGTAGGGCGAAGTGCAAATGGACAGGATGATTTGGTAGATCCACCAGACCCGGACCAGGTAGCCGATCAGAGCCACCACCATGATGCCGACTGCAAAGGCTGCATGGACGTGCATGGAGGTCCACGTGCGGACCTTGATGCCGGTGAACTCTGTCACATACACAAACACCACCACCAGGTAGCCACTGGATACCTGATTACAGCAAAGTGAGGTAGGAGGAAAGGAAGGAAGGATGCAAGAGGGAAAGGAGGAAGAAGATAGAAGGACAGAAGGGAATAGAACAGATGGTAGAAACAGAGATGGCAAGTATATGATCTGCAAAGTTCACGGTTTGGCAATTTGCTAAAAACTGTTCTGTTTTAATACGCTTGCATTACTTATTTAATATTGAAGAGAACTGCATTTATGAGCACTTTGCGCCGCAACAAGCTCACTGTCTGCTTATTAAACAGCAAACTCGTGCTTGTCTTCTTTTACAGACCACATATTCGGCTTTTTGAAGTTTTACCGCTGCTACCACAAGAATACAACACAGCAGAATAAAACTCAATGCTAAACCCAAAAATAACACGAGTTTAAAAAAAAGAAATGAAATAATGATAATAAGAGAAATAAAATCAGTCATTACTCAGTTGTTTGTTTTAAATTTCCAAACATTAGTGACAATAATGCCATAAATCCTCTGTGAGTAGCCCCCATTTACTCAGCTCTTTATTTGTGCATTCAGCTCTGCTTTAAAGCTGAAAAAGGTGACTTACGGCACGCTTTAAAGTTATGAGAAAAACAGCATCTGTAGCTGATGAGGAAAGGGTGAGATGATAGAAGATGAAAGGGAGTGAAATTGTTTACTCCAACCATAAAGACTCCTTTTAGTTTCTCTTCTGAGCATGTTTTTCTGCACACACTGTAAGCATTATGTAATTTTCTGTAAACAGAAACAGACACTTTAACGTGCAGTTCAGTCTGAACCCACATGCCTTCTTTATGACACAATTTGGAACTGTTTTTATAGCTGCAGCAAACTCAGTGAGACCAGCACATGGGTCTCATTTCACTTGTAAGATGTAATGGGGCGTTCTGGTGTTTTGACTTAAAGCATGGCCTAAAACATAAAACTGAACTCAACTAGAGATTTAAAAGTCATGTTTATAATGTAAATTCACAGATACTCTTTGCTCTTTGGACTTCCCGCACACTAAGTGGATGTTGTGGAAACAAATCTTCGCCTGAGGAAATCCAAGCATGTGAGTTTGTTGTAAAGAGACATCACCAGAAGCCACCAAGAATGTCAAGCAACACAATATAAAGTGTTACAAAACCTAAGAAGAATTTTATGGCGCATTTTATACATTATGATGTTGGGGATAACCAAAAACACTTGCAAAAAGCAGAAAATTAAACATTTATGTAATGTCTTTGAAACATTAAAATGAGACGTCTGGGTGGATTTTAATGTATGTTCTACAATATGCAGCGAGCAGAAAATCCTTTACAAAGGTTCTTACATTTGCACTAAATTTGTGACAACTGACCAAACATTTTTACATGAAAATAACTTCTTTGTATTGTAGTCTGAAGGTAGTACTCAGGTGGTTAACCGGAACAAAATAACAAGACAGTTTCAACTTCCCTATCAGTCTCAGTCTCTGACAAAGCTATGGGCACACATTTCAATTGAGGGGGTGATTTGAGAATGTGTATATTTGTATGACCGTAAACACCAAAACATAATACCAAATATATGCAGGTTGGCAGTGCATGTTGTTTCATATGAATATAGAGATAAAAAATGTGTTGTATATTTTAAACAAACAAGATCCATAAAACTGTTATCACATGACCGAATGCTAATCTGATCAGTTTTTTGTGTTTTTTAAGTGGTTGTCAGGTTTTATTCACAGATATATCAGTGCTGCATTATTTACCATATTTACAAAACTCAATAATATCAAAAATATTACAGGAATTTAAACATACGCAGCATTAATGAAATCCTTACTCTTATTCTTAAAATAATTCATCAGCACCCATCGCATCCCTGCTTCCCAAGGCCTTGGTCTATGATAAATTACCAGGAATAAACAAGCTGCTGCTGTTGCGTATTTCCTGTTGACAGCCATACAGAACACTTACATATTTTTTTGGGGGCACATAAACCTGTTGCACTGCTGCATGAGAAACATTGTTCCACACTGCTGTTTGTTTTACCAGCTTACATCATTAATGTAACAATGAAGTAATGACTTACATTTATGAGCACTCTGTGTCCGAATTCACAGCTTTCTGTCAGAGGTTTCCCAAATGAAGCACCTCCTGACTTTTAAACAGCTGGTATTATGTTTTCATATATATATAATTCTACATCTTGACTAATTTATGACAAAGCAAATGCAATGCAGAACCTCAGAGTTGACCAGTAAGTGCTTACTGGTTCAGTAAACCGGCATCGTCTTTCGTCTCTGACCTCTCTTAGTGACTAAAAGCATGTTTTAACTCTTGCCTGATCTACATCCATTTTCTTTCTTTATTTTTTTTGTCTGACTTCTTCCAGTGATATTGTATTTAGTTCATTCAAAACATTCACCTTGGTTTTAGCCCAGTCTGGCAAAATTGTCAATTTTTTTTCCTTAAACTTTATAAAACATTTCATCAAGCATTATTAAGCTAAACAAAAAGCCTTGAAACTGACTTATCTACTGTAGTTGTGTGATCCTTGCAGGATGTCGCTGAGATTTAAGGTAACATTTTAAAAGCTGGTTTCTCAGCTTCCAGGAAATGTGCAAAATGAATGTCAATTTGACATATAAATTATGTTAGAAACACTTAATGTAGGCTCTAAAATGCCTTTGTGTTGCTTTGACAAGTGTACAAAAGAAGTTGCCGTCAGAGCTTCCTAACACGTTATAAGGGACATTTTTAGTTTAAAATATAGTCATGCATACATTTAAATACAGCTATTTGTAGAGAAACAGCTGGAAATGTGGCTCAGAGTGGGCCTAGCTGTTGAAATGTCAGAGAGTATGAGAAGAAACCTCTCCAGTTTGCCTATGTTAGTTCTAAAACAAGTCCGGAAATGAGACTTTTTTTTCTTTTTTTTCCAAATGTAAACAGGCGCGTACTCTGAAATGTGTGTGTGTGTTTTTTTTTCTTACACCGAACTCACCATGGCAAGCAGAAAGCGGAGCACCACAAACAAATAGTAGTTTAAAGAGAATGCCACAAACACCCCAAGTCCAAACTGACAGAGGCTCGTTAACATCAGAATCTTCACCCGGCCAACTCTGTTGGGAAAAAGAAATACAACCAGGACAGTTTACTGAGAGACACAAGACAGACAAGCAAAGGATAAGCCACATGTTCGGATAAGTCATTTATAAACACGAGCTTGTGGAGGTGCAGAGAATTCCTGACTTGTCTGACATCATGCTACAATACATCAAGTTTTTAGATGGGTTGCAGCTACAAATTGTTCTTAAAAGGAAAGAAAAAGAATGTTTTCTCTAGTTGAGCGCATATAATTTGACATCTAAAGTTTCTACCAACTCAAAAACTCAGAAAAGAAAACAGCACCATGTTTGGGCTTTAGTAGTTATGAAATTCAGATATCGGAGAGTTTCAACACCTTGAGGAGACAGAGACACTCCTCGTGTTTTTATCTCTTACACAATTAATCTCAAAAGTCAAAAGACATTTGCTCGAGTTATTAGTTTGGCTATTTAATTTAGTTAAAATACTTCAGTTTGGCAAATTTCCTTCAGCAGTTAAAAAAGGTCACATAAAGTGGTAGTTCACATCTTTTATGTTATGAACAAGAAAAATCTTACCTGTTGTAAGCTCTTTGAAGGACTTCCGTTTAATAGAAATACAGCTTGATTATTACTGAATTAACAAGCTAACGGCAAGTCCAAGTTAGGACAAAACCAAGTCAAACTTTTGTCATTTTTGTGTGCATACAAATGGCTTCAGTTCATTGTTGTTGAAGTTGTTTTAAGATGGCAGCAACCCATTTTGGTCTTGGTTCCACTCAAACTAGCCATTAGCTCATCAATCTGGTCAGCATTAATCTCTATTTTTGCAAACTGAAGACACTCGAAGAGCTATCTACAGCGGGTAAGGTTCATAACCATTCCACAAAACTTCAAAAGATCTTTAACTTCAACTTTTATTTTTGAAATCAGAGATATTACAGTCTTTTTTTGATTTAACCTATGTTGGAAAGTCTAATTTGCAGTTTGTCATACATGCGCCATCAGCTCATTGACAAAAGCCACCATTAGGACAGTTAAAATAAACATTTAGCTCATATAAGCATTCAAACTCAAGAAGTGACAGACAGACAGCGAACTCCTCAACAGAAAACCAGAATATGGTGAGTCAGACTACAGCCGTATACATGAAGTTTATAACATGGCATTTTAGTGGCTCTGTACAAAGTGAAAAAGCAAACTGCTTCAAGCAAAACCAACTTCTGAAGGTTAGTAGAAGCCCAGAGCTGCTAAAAGGTTTGTGTCAAATGTGGGAAAATTAAAAAAGCCAATACTTAAACCTCACAATGTGTGCATTTATTGGTCACTTTGAATTCCACTAATGGAAGACCAGAAACATTATAGAGGATAAAGAAAATTACTCAGTGTGGTAGATTGAGGTTTTATGCAAAACACTTGTGGAGTATCTGTGGCCTATTAGTGGACAGACAGAAGTGCACATGTGCTCTCCTCAAAGCTGATCAGCTGCTTGGCCATGTCATCTTATCTGTCTAATCTCTGCATGTGTTACACTCCCTTTCTTCCAGTCCTAACTCCTCTTTTCCTGCTTCTTTTTTTCAGCCAAATCGTTCCTTCCTTGTTCATTTTCCTAAAAATCATTGTAAAATTTGGAATTTCTCACATATTTCTGTTTAAAAAAAATCCTCTCAGCCTGAGAGAGCAGACATATTTCATACAAAAGCAGGAGGGCAGACATGTCTGAAGTTTGGACGGCATGAATGACATAAGGGTGGAGTCCTCTGGTGTCCTTTTACTCCCCTGTCCTTACCTGTCAGCAATGTCCCCGAACACCAGCGCTCCGATCAGCACCCCCAGCATGAAGGTGGGCTGGCACAGCTTAGCCAACCACTCTTTGTCACACACCAGGTCCCAGTCCGTCACGATGCTTTGGTGGACCTCGGTGTGGTCATAAACAAAGTTCCCACTGCATTCCTTCACTGTTTTGTTGCCACTGAACTCATAAGTAAAGTCTTCGGGGTTGGTGCGCAGGGCGCAGCGGCACCGGCTCAGCTCCCACTGCTCCCCCTCAGCTGTCCTCACAACCAGGGGACCACTACCTGACCCAATGACTGGTAGAATTTCTTCCAGACTGGATCCTGTGATGTTACCGTACAGGACATCGGTGACGTTGCCAGGCACTCCGCACACAAAGTTTGGAGTCTCGACCAGGAAGACGGAGGCCAGGTAGTGGATGCCACATGCTGTGGCCTGGAAGACTGCTGCGAAATACAGACATGCCTGAAATCTGCAAAGACAGAAGCATGCTTGTGTTAACGGAGGGCAACACATGAGGCAGTAAGTAAACCTTCATGTTTTATAACGTAGTATTTTCCAAACTTTTTAGCTTCTGACCCACAAAATAACTGTAGCTGAGACTTGCAGCCTCAAATATTACGGAGTAAAGTGTTCAAAGACTTCAAACAAGCCAATGAAACTCAGACAGGTGCAACAATCAGGATATTTCTTTATATTTATGAATACTGATCTCTTGCAGCAAAAAAAAAAAAAAACTGCACTTAGGAATCGTTTTTTTAATACAATTTGATTTCTGTAGATGAGCTGCAGACTCCTACCTTAGTGTTTCATGACTTCAATGTTTGGAACCACTCTCATAAATTATACTTTATTCTTAAATGTATTCAAATTAAAAAATGGCACACAACTTTTCAACCTTCACATTTACACCTAAAATACATTTGTACCACTTCCTAACATGGACCCCAATACAAAGGACTTATTAATGTTTTTAAAAACAGGTTATTTATGCATTTGTGAACATGTTATAAAGCATGCACAATCATTTATGAGACACTTAAAATACTTAAATTAAAAATTTGGAAGTAAACTTTATGAAAAGCTGACATCATTTACCTACAGAAACAGCTGAACTGTCTGAAAATGGATCAACACTGGTGGCATCCATGGAAGAGCTGTTTGGATTTGAGTAGTCCAACTATTTTTGATCTATTGGTACATATTTACACTCAGTTTTGTTGAGTAAAATGTGCAGATAAAAAGTCTCTGTTTACATTGAGTGCGTACCCGCATTTCAAAATTCCATATCAATATATCTGAAGAACTACAGAAGTAAATGTTTTCAAACTGCACCATTTAAATAGAGTTCAGGGTAACCTTTTTAAATTTGATGTTATAGTTTACAGTCAGTGGCTTTAATGTTTCATAAACTGTTGATAAACCAATTATAAAGAGGCCCTTTTTAGGAAATATCAATACATTTATTGAAAAGAATCTGCTGAAATCTAAAACAGCTTTTGATTCATTACATCAGATTTGAAAAATGCTAAATTAGTTATGTGGGAAATCAATTCTAACATTTTCAGTTAAAAGTTAATTCAGAGGAGAATCTTTTTTTCCTCGGTTATTTTCTCAGTCTCTTCTACCCTACGCTTCCACAACAGCGCCCTCTAGCGACAAGAAGTGCTAAAAGCAATAAAACAGAACATAAGTGTAAACCTAAGAACTCAATAAACGGCAACGGGGTTTGTTTGTTTTTGTGTGTGTGTTTGTTTTTGGCATTTAAGTAAAAACAAAATGTCCGAATCGCGACTATTCGTTGTTAGGTTTGTTTTGAAAAGTCACAAGCTCAGCAGCGAGAGCCAAAAATACATTCAGACGTTCAAATTCATCCCCAAAAGCCCGACAGCTGGCTGATGACCGAGAGACTAACACACGGAGAGGAAAGAAGAGGGCGACAAACTCAGCATATAACAGAAAGTCTGGAGGAAAGAAAAAAAGAAAGGAGAAGTCCAGATGTGTTGTTTTGGTACCTTTTGAAATGTCCGAGCTCGTCGAAGATTCTCTCGACGGTCATTTTCCTGTTGCGCCCGGCGGCTCCAGGTGCGTCTCTCCCCCGGCGGGCGGCGGATCTCTGAGCGCCTAGCTGCTAATGTGGACCTTTGGAGTTCACTGACAGACAGAGGGGGGGTGGGAGGGGAGGGGCGCAAGGCTCACACACACACACACACACACAGGCCTCCATGCGCACATCCCGCTTCTCTACTTCGAAGCGGAAATTCTTTCATAGATGACGGCGCGTGAGGAGAACCAGCCGCCGTCAACTCATTTACTACAAAATGTTTTGTTTATTCTCACTTTCTAATTCGATGGGTCGTTTTTTCATATATTTCGAATGTGGTGACTGGTTAAATAAATTAAAGGCCTAGCATTTCCTGAAGGAATGCATATCACCCGCCGCCTTCTAGAGCGTTTTATACTAAGATCATTTTATCATGTCAGGCTCTAAGTATGTGTTGTGAATGACTCCCAGCTACTACCACCCCCCAGATTTTAGCTTAATATCTGTAAAAACTGACAGTTAGTTTTGTGTTAGCTAATGTCGATTAAGCTGTGGCGGCCATCTTGAATTGGGTCACCTTAAAAAGTTAATCATTTGTGGATGTACATTTCATTGTGACTTTCAGGGTTTCATTAAATTCCATCCTGTAATTCACGAGACATTTTGCTGACAAAACAGACAGAGTTGATTTCATTAGCTAATGGCAAAGTTTTAAACACAGATCTTGCACAAACAGTTATATTCAGTTATAAAAATAAACAAAAATAAATAACTGATTTGTAGCCATTTTTGTGTTTGTTAATGTAACTGGGTTGTGGAGGCCATCTTGAATTGAGTCAATTTTAAAATATAACCAGCTCTATCTATGATTACTTTCTGAAACTTTCATGAAAGTCCGTTGAATGAAATATCAGTATAAATATCAATATAAATAACAGTACAGACAAACACAGACACACACACACACACACACACTGGTTTAACTCTGGACCTCCTCAGGCAAATGTGGCATTATGTCCTCTTAGATTATATTTTTCTGTTGTAAAAATGCATTTTGTCATTTACAACTTAAAGGGACGAGTCAACTCTTTTGAAGTGTGGTTCTCCAAAAAGGCTATGAACAACCGGTTGTAGACAGCTATTTGAATGATTTCACCTTTTAGAAAAAGAGGTCCTATTTTGACCAAGCTGACCAGACTGACCAGACTGACAAGAGTCTTCTTCTTTTTCTTTCAACTGTTCCCTTTTCAGGGGTTGCCACAGTGAGTCATCTTCCTCCATCTAACTCTGTCTTCTGCGTCCTCTGTCCTCACTCCAACTACCAGACAAACCGGACTGATGGTTTTAAAACAACTGCAGTCTAAAAAAATGCATCACTAGAAGCATCTTTATTTTCTCAAGGGAGCATCTGAATTATCAAAAATTAGAAATTTTTCCAAGAATATATCTATTTGCTGAAAATATTGTAGTTAGAAAAGTGAACATGTTTTTATGTCTGGAGTGTTTGGTTTAACCTACAACAGTGCACAAACACAGACACACGCCTGTATCTAAAAAGGTGTGTGTCTGTGAAAGAAGGGTGGATATGGTGACTTTAAATAGAATTACTGTTATCAGTTTGCAACTTGAGTGAATCAAGCTTTTCTTGTTTAACAAAACATATGCATATGTGCACATCAGACTCATTAACTCTGATATATTTGAGCAAAAGACAAACTTAGACCCACTAAACATGTTTTTGGGAACACAGTTCATTTTACTCACACACAGACACTATAGGTACCTAACAAAACATCTCGTCCCCTATTTGAACGTATATTTTTTTACCCCAAAGCCTCTGTGTGCCTCTGTATTTGAGGCTCTGATTAATGATTGATGCTTGTAGTAGTGTCTGAACTGACTCAGTCCACCTTGTTTTGGCTGGATCCAGCAGGATTCAAACTCTGGCAGGGAATACGCAGCATTTGTTTCCACTTCCAAACTAGCTGAAATGGGTCATTCTTTGGAACTGATTATGTAACTTTAAAATGTTTTTTTTTTTTCTTTTCGATTTGTACCACAGACAAATCAAAAACAGTCATCACCAAAATCCATATCATAGAAGTTGGTATGAAATAATGTGTGAACCTTTTGTGGGTGTTGAATTTATGTTTAAAAAATAATAATTTGGAATCCAACACCTGTATGCACAAATTTATCGCTCGTTTTAAAAATGTTATGCAAAATGATAACATCTTCCCCTTTTGTTAAAAAGTAGGTTTAAGTACTGTGGAGCGGCATTATTTCAAAGCTCATCAAGCATTTCTGTTGTTTTCCTGGTCTCACACATTGATTTAATCTGAAAAAGCAGCTCAAACAAAGTGTTACCATTGTTTAATTTGTAATTTGGCTTCACACCCTGTGCTGACAAGTATTGTCAACACAGGAGTGTGTTTGTTTGTTTTATTGGGTTTATCGTTTTTTTCCTGCTTGTCACATCATGGTATTGGTGTTTGTTAGTGCAAAACAAAGGTTCACTTGTAACCTACTTTATAGAAATGGTCAATGACTGATTCTTACAATAGTTCAGATCTTTTGAAGTGAGTTTCTGTGGAAAGGTCATGAACAATGAATATATTACACATTGTACACAACTCTTTAAATGGCCTCAGTTTGTAGAAATAGTTAGATTCTGACCTGACTGACAAGCTAACAGCTAGTCCGAGTGGAGCCAAGAACAAAGGCAGCTTAAAACAACTCCAATCTAAAAAAAAAAACATATATATAAGTAAGACAAAAAATCAGAGCCATTAACTCATCAGTTCAGTCAGAAACAACTTTTTGTCAACATCAAGCCAAATATAAATGTTTAGGTGAAGTTTAAATGAATGAATGAATGTTTTATTTAAATATATACATTTAGAAAGATCAAATGCTATGAAAACATTATTATTAATAAACTAAAATATCTTAACTTGTTTCAAAGGAGTAGGAGAAGGATAAGCTTCTTTAATATCCTACCCCTTCTCCACTATTCCATAGTCCAAAAGACAAGATGGCTTCCTTTTTCCCCTAATGCTGTTTTAACATGTTGTTTGCCATAGTGCCATTGTTACATATATTTATATGCACACACCTCTACGCTGTACATATTTCCAACATAAAGCATAAACTTCTACATTAACATACATACTGTATGTACATAAAACACACAAACAGTATATACTATTATTAAACCTCTAAACTTTTGCATTTCACCCTTTGTTTAGTTTGTTGCTGTTTTCTCAACTTAACAATGTCAGCCTTAAATTAGCTAATATTAGCTAATGTGGCCTTTTTTCACACTGATTTGTCATTTGTGGGAAAGAGTTGTCTTAAAGCCTGCAAAATTCTATTTTTTTTAAAGCACTCTGTTTGGCTAGTCATTAGCCTCACCTGGATGAAGACTTTTGCCTCTTTCTCTATGACTGATGTCACAGCTGATAAGGTTCTAACTATTGACGACTTTTAGACAGAACATCCCTTTAAAATTAATTGGACTATAGCTTTACCGTTTGGCATTTCCCTTGTTTGTCATTTCAGTGCGGCAGCTGGCAAAATGTTAAATGTGTGTCCTTAGGGATTTGCTCCAGTCAGAGCGTATATGTTTGTGATTTGACTGTTTGAACATTTGTGTGTGTGTGTGTGTGTGTGTTTGCCTGAGATATCGCTGGCCCCAGCTGAAAGCAAACACTGTGTAACCTTCACCCGTTCCTGTCACAGCTGGTTGCTTCCCACCGTTTGAGGACCTCAGTTCGTTTATCCAGATCTCAGTGGGCTCACAGGACATAAAAAAGAACCTTAACTTTACTAAGCAGTGCAACCTATTTGAGTCTGGTTTACTCCGTGTGGTGAAGCCTGACTGCAGAGGAGCTGTTAACAGTATCGAGTACCTTCCAACTACAAGTGTTTAGAATATGTCATCTAGAATATTTAAAACTAAAACTACTATTTTAATCTGTAGATGATTCATCAGTTCAATTGATCTAATCTGCTCTAACAGTACAGTGCAGTTATGTCTGGGTGAGGATCAATAGATTTCTGAATCTGATTTCCAAGTGAGCCTAATTTATGTTCTGTCAGGCTTCCGTCTATGTAGCAAATTTCTGACTGATCTCTGACAGCAGCTCTAGTTTCATTTGCATGAATAAAAATGAGGAGAAGCTGGTAATTTGACTTTACATAACCTTTGTTCCTGGTATTTGACAGCAGTGGAGAGACAGAAGCTCTCAGACACAAATGCATTCCACGTGGCGTCAGATTTCAGCCAAATCCAGACAAATGACTGCAGGATGTGGAGAAAAACGCCACTATGTTCTAGCTGAAAAACAACAACATAAAGCCACAATAGAAACACAATTGTGCAGAACTGCTCATTTTCTTTCATAATGAAACCTCTCGCTTTGTGTGCAGAATCACAAAATAACAGTCCCACAGATACACACACACACCTGTAGGCTACTGTAAATGGTCATGTGCACACACACACACAGATTAACTAACAATATTTGTACTGTCATTTTAACTGTTTCGCAATTTTACTCTTTAATTTTTTTCTGCCTGCTTTTCAATGATAGGCATAATTATAGGCTGACCCAGATCACTGCAGACATTTCCAGTCACATTATTTAGTAATGGATACCATATGGAGGTGAAAAGTGTCGATCAACCACTAGGTGGCAGCAGAGATTGTGTCATGGAGCTAACCTGTGTAAAATGTGTCAAATTAAGCCCAAATGGTTTGTCAGACTTGGTGGTCATGAGATGTAACACAGTCAGAGGCAATCTGAGCTCCACAAGACATAAAATTAAAGTAATTCAATCAAAATCTAAATATGTAGACTTTTAATGCATGCTCATTTTGACTTGAGAAATAGTAGGGTAGGTAGGGTAACAGTTGGGCCATTCAGCTCTGTTTTTAAAGCTTAAAAGAGCAAAAGAAAAGCAGCTAAAAAAAGAGAGAAAAACTAACTAAAAGCCAAAACTATCAAAATGTTAACTAAAAGTAGCAAAGATTTAGCTAATAGCTAAAAGTAGCAAAAGGTTAGCTAAAAAAATGCAGTTCATTCAAACAGAAGTTTGTGTGCAAAGCAAAGCAATTATCAAGAGGAAACAGTGCAAAATTTAAATTTAATCGTTTTTATGCAAAATTAGATCCACAGAATACAACAAAAGACTTTCTTATATGCTGTCAGCATTATAAATTATACAACAATTGTTTAAAGTGGTTTCTCTCTTATCCCAAACAGCTGGAACACATCAGCCTTATCATGTCCCGAATTTTCCTGGATTTTAAATCCAAGATGAAAATGTTCTATCCATTCCAAAAACAGACCGTTTAAGTAGTCCTAATGTACAAAAAAATTATGTAGCTATTGTTTAAGAGACCAGCAGTACTAAAATAAATAGAAGATTTATTTAAGAAATATTTAAGTGTTTACAGGGCGTTAAACATTTTTTGTTGTTGTTCATTTTAAGCAGCCATAAACCAAGATAAAGGAAATTTGGCACTACAGGCAGTTTTAATAGAGTTTTTAAGAATTATTCTCATAAAATTATAACCCAGCACATTTTTTATGAATTTTGGTTATTATTTGCAATAAGAGAACATTTAAGAAACACCAGTTTTAGGAATTACAAAGTCCTACAAAATATTGGACTTTTTTATGATGAACCTGGTTAAAAATTGATGCTTGTAAAAAATTCCTTTCATGCATCTGATTGAGGGGGGGAAATAGACTTGAGCATGAATTTGAGGAATTTATTTTGTAGGCTGAGCTCTCATGAGTCAGTGGGAGAGCTAAAAAAAATGCCCAGACCCAGAGCACCAGGCCCTGCCCATATCTGGAGCTTCACAGTAACCTGAGAGAAGAGACCACCCCAAGAAAGGGGGCAGAGCAACAATGGTGTGTGTGTGTGTTTACATGATCTCAGCTTGACAGAAAGAATAAGGAAAGCAAATGAGAGGGGGGCGGTAACTTTTGGTAAAAGTGGGACTTGCGAGTATGTTGAGGGAGTTCCCAAAGTTTTCAAAGCCCACAGAGCCTGAATGTGTACACAGTCCTGCTGGATGAAAACCAAAGCCACATGTGAGCTGGGGCATTAGCAGGAATACTTTTCACATGTTAGGGGCTGGATTACAGAAAATGGGGTAAAAAGCAACAGAAGGAGGTAGGGGGGGAAAAAAGCCAAAAATATGGAGTAGAAGGAGCCAGAGAGACAAGGTGGACAAACTCGCAGATGGACATGTGGAAAGATCGAATTCCCGTGGGACTTCTGCTGCGTTTGAGCATCCTGCTCACTGCCGTGTGCCTTGGAGTTCATCTTTACCTGGACACCAGCTGGCAGGGCAGCCCTGCACCTCTGGCTTCGGGACGTCCCATCCATTCAGACCAGAACCGGGAGCAACAAACCAGGATGATACAGGTCTCTGCAGAGGCACTGGAGCAGGACAAAAACTTTAAAATATCTTTTCTTCAAGCTCTAAAGAGGGACAGCCAGGCCAGGAGGAAGGACAGAGACCATGAGGACCTTCTTTCACCCCTCCAGCCACGCAGAAAGGTATTACACCTTCACTGTCCTGCTTCTTAACTTCTGTGGTTCAGATTCTTGTCCTGATCCTGAATCAGTGCATCAGCAGACAGAATGACTCAATAAGAGGCTTTTTTTTTTTGCTGAAGCTTGGTAATCCCAGGAGGGTGATGAAGGAAGGAACAGGCAGCCGAATCAATGCATGTTCAATGAGCGGCTCTGAAAACTCTGAAAAAGTGAAAGAGAGGGTTTGTTACTGCTGTACGTGTCACTGCAAAGCTGCTTGCGCTTTATTCCTGACACACGTCTACAGTTTAAGCAGTTCTATAGATTCAACACAAAGCACAAGTCAAACACTCCCCCTCCCATCAGCTGTAAATCTGTGCAGCGTCAGTTCCAACAAAGGAGAGCTCAAACGCAGCATCCCTGAGAGCAAACATGCTCATTCACACACACACACACACACACACACACACACTCCAGGAGTTTGACCCCGTGACCATTAAGGAGTGTGTATTTCTCTTTGATTCATCTCTGCTCCCTGTTGTTGCCTTTATTTAGTCATTTGATCTCCCCATCCATCCTTTTTGTTCCCTGTTTTTCACCAAAACTACACACTAATTCATACACACACATGACAAATGAGCTGATGTTGTTTTCCTTTTTTTTTCCCCCTCTCTTTCCCTCTCCGCTGCTTTTCCTCATTACGTTTCTTTGAAGCATTACATGCTCATTGCCTTTAAATCTTTTATGACCTAAATTAACAAGAGACAAACGGGCGATGAGTTTTAAATGCCAGAGAAATGACTGCGGGGCTATCACACCACGGTGTGAGAGGAGCACTTGTGCACCATCAATATTACACAGCGCCATATGCTCGCTCTGCCTGATTCTTTACACAAATTTTGTCTCCTAAGATGCCCTGGAGGGGCCTGGATGAAAATTCTGTGTCATGCGCTGCTCCTATTTAAGTCCCTCTTCTTCTCAGCTTACATTTCTCCTCCACTTTTCTCCCTCTGGCCTCTTATCTCAGAGATGACTCTAAGTGTTTTTCTTTTCCTGTTTTTTTAACCCCACTCTCATCCTCCTTTTTGATTTTTTTTTCTTTCATGTCAATTCCTGTAAAATGGAGAGCTAGAGAGTCCTATTTGCCCCCATATTTTATTTCATTTTTTCCACTCATGCAACGTAAAGTAAAAAACTTGAAATGTGTGTGTTAGAGTTGACTCTCAGCTACTACCGCACTAAATTTTAAATCAATATCTGTACAACTAACCAAACTATAGTCATGTTTCAGTTTGCTTAGGTTGTTCAGTTATGGAAGCCACCTTGAATCAAGCTGACTCCAAAAGTTATTCAGTTGTAGATGTGCATCCAATGAATACTTTCTGAGAGTTTCATTAAAATCCATTTCATGATTTATTAAATATTTTGCTAACAGACAAACAAATGAACACACACGCAGACAACTACTTATAAAGTAGCCTGCCTTTGATAGCATCATATAATAGCTGAAGTGTGTTTTATTGTCAAAGCAAGACCTTCAAAAAAAAGGTTGTATATCATACAACAAGTATAATAATATTTTTTCAAATAACTAATTTTTATTTGTGTGAGTAACAGTTATGTATAAGATACATGCATGGCTTTCTGACTGACAAAAACCTATCAGTATGACATCTTAAATTTTCACTGTTTAGCAAGAATTACAAGGTGTCACAAAAACAGCACCAGTTGATTTGTTGTTAAAAACAATCTGCATGTTAAGGATATTAAGCTTTAAACCAAAAATAAAGGAAAACCCCGTTTTCCAATCTCCTACTAGAAGTTGAGGTAAAGAAATAAGAGACGACAGGCCGGCTGACAACTTCTGCCTTCCTTAATAAACCGTCGATGTGGACGTGTTTGTGTGTGTTTGAACGAACCTGCCTTGGGATTTGTTTTAGTAAAAAATTAATGTAAAGGAAATGTCTTTCTGCTGTCACACACTGAGACATATACACACACATCCGCTTTAATCATTCACTCTGCACAGACGTAGTTCGCCACCGGGAAAAGAAGAGCGGGATGAGTTGGGAAATTATTGACAGACGTGAGATGTGTCAACCCAAATAACAACAATGGGGAGGAAGACAGAAGGAGACACAAAAAAAAGCAGATAAAGTGTGCACTGATGACTCAGCCCCTGACTTTAACACAGTAGCAAACACACCACTGGCCCTGTAGTCGCAGTGACACACACCAACACACACCAACACACACATACAGAACATACTGAACCATGCGCTCGAGTAAAAATCGCTTTTTTTATAAACATTTGGATGAAACGACACAGCTGCTGGAGGCTCAGTAGGACATGAGACGTCATAATAAGACGTCATCATTTAACTGACTTTGCTTCCACCGTCTGTTCTGCTGTCACCGACAGCCAGTGGCAAGACAGGATGGACAGACACTAAATAGAAGAATCTTTAATTAGTTCTGCAAATCAGCAAAAGCACATTGGTGCTCTGAGCAGAAAAAGGCCAGAGGGCAAACATTCATACAATGACTATATAACATACTGATTTATGGAGGGATGTCTGTAGTCGTTTACTTTTTCAGCTTATGACTCATCAGTTTCATTACTGGAATCCCAGAGACAATTTTCATACCACATACTTAAAGGTCTTGAAATAGGCCGAATGCTTGTTTAGGTTTTTATTTCCACGTACGTTCAGGACAGACAATGAAACTAACAGAAATGCAACTAACACTATTGTGTTAAACAACAAAATGACATGAAGGCTAGTTTTATAACTAACTTTTTCTGAAATCTTTTTTTTTTATGCATTTCTTCTTTTTAGCTGCTTTTATTCTGTTGAACGATTATGTCTTTCTTTCTGACCTTTGACCTCACTCAAGTAAACTTTGATGTAATACAGACTATATTGCTTGATCGATGACAACAACCTGTCCTGTCTGGGTCAGTAACAAACCAAACCTGCAGTAACTTACAGCTGGTTACAAAGTCTTTTTTCTGTCATTGTAACAAAATTATCAGTGCACATTGATCCAAAAGCACCTCAACTTTGCTTTTCATGTTTCTTGTTGAACTGTAACAACATTTCTGTCCTTTTTTTAGACACCAGCGCCCTTTTCCTGGCAGGCCTCCCATCTCCCATGCAGGCTAACGTTTTATAATCTCCTTTTAATTGTATACACATGCACTCTGACCCTCAACAGTTGCAGAGCTTCCTGTAGATTCTGTGAGACGTGTGTGTGTGTGTCTGTGTTTTCATAAAGTGCAATTAGACAGTCTTGCTTGCACTGAAGTAGGAGGACTTACAAAAAAAAGCAACTCAAAAGTGATGAATGTTTGCTTAGCACAGTGGTTCTGGTTCCAAAACACGTAATTTATATATTTTATATATTTTATATATCAACACAAAAACAGTAATCCATACAGATAACTATGGAGCCTTGTTTACCATGTTTCATGCATTGTAAACAAAACTGTTTGATTTATACAGCATTATGTCCTTCCTCCATTCAGGAGTATTTATAGTAGTGGGAACACAACCCACACTGATAATTTCCTGGTATGAAGTGATGGAATGATTTAGGAAGCCTTCACACAGTTCGTTGGATCTTCTCAGCAGCTTATCAGCTAAAAATAATGTAAAGATTTTAAAGGGGGAATGGATAATATCTCTTTATGCAAGGCCTTCTGTAAAACTGAAAGTTCATTAAAAATGTTACGACTCACTCTCTGACAGAGTCATCTTGCCATAAAAGTTTACCAATAATACTAAATAAGAACATAGTGAAGACTGTTGTTAACCATTTGTCTTTGTCCTCGAATCTGAGTCTTATATTGATGGGAAGCACAAGGTTTTTGGATTCTATTTTCACTTTTACCTGCCTCTATTTCTCTCTGCCAACGCTGTAAATAAATCATAGCAATGAATGTTCATCTGGCCTTCCTGGAAGACAATTTCTTCTTCTTCTCCAATAATACTTTCCTATTGAGTCTTACTGCAGAAATTGTGCCAGGATAAAAAGTGTTGTTCGTGGTAGAATTCAGCGAACTTCACTGAAAACCATTTCTGCCTGACATTTTAACTTTTATTTTTATCACCTTTAGCAGAGATGCATAAAATCAACAGCAACTGTTGGTTTTAGTCCCTGTGTTTCTCTCTTCTTTTTCCTAAGCATCCTGGCTTTGACTTCTCGTAAGTCATTCATGCAATCTTAAGATGACAAACACATCATTTGTAAAAAAAAAAAAAAAAAAGCAGAAATAAATCAATTATTTTGCACTGCTTTGTTTATAATGCCTTCATATGCATCTCATGCATATGAAATGCTTTATATACATCTTCTTCCTGCCATCGATCCAGTCTCACAGTGAAAGTTCTGTAAGTGTGGGTGCCGCTGAGCTTCTCCAAAGGAATTCAGAGATTTCTCTCTGATGAACCCACTGTCATTCACACGCCACACATACTGAGCTTCAAAGCCTACAACCAGGCAGTGCTTAGGTCATCACCATGAGGCAAAGAAGAAGCATTTTGACAGGCCTTCAAGCTTCTGAAATTTTTACAGCGATAGCCCACTGAAATGATCATCCAGTGATGTAAAAATGACTAAATGCCAACCCAAAAGCTACGAGTGAAGTCCAACAGCAAATCCATTGAGTCATCTGAACCCATTTGTCATTTTAAATCAGTGTAAAACAAAAAAGATAATATTAAGCTAAAAGGTAAAATAGATGTAACATCAAAAACTTTCTCTTTAGACTGGTCCCTGAAGGTCAAGCCAAAGCAAAATGAGCAATTCCACCAAAAAACACAAATAAGACCAACTCTGTTTCAATTGATCAGATATTTTAAATAATATAGAGGCTAATTAGCTAATTTGTGAGGCAATTTTTATAACATTATGACTGAGTGATCAGGTCTGGGTTGGGAAACAGAGCATTGCTGTGTGCATCAACCTCTGTCAGCTCATATAAGACCCCAGTGGAATTCGTAATGCAGGAACCCGGTGACCTTTTGATCATCTGTGGGAGGACTGAAAGACGTGGCTAAACAAAGACTGACAGAGACAGAAAGGGGCTGTTTGACAAGAATGAGAGGGGTTGACTCCGGTAATCCCAAAGGTGTGACCGGAGTTAGTTTGCGATGGCATGTTTAACCAGGGAATCAGGGAGTCAAAAGAAATCAGTAGCTAAGATTCTGACATGACACCTGAGTTAAAGTCCTCTTCCAGCAATGAAATTTAATAACCAATAGTGCATACTACAGATAAACAAACATCTGCACCTATTACATATAACCTGGCCTAATCTGACTCGTGTGTGTGTGTGTGTGTGTGTGTGTGTTTAGGGGCGCATAAGGACTCGTTTATTAAAGCCACATACACATACGGTATAGTCTGACATAATAAATTACAATTCAATACAATACAATATACTTTATTGTCCTCTTGGGAAAATATGTTCTGAAGTTACTGCAGTCCTGATAGCTACCTTCACAAGAAAAAAAAAATCCATAAACACTCACTCTACACAACATTTAGAATGAATACTTTTTTATACAGAGCATTTACTAAGGTATTTTTTATAGAAGTTTGCAGGATGTATTACTAAAATACTATAACTCACTAACTAACATATACACTTAAGGTTTTTCCATAGCTGCTATGAAAAGAGTTAACCCTCCTTACCTTGAGTAATCACTTTTAGGCAGCAAAGTGAGTTTGCTCTGCTGCATCGAAACCAGGTTTTAATGCCACGTGTCCCAGCTGTTGGCCGGTATAATCAGAGCAGACAAGAAAAAATGCAAATGTATTAATTTCTGACACATTAGATTCATATCTCTGTAATAATATGCAGCAGTGAGAATTATGTACATATGTCAACCATCTTGGAGGGATAAATAGCTTTACATAGACAGCTTTATTGCTTAAAGGGGGATTAGTATCCAAGACTGGCCAAAAGCAAGGATAGCCGTGAATCTGTGCCAAGTTATATAGCGGGGGCAGGAGGGAGGGGGGAGGGGTCACAAAGAAAGCTTTCAGTTAATCAATCACCCCTTCTCTGCAGTGTTTACAGAAACAGCTGAGAGTGTATCATCCCAGAGATTACAAGATATTTTTTAGCAAACTGTTGAGCTGGAAATGTTCCAGACTTTAAAGGCTGATGTAAAAAAAAAAAAAAAAAGAAAACAGAAGTTTTTTAATGCACATTAAAGCATGGATTTTTTTTTCATGCTAAGATGCTCGCTAAATTCAGGGTCCAAGTCGCACAATACGGCTTTCTTTCCTGGAACATTTCAGAAAGATGTCAGTTTCCCTCCCAGATGATATGAAAGAGTGCATTGACCTGTGAAACCAGACGCCTCGGTCCCGTCTCAGCAGCTCACTTCTATAAGCTCATCCCTGAGCACGGGTCATGATCACCTGCTTCAAGTTAAAGGGATAGTCTGGTGATTTTTGAAGTGATGTTCTGTCTAATAGTTATCAGTAGTTAGTACCTTATCACTCTCTTCATCTTTGGTAGCCAAAGGAGTGCCAAATTTAATCATTTTTCAACCTTATAATATAACTTCTCAAAAACAACATACCAGTGTAAAATAAATCTAAATTTGCTTAAATCAAACCTTTACACTTTTGTTTGATAGTTTGTTTAGTTTGTTGCTGTTTTCTCAGCCAAACTATATTGATGTTACTACAGGTTAGGCTAATCATTAGTGGCTAATTAGCTAATTGGCCTTTAATGACCAATGGCTGAGAATTATGTGACATAACATCACTTCAAAAATTATTAAACTTTCCCTTTAAAGGCATTTTGCCTTAAAAAAAATACAGAGAGTTGTTTAAGTGGCAGAACTACACTCCCTCTTCACCCTTTTTTAAAGATGACATGTTTCTATTTCTTTATATCTGTTGCATTTGATTTGACTGACATTTAGTAACACAGGATCAAAATTAGATGGAAAGGAAACAAAGGCTGCTTGTGAAAATACTATAAAAAAGCTAAAATGAGAAAAAAAAAGAGCCACGCATAAAAATAGCATGCCTCTTAAGGTCTTTGTTGCTGCCACGTGTCCAGCATTTTCAGCCTTATCTCAGGAAGTGAGAGTCATATGGTGCTCTGTGTGCTCCCTCTGCTCTTTCCAACAAGGCATCAAACACAGATTTCATATCTGGGATGTTTTCCAGGAAGACATTGAAGCACTCAAATAGAAAGCTTCACACACACACACACAGTTTGCCACTGCTAACAATAAGAGTCCCATATGTCTCATGGTGTGATGCAGGCCAATTGGGCACAAATCACACAAGATGAAATGACAAGACAGGGTGTTTTAACAATGATCTGAACTTTTTAAAGTCCCATTTGCTACCTTTTGTAATAATTTCAGTCAAAGATTAGAAGCACCTATGCACACATAAATGTATTCATGAGTAAAGGTACTATGATGTGACTTGAAGGAAGCGGTGTTTCCAAGGCAACAGCCAGCACTTGAGAGATTTGAGTTTATAGCATGTGCTATATTAGGTCTGGACACTTTGTGGGACACGCTGCCTTCAAATGTATATTTGACAGTCGGAGTAAACAAGCTGTGTCAAATATTAGAACTGACCCAATCTGGAATCAAATTAGCTCTTCAGAGGTTTGAGTACTGAATTCCATTTTCACCTTCAAGATCTAAAGCAGGGGTCACCAACAATATTCGTTCAGGAATCACAATTTCTCTGAGCAGACTGGTTTGTGAGATATTTTGCTGACAAACAGACAGACAACACACACATTCACAGTCACAGGCAGTTACACGATCACCTGCCTTTCATGGCGGCAGGCGATAATAATAGTAATGCTCGTGAATAAACTGTCAAACCTGAGGTTAAGGTT
This sequence comes from Kryptolebias marmoratus, assembly GCF_001649575.2. NCBI lineage: Eukaryota > Metazoa > Chordata > Actinopteri > Cyprinodontiformes > Rivulidae > Kryptolebias > Kryptolebias marmoratus. The sequence goes on from NC_051448.1 coordinate 10,122,680, forward strand.
AGTTTCTCCCATTAATCAAACATCCGTACTTCAGCCTAAGGGGTTAATAAACAGCATTTGTTGGGAATTACAGCAAGTGAAGCATGTCATTTGATGTGCAGATTCTGAGTAGCTGCGAGCCGTTTTGATTTATGGATTTTTGGAAGCTGTTTCTTTTACCTAAAAATTCTGTCAGTTTTATTGTATTTGTTCAGATCCATCTTTAAGTTGTCTCACACACAGAGATGGCTTTTGCCATGCCGTTTTGGCGTTACTTTAAAATGAACACATGCAAAATATCTTAAATATGATGGCAATTCTTTTTCTCTTCTCACATTGTTTTTATCTTTTAGTAAATTACAGGAAGGTATCTGCTACTGCCATTTTTTAAGCTTGCAGATAACCATTGAATTCAGAGGGCAAAAAACTGTGTAATGTGAGTTTGATGACAAAAACAAGGTTTCTAGATGTGAGCTTCTCAGTCCAGCCAGAACTGAACTTTATTCTTCAAAATGAGGTTGCTCAAAGAGCTAGCTACAACAGGTAAGATATTAACTGTTCATAACTTCGCCACAGAATCCCACTTCAAACAAACTGAACCATTTGTTCTTTAGTTTTCTCTAACACTACTTCTTACAAACTCTAAAGCTGAAAACCCCCTTTCTCCTCCGGCACTAGATTTCTCGAATCATACCAGTTGTTTCACTGTTTTCCTCGTGTTTTTTTTTTTCCTCTTTCACTCAAACAATCACATAGCCTCTCCCAGTAAATACAACCCAGATGTGGATTTGTTAGAGAACTCTGAAAGAGGAACGGCACAGGGAAGGGAACGGTCTCTTCATCTTTCATTCACACCATCTGCACCCGAGCCTCCAAGTCGCTGCTTTCTTTCCTCCATTCATACAAACATTTCACTTCTAACAGTCTCTTCATTCAACTCTCTAGCCATCAGATTATTGCATTTATTATTTTTTTTTAAAAAAAGATCAGGGTAATCTTTAGATTTAACTCTGTCACACCCTCTGTGTGTGACTGTACTCTAACATATGAGCTGGGATCAGTTGATGATCCCATCCTGACAGAACAATAGAGATGATACTGCAGGAGGAGAGCTGCATCTTGTCTGACAGCTTGTCTCCACATCTATTAGCTTAGCCGGAACACTGGTGCTCAGAAAGAGGAACGTTTTTTTTTTTTATCCAATGCATGACTTACAGTCTCCGCTTTTGAAACTATTCCAAATTATGTGCTTAAAATTCTCAACTGCCAACAGTTTTGAGTTGTACTGTACTTTCCAAAGCTGTGAGTGCAACAAAAATCAAACTGGAGAAATCGTGTGCATGCTGAGTGCCGAATGGCTTTGCTGAAAAAGTTTGCTGAAAAAGTTAAAAATGTTAAAGTTAAAACAAGCAGAACAGGAGGAAAATTAGCAAAACTGAAGCTAAGAGATAGCTAACAAAACTGTCACTGAAAGCTGAAATTACCAAAGTCCTAAAAAGCTGAAAGAGCAAAGCTGAAAAGAAAAACTAGCAAAACTGTAGCAGAAAGCTAACAAAAGCAAAATTATAGTTAAGAGCAACATATAACAAAACCACAACTGAAAGCAAAATTGAGTAAAACCATAGCTCAAAACTAAAATTCGCTAAACAGTAGCCAAAAGCTAAAAGGACAATAAGAAGACATAAACAGAGCAAGTATGAAGCAGATTTCAGAGGACAATATTTTTGAAGGAATTGAAATGTGTGTCTGTTGTAAAAAAAAAAAAAAGGAAATAAATCAAATAATTCAAAAACCTTAAAAGTTACAAAAACTAAAAGTCATAGCACTCTATCAATCAAGCCAAACATTAAATAAATAAATACTTTCAAAAACTTTCAAGGTTACATGAACATCCAAACTTAATGATTCAGGCCTGCTAAAGTGCTGGTATTTTGTTTAGCTTGTTATAAGTTTTGTATTGTAACAATTAGATCTAAAAGCCACAGCAAGACTCTGCTTTTTCCCTCTGAAGCAAACCCCAACAAGCTGCAGGAGCCCAAATCACTGATAATCACCACCGTCTACAAAACAGAGGGAGGTTAATGGGAATCAGCCACCAGCTGAGAAATTAAACCACTGCTTTTCTATCTGTCCACCTGTACTTCCTATACCTTGACCTCCATTTGGCTTTGGGCGCAGTTTTTACCGAAGGTGCTGAAAATGCATCCAGTTGAGAAACATTTTCTAACTTCAACACAGTCCAAAGTATTTAGGAAATATTAAATGTGCTGTTGAACTAAAAACCTTGACCTCTTTGCTGCTTAGCTTGATGGTGTTTTTCTAAAGTATCAGGATGCAGGTGGGAGCAGAGGGCTGCAAAATAAAAATGAGCAGCAGGTCTGAGAGTAGGCCATGCTGCGTCTTCATCATTGGAACGCACCTATTTGGCGACACTTCCTCGGTTTCTTTCCAACTTGGCAAACACAACTCACCTGTAGCTTGCCCTTCCATGACATTTGAAATAATGATGACTATTTGTTTATCTGAAGAGATTCCTATTAAAGAGCTCTCAGATTATCTGACCCCCACATGTAACCGATCAATAAGTACTGGCTTTGTTTATTCTTGGTAAGGAAACATTTAAGAGAGTTTTCTTCTCCATCTCCTGCTTGTCCATTTCCAGCTCCCACCTCTCCTTTTTTTAACCGCCTGAATTGTTGTGGCAAACAGTCTTGTCTTGTTTTAACCAGATATCTCATGTTCACCCATCCATCCTTCGCTCCCTGAGGGATTGTTCACGGTTGGCCGAGCCGCTCACACCTCTCACACACACCCAGGCTGCCAGGCACAGATCCAAAAACAGCTCCATCCAAACACGCAAGGCAGGCAGAAATGCTATTCTTTTATTTTTCTTTTTTTTTTGGCAGAAATTAAAGAAATTTCAAGTTTTGAACCGATTAAATATGATATAAAATGTAAATATTATTGTGATTTACCATCATTTTTTGAGGGGCAAAGTAATTTCAGGAGGACAGCTGGAGAAAAAAAGGACCACATGAGTGCTTAAGTGCTTATGGATGAAATTTAGAATTTACCCTCATTCAGACAGATCCAATCCTGCAGTTTTTCCAGTGCCACTGGCTGACATGCCCTCCGAGAGCAGAAATCCTCCCTCATCACCACACAGCAAATTTGGTTTAAAAAACACTGCTTTTAATTATTTTCTTAGCTGCTTTAAAACTTGAATAATTTCGGCATAAAATGTTTTGTATACTTAAAACCAAGTCTTGTTCATATTGTGGGCATTCGTTTAACAAAAGCAAAATACTTTTGTTTTACAATAACATCATTAATCGCTCCCATTACAGTGCCTTGGAGGTTTCTGGTAGGGAGCACATCGTTTATACAGGTCTGATAAATAAAAACATATCTTTAAGTGTTTTCGGACACATTATTGTTATTAAAAGTGTGGTTTATTTGTTTGGAGAGTTCATAAAGAGGTATAGATATCATTCTAAGGAAAGGCATTCCTTAAAGGTAATGTCCACCGCCTTGCATGTCAAACATTTAAACAAAGATCTCATGCAATCTGTTAGCACTTAGTGTATAAATTGGGGATCACTAGCAGCTACTACCACATCAAATATTATCTGTAAAACTGACTGAGTTACAGCCATTCAATTAGCAGTGGCAGCCATCTTGAATTGGGTTGTCTCCAAAAGTTAATCAGTTGCAGACTTACATCTAAAGATTACTTCCTGAGAGTTTCTTTAAAATCTGTCCAGTGGTTTGGGAGATATTTTTGATAACATTCAGACAAACAAACCCACACATCCAATTACAAGATCTTTATAACGAGTCGTTTGACGACGAATTCACAGAACTATGCAGAAATGTAAGCCTCCGATAAAGAACATTTTGAAGGATAAAAACATAAATTATTAAATAGAGAATTTGGCTGATTTTTTTTACAAGAGTCCACACTTATCTTTAATATAAGTTCTAATATACATAATACATGCTGACTTTTATGTAGAAAAAAAACTGGTGCTCTTTTCCTTTAGGACATTAAATTCACCCAGTTAGTTTTCTTTTTAGCTCAATTTATCGCCAACACTCAAGCTGACATTTCAGCTCCATCAGCTGGATTTTTCAGCTCATTCACTTTGACACGTTTTTCGTCATTCATCCTTTTCAAATGTTTAATTTAAAGTCTGGCAAACATTTTGATTCTTCTCGACACTTCCACTACAGCCTGTACTTTAAACCTCGCTCATCAGCTCTCACAATTCAAGTGTCTAAGTGAATCTCAAACCCTTCTCTGCAATTTTTAATTCAGCCGACTCTTGAACATCACTCAGTGCACATTCAAAATGACACTTCAGCTTATAGTACCCCAGCTGTCACTTCAGTGTGTTATCAGTGTTTCTCAAAGTCCAAATGTTATTCCACCATTATTTAGAATTTCCTGTGTTCATGTTATATACATACAAAAACCAACTCACACTCCAATGCTTAGAATGTGATTAAATCTAATGTCACAGGGTTAAAGTCAACCTAAATTAACCTCAACATTTCAGAGTGATGCTCTCTGTATTTGTTATTAACGCTGCTTTCCACTTCCATCCCTGAGGTGATGATGACTTGTTGTTGCTTGACTGAACACGAGGCTCAACACTAATCTCATCACTGCTTGCTGATAATTCACCAGTTAGTAAAAGCTCATAAGTATGTAATGTATAATTTCTGCAGAGGCAAAAATATCTCCTGTACTGTACATTCATCTAGCCATTTTCTTTACCTGCTTGCATTTAAGAAAGAAGAGCATTCAATACATGTGCCATTGGGTCTGTTTTCTGGAAAATGACTTTAAAGAGATCACTTCAGAAGATCTGAACTGGAGTTCTGTGAAAATGTTTTCAACAATAAGTGTCTTAGCTAGTGTAGATAACTTTTTGAATGACCTCAGTTAGAAGAGGATTGTTACCATCTTAAACAACATCAATCTCAAAGATTTTGTAGTAGTTCATGCAAACGGTCCTTTATAAGGCTTTACTTTACCACCAGTTTCACAGTATAATTACATAAAAATCAAAGATTATTTGCAAAGCATCATTAGTGGCAGCAGTAGCTATTTATATATAGGTTCTCTGGTGCATTCTGTGGTACTACCAGCAGAAACATTGTAATATTGTAAGGAAATAACAGTGTAATGCAAAACTGACAGTGATGTAAAGGTTTATGAATTAGCATTACCATGAACTAATTCAAAAATTTTTGAGATTGGAGTTGTTTTAAGACATCAACTTCCACTATGGTCTTGGCCTAGCTCGAGCTAGCCGCTCACCAAAGTGTGTTTATGAGGCAAAGAGGTTGCTGTACAACTTCAGTGTCTGGAAACAAAGAATCTTTCAGGTGCACCAGTTGTAAAAATCGTATTTATTTTTTCCATTGAGATGTTTAGATGTCATTTATTGCACATGTATTAGAAACTCCTGTTGTCCTTTGCTGCCCATTCTTACTGAAATGCAGCTTAACTGATACTGGAACCTCCCCGAGAGGCCGTCGTCCCAGAAAACTGCCCTCTGATCAGCAGCGCAGTCCTAACCTGTACTGTGGTGATGTATGGGGCCTGACAGCTGAGTGGTTTGGGGACGGCGCCGGTGAAAGGGGCAGCTCAGAAATAAAGAGCTCTGGGAGCTTTCAGAGTTCCCAGGATGCAGACAGAAACGTGTTATTTGTCTACCTGTAAATGGAGTTCCAGGCTGACACACAGTCTTTCTCTGTCTGCAGAGCTGTTCCACCTCACTCCTGACTTGTTAGAGCAATGCCGTTTGGTACGGCTATTTCAGATTTGTCCTTTTTTTAGAAAATTGATAGCCAAAGAGAGTTATGCTTTAGGGTCAGATTCAAAATTTTCAAAGAAACTGAATAAGAAATTTGAAGTATGAAGGCTATACTGAAGGAAAAAAATCAGTGGAAAGAAATAATCATTGTACTTTCCCCGTACTGTCTGTTTTATTCTATATTATATGTAGCTGGAGTGGTTTTAAGATAGCAGCAATCTAAATTATTCTTGGCCCTACATGGACTTGTTGTCAGCTCATCAGAACAGTCAGAATTAATTAATATTTATCCTAACTAAGCTAATTTAAAAAGCAAAACTTGAACTGCTCATAACCTTTTAAGCTAAAGCCTACATCAAAGGATCAGAGCTGTTCCTTTAATTGATAGTGTTCTTTGATGGCCGCCAGATGTTGGCTACATCTTTTGCTTTAATGCGTGCCATTAAGAAGAAAAAGAAAATTAAAGTAAAGCACTAAGATCAATACAAAAAAATCCAATACGTCATTACATGTCAAACATAAAATTTACTAACTTATAACGTTGTAGCAAACAATGGAATATGCAGCAAGATTCAGAGGAGATGAAGGAATGAAACTGCAGGATGAAGAGGGGAAGAGCTGAGAGATGGCATATGTTCAGATGTTTTGACACACCGCACATCGATTTAAAGCCGGATGCCAAAAGAACCTGAACGGTGGCTAAAGCTCTGCGGCTATTAATTCTGCAGCAGCTGGCTCCCTGTGCTGGCAGCTCCCAGATCAGCATCACTGGAGGAGGAAATGACACATATGGTGCTGTCAGATAATGTATCAGTAGAGTGCACCCAGTTTTATGTGCTCTCAAGGTGATTATAGATTAAAGTGTCATAGCTTTGAAGCGCCTTCGTGTTCGGGTCTTCAGTCACTGTGAGCAGAAAGGAAAAGCAGTCTGGAAACATGAGAGTGAAATCCAGCATGAAGTTATTTTCATGAAGGGTGTTCTCCTGCACTGAGCAAACATCTTGTTAGCTCCGCAAAGAATGATCTCTGCACATCCACGGAAAATTTGAAAGGGAAACTTCGGAGCCCAAAACATTACTCTTGCAGACTGGAACGTGCCAGTCTGGGGGGAAGTGCAATCGTAAAAATCACTGATGAAAATTTATACCAAGGCTGCTAATGCACACTCAGCCTCAGTGTTTAACTCAAGAAACGATTGTGTAAGCAACTAATACATCATCACGACTCTCACTCGCTCGCTTTTCTAGACGTTTGCTCAGCCTCTGCTCCAATCATAAACAAGCACATTCCAGCCGAAGCGAAGCAGGCCTTGAAAAAGAGCTCTGCCAGTTCTCAGGAATTTGATTACAGCAGCACCGAACTCAACAGTCTCAATTTTCCCATGACTTTCAGTCGAACCTTTCACCATAATCTTTCGTTTCATTCTGCACCTTCAGTTATGGAACACACATGAATAAATGAATAGCAGCTGTCATTTTTATCAAAATACCGTTTGGATCCGAAACACGTGCAGGTAAAAAGTCACCACAGAGCACATGGTGACCCAGTTCCATCAGCAGATGCACACAAGTGAGTTATAATACCTCAAAGAATAATGCTTCTTTCACATTATCCCCGTTGGACTTGAAATTCCTGCGAGGGCCCTGTACCTCCAGGTTATGTAATCGTGATTTATATTGCTTTCTCTTTTTACAAATCATATGTGTGTGTGTGTGTGTGTGTGTTCAACAGCAGACTCCCCGGTGGCACATAGATCTCCAGCCATGGGCTAGTGAGAGTCAGTCCCTGGAGGACGAAGCTAAAAGGTTCCTCAGTTACATCACAACCCCACAAGTGAGTCATCATTTGAATGCTAAATGGAAATAAAAATAATTTCTGGTTTTCAATTTTATGTGATCATCTAGTAACCATGGTAACCAAGTCATATACAGCATTTCAGTGACACTAAATTATTCTTTTTACCTTCACTTACCTGTAGCTGCTTTACAAATTTGGTGACTGAATAATTTCATCTCTACTGCTGCAAATGCATTGCACAATTAAACTTAAATTAAATATTTTTAATGAAGCTGCTGTTATGTGATATTTTATTGCTGACAATAGTTTCATTGTTACTAGAGTAGTTTTAGAAAATAAGCTATGTATTCTGCCAATAATGGAGATTTTAAAAAAGTGTGACAGTATTAGGTTAACTCTCGTCAGCAGAGAATCATAAACACAACTTTGTTTACTTTAACTGTGAAATCATACGCAACAGTTTACTTAACTACTTGACATACAACCCCAATCACAAAAAAGTTGGGATGTTGAGTTAAATGTGAATAACAACAAAATGCATTGATTTGCAAATCTCATAAACCCATATTCTATTCACAATGGAACAAAGTAAATATATAAAATGTTTAAAAATAGAAATTGTACCACATTTTTGGAAAAATAATATAATTTAAATTTTATGGCAGCGACACTTCTAAGAAATGTGGGGACAGGTGCAACAAAAGGCTGTAAAAGTAAGTGGTACTAATAGGAAACAGCTGGAAGAGCATTTTGCAACTGTAAACAGGTCAGTAAGAGGACTGGGCATAAAAAGAGGATCTTAGACAGGCTGAATCTGTCAGAAGTAAAAATGGGCAGAGGTACACCTGTCTGAAACTGGCAGAGCAATTTCAAAATAATGTTCCTCCATAAGAAATTAAGAAAACTTTGAATATTCCTTCATAATATCATCAAATGATTTCAAGAATCTGGAGAAATCCCTAATTTCAATGGACAAGACTGAGATGTGATGTAAGCTGGATTGCTTGCAAATTGTTCTCACTCTCTACAATTTGCAAGCAATCCAGCTTACATCACATCTCAGCTTTAAAAGCTCAACTCCACACTCTCTATTTCTGAATTGAGAAAGCTCCTCGGATGAGAAGCGAAACGTCTTCAGCTACAGAATAGAAGTCCAGTTGTTTTTGTTTTTTAACTTTTTTTGAATTTACCATGGCCTGGATGACTGAGAATCTACACCAGCATACAGGTCTGCTTCTGTTCTGGACATCACTGCACGGGCTCAGGAACACTTCCACAAATCATTGTCTGAAAACACAGTTCCTACACATCTGGAAGAAAAGTATATGCAGGTTTAAGAACAACATATGCTCCCATGAAGCAAAAACTTCAACAAAGATAATGTAGACTGTTGAACAGTAAGAATCCTTAATCAGACAAGAACGAGACAATATTCGGCTACAAAACCTCCAGCCACTGGTCTCCTCAGTTCCTAGACCTTTACAGACTGTTGTTCAAAGAAGAGGTGATGTTTCACAGTGGGAAACAGGGTCCTGTCCTAAATTTCTTTATATGTGTTGTTGCTATAAAATTGAAAATTATTTTTACCTCCGCCAAGAAGGTTATGCTTTTGGTAGTGTTGGTTTGTTTGTCTCTCTGTTACTAGGATTACTTCAAAAATAAAGAAGAGATTTTGATGAAATTTTTCGGGAATGTTGGGGTTGTTACAATAAACGATTTATTAATTTTTTTTAATGACACTATGGCCTTGGTGGAGGTCACTGAGCACCTCAAGTTTAAAAGGTACAATTTCGTAGTTTAAACATTTAATATGTTTACTGTGAATAAAATATGGGTTTATGAGCTTTTCAAATCACTGTATTCAGATTTTTTTTACATCTTACACAACCTTTTACTTTGTTTGGAATTGGGTTGTAGTTACTGTGAAAACTGTGCATAAGTTTGACAGATCCTTATAGTATGCAACAAAATAAAAGTGTATCTTTCAATTTATCACTAAGATCCACTTCTTTACATTCAGCTCAGTGAGGGCATTTGTCTTATCCAATAGCTCATTGTAATTCATCATTCTATTGATTACAGCACAGAGGGATCGCACAGCAGATCTGTTCAGACCAAATCGATGAGATGCTACTGTTTGTTTCTTAATTTGTATCATCATTAATTACTGCAAGTCGATTGAAATGTTCTACATCATTGCTTGAAAAAATGGATGGGAGAGTGCGTCGAGGCTTTGTTCTTATCGTATACTCACAGAGGGAGTTTAGTTTTCGTTGTCTAAAACATATAGTCCGAGGTTGTTTTTATAATAAATGTGCTTTGGTTCTTACAGTAATGGCTTTCACTTGGGGATAAATCTGCATCTTATCTGTTTTCTTTTTTCACCATACAGCTAGAACAAAGAGCACCCTGCTGCAAATAACTGAGCATCACTCTGATCTTTCACAAAGTGGAGATTCAGCTCATAATGGCTCAGGGTGTGTGTGTGAGGAAGAAAAGGACAAGGACAAGAACAGAGAGGGAGATACTGTGTGTTTGTGGGAAGCAGTGAAAGGGAAACTGTCCGTCACTGACAGTGACAGGCGAGGGTGGAAGGAGTCTGTGCGGGATTCACAGCATCTTCAGCTGTAATGCTGACTGACACAGTGTCTGGTGGAAGTGTTACTCACAGAGATGGCCTGCGACACACTCTGTCCAATCAATAGCAGTCTGCAGCTCCAACATGTGCATGCACAAGCACACATACACAAAACCAAAAAAGGCATCATTTAAAATAGTTTAAACGAATGAAAATACACAGAAGGAACATCTTCTGCTCACTTGTCAACATTAATTGCTGTTTAGTTACTGTAACTCAGAGCTCAATGAACTTAGTTTTCATATCTCAGGCTCCTGTGTAGATATTCTCAGCAGTACAGTGCATCTTAGTGCACACTGTTTTTCACACTGATGAATGCTTGCAACAGACAAAATGGAACCTTGTTTAAATTCAAGCAGAAATTCAAATATTGCACCCACTCGGTACAATTCTTGTGCAACAAAAAAAATCGCATTTTTGCTCAGTATCATACTGAATGTGCACTTTTTTCAACTTGCACATGAAGGATTGCTATGGAGGAGGTTCCGGTACTTGCAAACACAGAAGGCAAACACACATCATGTACAGCTTCAAATGTCAATTTCAAATCAACAATAGATGTGATTTTATAAGAGGCAGGCATCTCGTGCTGATTATTTTTCCTAGAAAGCACTAATCACTCCTCCATTCTCAATCATTTTCCTACACACCAACACTGATTGTTAGTTTAAGGCCAATAATACACTGTGTAGAGTGGATGAACACAAGCGTACATGCACACAGGCTATTGTTTTTCCACTTAAATGTTGTAACGGCACAGACTTTTTCTTCTACATCAATATGTCTGAGCCAATATTGTCCCTTCCTGTGCAAACTGAAGCTGACAGACCTAAGAGAAACCAGACTGCCAATATTTGAGAAGTAGCTCCTGTGCTAAAATTAAAATAGTATAAAACAGATAATGTGCAACACATATACTAACACTTTTACACATGTAACATTGTGTAACTTTTTTTTTTTTTGGGGGGGGTCTGGGCTGTTTTTTCACTCATTTTCAGAGAAATGTTTTGTTGTTTGTTAAGCCACTTTTCTCTGACCTATGAATCATTCAGATATAAAAAGCCTCCTAGACTTATGGGATGAACCGGTGTTTTTGCTAAAGATTATTTTAAATAGTTTCTTTAAGCATTATTAACAGCCTGTCACAAAGACAGTTTGTTCCTATTCCTTAGTTGAAACTTTGAAAAACACCAAAAATAGCACGGTTCAACAGACAGAAAGTGCTGTTTCAGCAGCAGCACAGTGATTCCCAATAAGCAATTAACTTAAAAGTTGACATACAGTTGAGGATTAGCTGAAGGATGATGTATGTTCTGTGTTGGCTCTTTGCCTGACTTTCTTCTGTTTTTTAAAAAACACGAGGGCCTTAGGGCTCAAAGGACATCCAACAATAACTGTCAGCCTTGTTCTTTGAGCTCAGAGATTAATCCAGATTCTCCACCAAAAAATGATACAGCTGATATCTTTACTATGTTCCATTGTGAGTCTGGACACGTCGAGAACTTTTTGCCTGTTATATAATATTAAACTTTCTGAACATTGCTAACTCCCCGAGTGAGTGGCAGAAATGAGACTATATCTAGGACTCCACAAAGTAAAAAAAAAAAAAAAAAAAAGAAACATGAAATCCATACTTGTGTTTTCATCACAGAATATTCTAGTCTCCTCCTTGGTTACCATCTTTGTTTTATCCTTGTGGGACTTGGCAATGCAGCTGATGCCTCGGCTCCAGCTGTGCACCATCCTGAATATTTTGCATAATAAGCTTTAACACTGGAGGCCAAACTCATGCAAGCTGAAGGTCACATTCAGTGGAAATGTACAATTATTTTCAGCGTTGCAAAAGCGTTAAGACTTTTTTTTTATCCAAACAGGACCAATCAGAGCGTCAGCCCAGCTGTTTTAAGCTCAACAGGACTCCATTTGCTTATACACACACACACACAATCACAGCTATGCAGAACCAAAACTCAGCTGTTCAGTTCATGACTAATTCAATAGTTCAACTTCAGACTAAGGAGTGTGAAGTTTATACAGAATGTGTAAATTTCTTCCCACTGTGTGCTCACATTTGCCTAAGGTTAGCATAACAGAAAGCCATTCATTTCCATTTTTAATTTTATGCCTTTGGCCATCTTGTTTGGGATATAACAATGAAAAAGACAAATCATGACTGGACGCAGCTGTTTTGACATGTGCGTGTTGCCTGGGTGTGTTTGTGTGTTCAGGTGTCGTGTGCTTCGTTAGCCGGTGCAGAAGGTGCTGGTGACTGGGCTGTGTGCCTGGATCCAAAGTACAGCCTGATCCACAGAATACAGAGCAAACACTGCAGGGTCTACTCTTTCGGGTGAGTATTTATTCATGTAATCAAATGTTTGGGGGTTTTTATTTTTAGATTTGGGAACTGGAAGTTAAATATAAATGACTTTAGCACTCATCACTATATCCATAGAAGAAATTTATGAATATCTGTAACTTCATGAACATTAATGTGATAGTTTAGATCTTCTAGAGTGGGGTTCTGTGGAGTGGTTATGAACAATTAGTATCTTACTTCTTGTAGACAGCTCCTTGAATGACCTCAGATGGAAAAATGAGTTTAATTCTGACCAGACTGACGAGCTAACAGCTAGTCCGAGTGGGATCAAGACCGAGGTGGATTGCTGCTTGTCTTAAAACAACTCCAATCTTTTTTTTTTTTCATAAACTTTAACATTTTTGTTAAATTTTGCATAACTTAGTTATTCAGGTAGATCACTATGATATAACTGCAGTAATTGCCCTAGACTCAAAACTAGCAATTAGCTCTTTTTCTCCAAACTAAGGCCATTTAAAAAGCTATACAGAACGCCACTTTAAAAGAGCTGAACAAATACTTGAAATAAGGAGGGTAAAACAAACCCTTGACCTTCCTAAATCTTGAGAAGTAACCACTCTCGGTTGGCTTTTTACCACTGAGCAGCTTGACCTGCTTGCTCTCACTGTGCCATGGGTTAGCAGAGGTATAAAGGGATTTTTCTGCAGGCAGAGAGACAGTGAGCTCATTAATTTGACTGTTGAGAGAAGACACAGGTGTGCTGGCATCACAGCAGGCACAGTGTTGGAAGGGTCAGTGCTCTGCTGCTTCTGGCTCCTCGATTCAGGGATCAGACGTCAAATGGAGAGGCTGCTGAAACCCGAAAGTAATATCTTCTTACGTGCTCCAAAAATTAAAAGTGCATGTCTTCATGCATTGATCCGACCAAATATCTCCATGTTTAACATAGATGTTTTTCACATAAGCGTGAGATGATCTGACTGTTTTTTTCTCTCCCATAATCCAACTGATCCTTTAAGACCCGTGGAATTAATTCAGTGAATGCAGCAGAAGTGAGTCGACCTTACTGGAGTAATGCTCTGGAACAACTCCGAGCTGAATCAAACCTTTTATAGACTCATTGTATAGACACACACACACACAAGATATGCTGAGTGTCCTCCAACCAGGTGAGGCTGGCACTAATCTATCAAAGATTCAGAAATGAAACTCTGGCCCACAGCTGCACATCAAACTGGATTTAAAAGAAAGGCCAGACATCATTAGGAGCATATCCGTGTATAGTTACTGAACAAGCCCGCTCTGGTTTTATGTGTTTGTGTGCAGCTGATCCACCTAATTTGCTTGCTGTTTAACGAGCCATGGACGGCTGTGCCTGCATGGGCATGATGAGCAGCTGTTCACTGATTGGTCCACTGCTTGTTGCATGTGAAGCGCTGAAGTTGCTGGATGTTTTATCCCTGCAAAAGACCAGTTATTCTGTTAAGGTGTTTTTATCCCCTTTACTCAAATTTTAGCATCTTACTCACATTTGTTTTTATTATACTTTAATTCTTCTTTTAAATCTGGAACAGTGCAGATGCTTACTGTCAGCTGTGCGGCTCATTCGTTTCTATAAATTAGCCCGCATTACGGCCAGTTAACCTAGGAGTATCATCAGTTCCGCTAGCAGCAATACCAGCCTTGGCTGTTTTCCTGATTTATTTATTTATATATTCATACACTTTTTGCCATCTAACTACTTCTCCATACTTTATGTCATTCAGGCTATTAAAATGTTCAGCTCATTCAGGAGATGGGAGCTTTGACTTTTCGTTTTTGTAACTTTTATGCTTTTTGCAATATTTAACTTTATTTACAAATATTTCCCCTGTGGATATGCACTGAGATCTCTTCAATTCCTTCAAAAACATTGTTCTCAGTTAAATCTGCTTCAGTGTATTTGCTCTATTTTTGTCTTCTTATGCTACTTTTAGTTTTTAGCTAGCCTTATTATGCAGTTGTTGGTTTTTTCCAAAAATCATGTTTGTGATAATTTTTACTTTAAAAAGAACCCTAATCTCATATGGCGAGCAGGAGGAGTAGAGTAAAATGCTGTTTCAGGCTGCCTCTGACAAGTCCGTGTTGGTCAGCTAAAAGACAACAAAGAACTAAACACTGTCCCTCAGGGTTTCTTTCAAACAAATGGACTGATCTGGACAGAGTTCCCACACTTACATGGGTGCCGTTTGTTTTCGTTCGCATTTTTTATGCTTCTTCTGTTGTGTGTCTGTGGTTTTTAAGATCTCTGAGTTTATTCCGCAAATAAATTACGCCACTAATGTTTCAAATAATAAAAGAGGACTGCAATACTTAAAGCAGCACCTTCACGGGGAAGTGAAAACTCTTGAATTCTTTTCTTTGATTGACCTTGTTTTTTCCTCCTCAAAGACCATTGAAAGACTTCCTCCTCTTGCTGAACTACAATCAACTTGTCTTGAACTGACACAAGAGGTTCCTCTTCATAAAATTGGTTCACAACCTTCCCTTGCGGACTGAAGGCCGTGCAGCTAGAAATTTAGAACACTTATGTAGGCTAAAGCACAGGAGGGAAAATAAAAAATACCTGCACTTCATCGTAAATGGATCATGCATATGCTCATGTGAGGAGGCAGAGACCGTGGTATTTGATGGGGGGAAATACAAGCAGGAGAAAATGTAGTTTCTGACAAACCTAACCTCACGGTTTGTGCCTGTTAGTTAACAAGTCTGTTTATCCAAGGTTTTTGGCATCCAGTCAAAATTACAACAGGCAGATTTAAAGCTTTCCTTGCCAAACATCTTCTCATCTTTTGGTTTCTTTTTTTTGTTTGTTTTTTTACAAACTAGTACATGAGGATTTCTTGACAAGCCCTCTCTCACATGTTTGACGTCAATTTTCCGCTACAGCACATCTGTCTGCTGTGCCTTCACCCAGATCTGCCCCTGCACTCTCATCTCCTGAGAGAAAATATTCCAGCCGGAAGACACTTCCTTTATCAGCAGTGTCATTCAGAAAGACTTTTGATGCATTGTGAGTCCCCCCCCCACCCAAACAACCCAAACAGCCTACCCCCTGCTGCTCTCTGCCTCTCATCTGCAGTGATCCCCACAAGAGAACCACAAACTGTCAATGAAATGTTTAGAGCGGTGAAAAGAGACATCTCCCTCGCCCTCACTCGTCGCTCATTTTCCTGCAAGTGGGATGCATTCAGGGACCTGCTGCCTCCTCTGTAAAAAACATGCACGCCTACTTGCCACAATTACAGAGTAACATCGCAGCACGAACAAGACGCAAGGGAAATGTGGAGAGAAAGGAAGAAAAGGGGGGGTGGGGGGTGGGATGGAGTTAGAGGAGTGAGGGGGCTGAGAAAACATAACTATCAGAGACACATGTTGATGGAGAAGTGCAGCAGAACTGTAGAGGTGTGTGTGTGTGTCTGTGTGTGTCTGCTGAGATTTATGCAAATGTCACAATAAAGTGAAGAAAGAAGGTGCAAGAGGGGTGAATTCGTGGATAAAATGCAGTAGGTCTCATTCTCAGAAAGCACTTTGCGAAAACATATTGAATTCATCAGTTTGTCTAGTTTTGTACATCTGTGGTTTTCGGCTCACAGCACTCCTTTCACTGCAGCGGTGTGGCTCTGAGATGGAGATTATTAGTCAGCTATAGTCCACTAAGATCATTTTAAAGCGTATGATGGATTGTCGTGTGATAATGAAGTAAAATATAACAATAAAAAAAGAACTATTTCTCTTACTCTCCTAAAGTAATCTTTGGATATAGATGTACTACATTAAACGTTTGGATTTAACCTGATTCAAGATTGCCACCACAGCTCAGTGATCTTATCAAACCCAAAACTGGCTATAATTTCTTTAACTTTGCAGTTATTGACCTCAGATTTGGTGTGGCAGTTGCTGAGACTGATCCCCAATACATATTCTGCGCACTAACTGATCGCACTAGGTCCGTTTTAAAAATGTTGCCATTAACTGTTGACTTCAAACCTTTTCTGCCTGTCAGCAAAAAATAAAAAATAAAAAACTCTCATGAACCACTATACTAATTTTAATGAAACTCTTAAAGAGCGTACATCTAGAGCTGATTAACTTTTGGTGTGGCTCCTAAAGAGACACGGTTAGCCTGATATCTTCCCTTTAACGTCTTAGCTCGTGTCTTTATCCGGTCGGTGCTTTCTCTGTGCTGTGTGGCTGCAGGTTGGGAGTGGACAACAAGTCCCTGGAGCGTCTTCTCTCTGGATCAGGCTGCGAGGTCCACTGCTTCGATCCCGGCCTGGAGCAGCCTCACCTGCAGAAAGCCAGCATGTGGTTTCATCGTCTCTCCGTACACTGGAGGGATCCCAACCCGGCCGTCGCCGCCAAACATCAGTACGCCAACACCAAGAAGCTGGCCACCATCTTCAATGACTTCGGACACAGAGATGTGAGCAGTGAACGTATAGAAGCATAGATCTGTGTTGATAAAGTCGTGATGAATAAACTATAACATTTCGCCACAGCTGTAGACCTCAGATCTTAGAGGATTTTTATCACCTGCTGCCGTGAAAGGTAGGAGATAATATAATTGGCTGTGTTTGTCTGTTAGCAAAATATCTTATGAACCACTGGATGGATTTTAATTAAACTCTCAGAAAGCAATCACTGAATGTACATCTAGCACTGATTAACATTTGAAGTCAACCTGATTCAAGTTAGCCACCACAGCTAATCAAACATAAAAATGGTTATAATTCTGTCACCATTATGAATAGTGACCTAAAATTTGGTGTGGTAGTAGCTGAGACTCAGCCCCCAAAAACTCACGCTGAGTGCTAACAAATCACACAAGATTTTTGTTTCAAACTTTGCCATTATTGTTGGAGTCAACCCTGTCTGTCTGTTAGCAAAATATCCCATAAACCACTAAACGGATTTTGATTAAACTTTCAGTAATTAATCATTGTTTGCTTTTCTATAACTTATAAACTTTTGGAGTTAACCCAATTTAAGATGGCTGTCACAGCTAATCAAATTTATCAAATGCAGTAATGACTGTAACTCTGTTGACATTACAAATATTGACCCACAGTGTGATGTGGTGGTAGCTAAGAGCCATCCCCAACACATATTCTGAGTGCTAAAAAATTGTGCAAGATCTTCATTCAAAACTTTTCCATTATCTGTTGGAGTTCACCCTGCCTGTCTGTTAGCAAAATATCTCATAAACCAGAAAACATATTTTAATGACCCTCTCAGAAAGCAATCTTTGGATGCACGTCTACAACTGATTAACTTTTGCAGTCGACCTAACTCAAGACAGCCGCCACACGAACACAAACATGGCTAAAACTCTGTCAGCTTTGCAGCTATAGATGTAAATCCTGGTAGAACCTGATCATGTTGTGTCATTGGCCTAACGGCAAAATCAGTTATTTGATATCAGCTTTCATTTTTTTTTTTTTTTTTTATCATCTGCAAAGGCCTTTTGTCTGCCATCTCTGTCAAACACAGGAGCTCCATAAAAGAGACATTTGTGTATGTAGTCTTTTTTTTTTTTAAATCCACCATAGATTAAAAAAAAATGCTGACCTTTTGGAGGAACTCAGCTTCCTGTCGGAGAGGCTGAGCAAAAGCTTTCGAGAAGAAGAAACGATTCTTCTGCAGCCTCGTCTGCTCGCTCCTCCAGCACACTGAGTGCCCACATTAAAACCTCATTATGAGGATGCACGCGTGGTTCTGCATTTAAAACAGGGGAGAACTGACATCTACAACACCGAGCCGTGTACAAACACACACACACACACACACACACACACACACACTGCACGGTGTTAGATATGTTTATATCTTGTCACAACCTGAAGCTTCTTTTCCCAATACCTTGTATAAGCCAGCAGACTGTCGAAAATGTATTGAATTTTGAATGAAAATAGGCAAAGGCAGAGGACATGTTTACAGCTTGGCTATCATTCAAGAGACTGGTGTGAATTACATCCATGCAGGTCTCCGCTTTTAAGAAATGGGAAAAAAGTTGTGCTCTTGGTATGCAAGATACAATTTCCCTGTCGTAAACAACAGTAATCCAAATAAAAATACACACAAAAAACTGTACGCCAAATAAACCACCATTCTGAATCCAGTTTTTGGGCGTTATTTTTTTTTAAAAATTAATTCTCTAGTTTAACATTTAGCTGATGTGCAAAAGTTCTGAGAGAGGATCTGAGAATGCTCTACATCAAGGCCGTTCAACTCCAGCTGCAAGTGGGTCATACATAGAAACGAAACGGGCTTTGAGAGACGCGGGCAGTGTTATTACTCACCGGCAAAAAGCAACGTCAGACGATTAAGTTTTTATCCATGTTTGTGTGCATGTGTCTGTCTGTTACTAAAAATATCTTGTGAATTTAAAGAAACTTTCAGAAAGCAATCATTTGGCTGTACCTCTGCAAGTGATTAACCTTTGGAGTCAATAAATTTCATGATGGCCCCCTTATCAACATTTGGCAACACAAAAACAGCTATAACTTGGTCAGTTTTACAGATATTGAGCCACAGATTAGCGCAGTGGTAGCTGAGAGTCGTTCACAACACACAGTCTGAGGGTAACATCCTGTGATATTGTATGAGATGGTTCACAATTTTTTTAAGGTTTGACCAAAACAGATACAACTCCGTTAAACCTCAACATATCTTTAAACAGTTGCTGCTGTTAGCAAAGTGAATCAAAAAAATACTTTTTATCTGTAAAACTGTTTTCTTTATGACTCATGCTACATGTTCAGCTTGAACTCATTTATGTGCGCAGTCTGTACTGTAAAAGCAGTGACACGCCGGAGTGGAAAGTTTGATGACTCACTCGAAGGTGGGAGTTTATTCACCAATTAAGACACGTTAAATACCTGAGCAGGTGATCGGCTTTGTGCTTATAGCCCATGTTGTAGCATGAACAAACAAGCAGCCTGCATTAGTGGTAATTTAGATGCCGCTGATTATCAACACATCTGTTTGCAACTCTAAGTTCATTTGCATCTTCAGTCATTACTGAAATGAGCGCTGGTTACAGGTCCCTATTGTGATGGGCGAAACTGTCGCGGATTATAAATCAGTACATGAATAATAGGGATAGAATTTATTTTTCTTTTAATTCTGTTAACTGCACCTAAATCCTGAGTCATAGCTGAATTAGTTAGTTTCTGCTATTACCAAAGCTATATTTCCTGTCACAGGATGCTTTTGTGGCTGTAAAGAGATAAACTGCCATCTTCTGTCATTGGTGTTTAATATTATGTATGCTATGAATTGGCCTGGTGTGTGTAAAAGTAACTTTGTATGCAGATTCTTATCCGACGGGGTGGGACACAGGCCCTGTGGAGAGGTTTGAAATGGGAACATTCAGCGGGAGGAACCGGAGGAACACAAGATAATTAATGAGAAAGTTTTTCACCCGGACCTTTAGACGGACAAGGGACTGAATCCTGATGAGCTGATTTATGTCGAGGTGCTCCAGAACTGACCTGTGTTTGCATCCAGCATATGCTGACAACCAAAGTTTTGAACAAATATTTTCCATGATCTGTTAGCACTCAGAGTACGTGGAGAGAATCTGGTTAAAGCGCACAAAACCTGCAGTATAATGAAGGTTAGGTGGTCACTGGTTTATGGTTCAGGACACATACTGTGAGAAGAAAAAAAATCCTGTGGTTGGTGAAAATTAGCATTTTGAAAAATAAGTACATTTCAGGGTAATTAATATCCTTTTCAATGATGAAATTACAGTGTAAATTCAACAAGTTTGTTTGTTAGTTAGGACTTTCATACAGCTCACCCAAATGGCCTTCTCTGCATAAAACAAGAAAATATCCCATTTTCTGTGAAAGCGCCGCCTGAATGCTGAGCTGCATGACTTTGCTCAAATTTTCTCAGAAAAACGTGGGAGTGAGTTTCAAAATAGCTGAATTTTCAATGTTAGCTGAAAATATTTAAAGATGAATAAGATACACATACAACAGAAGGGCAGACAGAAAAAGCAGAAAGATGGAAAAAGCGCAAGGACACATGAAAAGGCAAAAACGAAGCATAAGAAGAAAAACTCAATGCATAATGTGATGTAAAGAGACCAAAAGGATGAATACAGGGACATAAAAAACTAAAAGGATGTATAAAGGAGCCATTAAAAGACAAAAAGGACACATCAGGACGTGTATAAAGACAAATTAAGCAAGAGTAAAGACAAAAGTGACACATAAGGAGACTGAAAGGACACATGTAAAGATATAAAGGAAGAATAAAGTTGCATAAAAAGACAAAAGTACAAGATAAGAAGAATCAATAATCAGGAAAACAACAGTGTGAAAGTGGACTCAGCATTGCCACTAAGCCAAGCTGTGCTGAAACAGGATCAGATAACACATCGGAAAATTATTCAGGGAACTTGTTATCTTTAAGACAATATTGCCAAACAGTTCTTTGAGGTAGATCTGCAAGTCTGAAAATCCCATTAGAGTTAATATTACATGACCTAAGAAAATGAGACCTCGTTAAACCTTCGGGCCACAAAAGTTACTCCAACCTTTTCATCTCATCAATGACCAAAATGTAAAGTTTTACCAAAAAAAACCCAAGGTCCCGAAGATATGCATTCAGCTCTAAGCTGGCAGGAGTCTATTTGCATAAATGTGACCTGAGGGTGTTATTAACATTCATAATATGAAGCGATTTCTCCATATTCCATTACAACAAGCCTTGTCAAGCTGTGATTCCACTCAATCCATCATTGACACCGCTGAAGCAGGAACTGAGGCCAGGCTTCGCTTCCTCCTTTATCTTTATCTTTATCCTTTATCAGCTTATGCATTCAGTGTCTCCATGCTGTTTAGGGTTATTCTATTCTGTATTCGTCAGCCTGTCTGTTAGCAAAATATCTCATGAGCCACTGGACAGACTTTAGTGAAACTTCCAGAAAGTAATCACTGGGTGTACATCTACAGCTGATTAACTATTGCAAGATGGCTGCCACAGCTAATTAGCCATAGGCAACTCAAAGACATCTATAACTCAGTCAGTTTTACAGATATTGAGCTATCATTTGATGTGGTTCTGGCTCAGAATGATTCACAACACATATTCTGAGTGACCTTTAGGCATTGCATGACAATACTTTGAAGGTTTGACCAAAACGGCTACAACTCATAGCAGGCAGCGGGAATCTATCCTACAAGGAAAACTAGGACTTTAACTATAAAAGCCTTTCTTTCCTGTTCCAGGTGGACGTCCTGAAAGCCGACATGGAGAGCGCAGAGTGGAAGATTCTTGAGAACTTGGTTCTGGAAGGGGTCCTGGACTCAGTGGGTCAGCTGTTGCTGGAGCTTCACCTGCACTGGGCCGGCTTCGAGGTCAGCGGCAACGACCCGTCTGTGGTGCGGTACTGGTTCAGCCTGCTTAAGGAACTGGAACGCGCCAACTTCCGGCTGTTCCGCGTCCACAGCAACCCGGCCAGACCTCACCTCTTCCTGCACAAGAACGTCCTGAACGCAAGCAGCGCTTACACCCTGAGCTGGGTGAACACACAGCGGAAGCCATCGAGGATGCCAGATAAAAACAGACAATAAATGGATTTATGACAGTATTTTTAATAAAAAATAAAAATGTGAGGAGTTTCAACACAAATGTTTTGGAATGAATATGCCCTCAAACAGAACCCTCCGATCCAGCCTGGCCTTTTTCACAAAGCTCTCTACTCCTACTTATCCTGCTGTTCATCATCTCCTGGCCTGTAATGACCGCAGCCGTGCAGAGGGGCAGAGTAATTGCCTCCAGAGGCTGTGTGCTTCTCCTTTTAGCGGCTGCACTCTTGGCTGCATGTCAGCCTGATTCAGTCTCCATTATCGGGACGTCCTCTGAGCCTGGCCCACAGCCCGCCCAGCCGGTCCCAGCTGATATTAAACAGCCACGGCAGTGTCTAAACAGCGTCTTACCTGCAGCGGACAGCCGTCAGCGCGCTCTCATTTTAAAGAAGCAGGGGGGAATATTGACGAGGAGACAAGACAACAGTTACTCAGAATGGGTGGCCACAGAAAAACTAATTTTATTTATGTCAAACGTTTTTTTTTGTAATTTGCCAATTAATTTGATAGAAAAATATTTTTAATCAAGCACATCGAGGGTGTAAAATAAAATAAAAGGGTTGTGTTTTTTTTGTGTTTGTGCAGAAAAAAACTTTTGAAAAGACATTTTGAGCTCTTACGACAGGATACAAAAATACAATAAGACTGGATACCAGCCCGTTGGCTTTCACTCAAACTGTTTCACAGAGTCTGTAGGGCAGACATGGGAAGCCACAGTCCAGAGTAGATCTTAGTCCCAGAGTTTGATCTGTCCGTCCCATCCACAGGTGATCACCTTGGAGGTTTCATGCGGATGCCACAGGGCGCTGATGCACACCTTGTCGTGAGCCTTGATCCTGTGGTAGAGCTTGGTGGTCTTCCAGTCCCAGATGTTGAGCTTTCCATCTGCGTCCCCGGACACCACGTAGCTGGAAGAGGGGGGACAAAGGAGACGAAATGATTAGCAATTTACTAAAAAAATCACTTGTCTCTTTCACACGTCCTTTTAGTCCAGTCAGAGGAATGTTCCCATGGATACTGAGAGGAAATGAGGGCACCTGCTAACTCACAGGGGAAATAGTGGGGGAGAAAAGAGGCAAATAAAAAACATGCTCAAATGAATGTATACAACTAAAATCCGGCAGCTGGACTGCTGTAGGAAGGCTCCTTACACAGATGATATATAGCATGTTTTCTCTCACAGCTCTTTTTAAAGAAAATAATAATACAGGACAATGTGAGCAGAGGTAGCTGAAATTTCAGAGAAAATATAATCAACATATACCAGTTTTTAATTGCTAAAATAAAGCCTCATATTTAATAATGTCTCATATTTTGTGTTTTATGTTAATTTCACTACTTTTTTATTGTGTCTTTCTCATTTCAGCAAATAATTCATTCACTAAATTAAAAAAATATATACTTTCTGACTTGCTTCCCAATTTTTTTTGCATTTTTGTTCACATATGTTTCTTTATTTTTTCAGAAGTTTTTTTTTGCAATCTAACTTTTTTTAACCATTCATGTAACAAAACATTCACCTGATTCAGGAGATGGGTTTTTGTACTTTTTATACTTATATTTAAATATTTAACTTTCTTTTAAAGTATTTTTCCCATGGAGTTTGAAAGATCTCAGTATTTATTTCAATGTGCTTCATCATACTTGTGGTACTTTTGTCTTCTTTTTCTACTTCTAGCTTTTAACTAGTGTTCTGCTTTGTTTTAGCTTTAATAACTCAGTTTCAGCTTCGTAAGCAAAGACATTCAGCACTCAGCATTCACACTGTACAGAAAATAACATTTCTCCAGTTAGATTTAAAACTTTGTAGAGAATCAGTGCCTTTATTC
The DNA here is from genome assembly GCF_001649575.2 of Kryptolebias marmoratus. Taxonomy (NCBI): domain Eukaryota; kingdom Metazoa; phylum Chordata; class Actinopteri; order Cyprinodontiformes; family Rivulidae; genus Kryptolebias; species Kryptolebias marmoratus. The sequence goes on from NC_051448.1 coordinate 10,146,709, forward strand.
AGAAACCAGAGAGACAACAGAAATGTTTACCTCATATCAGGAGAGAAGTCCACCTGGCAGGCATAGCCGGCCACCATGTGGCCCTTGAAGACTTTCTTTTTGTTCAGCCTGAAGCGGTTTTGGGCTCCGAAGATAAGAATCTGGTTATCCATAGACTGGCATGCCAGCCATTTACCTGGGAGAGAAAACCAGTAAAACAGATGTAAACAAGAGCCTGAACTTAGAAAACTGCAGCATACTTTAGAAGCTTTGGTAACAAGCTACATGTCTAAAAATTGAGAAAAAATAATATTTGACATAAAGGTATTCAGATTAGCATGATTATGAGTTTAAAAAGGTTTATTAGCTTACTAGTTGGTCTCATTTTGCAGGATTCTGTACAGCTAAAAGTTCGACAAGAAGCTCCTCAGATGTTTGATGTGCTAATCTGATGCTGCCTTTTACTAATAGGTCGTGAAATTGGAGAAAAATTAGAAGTACTTCAACAGGAGCTTTAGGATAAATAGCTGAAATGTGAGCAAAGAACAGAAAAAAAGAACAACCAAAAACCTTCAACTTTGAATGTGAGTGCCTCCGAAAAGGGCATGAACTCATCATTCTGCTGTTATTAAATTGGAGAGATTGAAGCAATTTAGGGAAAAACGAGAAGGGTCTTTTCATCAGTGGGTGCTTAATTAAGATCTGTTTTACACAGCGTTTCTGTTCTTGACAAGGCGACAGTCTCGAGTCACTACGCGGCGATAAGAAGTAGCACTTCAATTTCAAAGTATTACACAACTCACTGCACTTCTTAACACCAACATGATGGAAATTATTAATGTGATAATAAAAAAAAGAAACTGTGTGTGTGTGTGTCCTCTTGAAAACATTGTTGAAAAAGACACTCCTGCCCAGAAGTGTCAACCCTAATAGGTACAGGAGATTGAAAATAACTTGAACTATTTGACCAGAGCAGTGGGGACCTGTCTTTTTCAGTGAAACGGAAAAAAGATGCAGGGGACAGGAGGAAATAGGAGAGAGGTAGTGGATGTGGCGCCAGGAGGGGTGGGCTGGGTTCCATTTAAGCGTGAGGGAAAACTGAATGGCCTCCTGTTGAGGACGTATTCATTATTCACAGGCTGAGGAAGAACAAATCATGTTGGGACGGATGAGAACGACGCCCAGAGGAGTGAGCAGAGCACACAGAGAAGATGAGGAGGAGAGATTTGAGTTGAGCTGAGTCAGACAGAAGCTGAGGAAGTTTGTAGTTAAAAAAAAAAAAAAATCTGAAGTGGAAGATCACTTAATTCTGTTAACGTTTCGCTCACGAAACCTTTTCACACGTCGGTATAATCCTCATGAAACACACTCTTCACACATCCTGATCTGTCTATAATAAGCATCTGATGATCTCTATAGGCAGCACAATCATTACACAACAAGCCAATACTGCATAAATCAGAATGGTAATTTCAACATGCCTACGCTGAGTTAGGTTTTGCCTTGAAGGAACAGACTGACATTTGGAAAGAGGCACCGACTTGTTTCCTTGCCAGGTTATAATGAGAACATCAAATCCGTGTTCACATCTGTATGCTAATTAACGAAGACATAGTTTGCTTACCTTGGCAAAAACAAAATGGAGAGAAAACAGCCGACCTGAATCAGTCCCAAAAAAATCCACTTTTCAGCACTTATAAGTATTTATTATTACCAAGCTGCAGCTGGAGTGATTTATATTTATACCCTGCTTGAATTTTTACACACTTGGCAAAGAAACAGATTTTTTTTTTTTTTGCTTGTTTTTTCTTTTCCAGCTTTATCAGATTACATTAGGTTATGGATTTCTTCCTAATGTATGTTTTTATACACATGTAGATACAGATCAGTGTTGCCTTACGGTGCATTATAAACTGCGCCAGCACTGGATGTCTGTTTCTGTTGCATTGGTACTGCTCGAAAGGTTTAGATCATTTAAACTGCTGAGTCTGAGCGAAGAACGCTGCCTGAGAGGCTGTTTAAATGTTGTGCAGGTTCTGCTCACACAGTAGAAAGCCAGCATACTTTAGAGAAGTTATAAAGTAGACCCACTCTAATTTTTACCCTGATTATGACACAGAAATCTCAAATTCCAAATCTTTAAAAAATAGCTGAAAATCATCTTTAGCTGCAAATCCTGTGAAGTCATTAAAAAATAAACTTTGTAAAATATATTTTACAGCTTTGAGATGATCATTTTTAAAAACCTAAAAAAGGCTTTTTGTAAATTCATAACATTAAAAAGCTGCTAAAGTTTTCTTTGTGAAAGTCTGATTAAATCCACATCATGACAACAATGGCAAGAATGTCTAAAAGAAGTGAGAGAAAAGTTAAAACAGTGTTTGCACAAGCTACTTCCTGCTACCGTAGTTGGCACTTATTGTCATATTTCATGAATACATCAATTCAGCCAGAAGAAAACAGAAAGGAACACCTCAGAGACTCATTATTAGCTCAGAGGAAGAACGATGTAACAAAGGCAGGTAAGATTCAATTTAAAAAAAAAGAAAAAGCATCAAAATTGTTAATTTACCTCATAAAAATCCAATGACAAAAGGTTTATTTTGAAAATCCCAGAGGAAAGCTGTAGCCACACAGCACTAAATTTCTAATAAAGCCTAAAAAGGTAAAGGTTGTCTTTGTTTTAACTTTTTTTTTTCTTCTATCACAGCTGTAGAGATCTGAGTTATAAAAGTGTATCATTCATCAGAGCAACAATCCAAAGCGTACCATCTCATGGAAGAAAAATCTATATTGCAGGCATAAAAATGGTTTTCACAGAAAAAAAAAACAACTAATCTTACAGTTGCAATATAAAGCACGCAACATTTGAGGGAAACATTTTCCAACAAAACTATCAACTTGAACTGCATAACATTAGGATTTTTTTTTGCCCGTGTACTTCTATTACCGTTCAGGTGGTTCAAATTCTTTGAATATATTTCACAACTGTTGAAAACTGTGACAAACACTACATTCGGAGCAAATACAGAAGCAACAGCCAATCAGGACTTAAGCCACAATAAACTAGAGATGATCTTGCAAAAATAATTACATCGACCTTTTATGCAAATGATGCACTCAGTGCATAAAAAATATGTTTATATTATTGATATGGAGGTTGGATACAGAATGTGCAGAGTTGGGTTTGGGTGGTAGGGGGCTGTGTGCCCTGAGCCTCTATGGTAGTTCTTGTTATAGTGTTATCTTTAGCATAACAAGGTAAAAACTATATTTACTCTTCTGGTAATACAGCCTGAGGACTGGGTCTCTTCATACCTGTGAATTGAATTGGTTGTAAAGAGCCTGACCTGTTCTTATTCCTATTAGGAACAACCAACATTGAACAGTACGAGCACTTTAATGTGTTATGTAGGTTTATGCTCTCTAGGGTACACCTGCACTGTGTGTTTAGGATTTTTTTTTTTTTGTCTACTCACCGTTGGGAGATAGAGTCACAGCTGGCATCGAGTGCATACTGGGCTCAGCAATGTACTTGAAGTCCACAGGAATGTCCCTGAAAAGCGCACAAAAAAGTGTTAGCATATGAAGGAAGGTTAAACACCGGATGAAAGACCCTGTGACGCCCTCAAACCCGTTTGTTCACTTTTACAGCTGTTTACGCCAGCTCAAAACACTTTCTAATTACAGTTAAAGGTATGGAAATAACTCCATGAAATCTGTTAAACTGTGACTATTACCAAAAACCAATTATTTATGAATTCTCTCTGTGCTCTTTCACCCAGTCGCCAGCCATTTCTTCATTTGAACAAAGATAAGATCAAATGACTCAGACACCTAATTGATCATTCAGACCAATTTTATTTATATCCATCAGAACGTCAGTGTGCTACTTCGCCTGGTCTCGAGGAACATGTTGTAAAATAAATAAATGTTAGTAACGTGTCCTTCTGATTTCTTCTTTAAGTCTACATCAAGTATGTGTTAAGAGCCATAATTCTGAATATGCCATGCCATCTGCTAAGATTCATTTAACCACAGAAGGAGACATTTTTGTCTCCTCCTGTGGTAAATAACAGCTGGAGCAGACTGACTGCAGAGTTTGCACACACATGCTTGACAAAGTGTTTTCAGAAAACTAATACAGAGTACAGGAAAACAAGAAAAGCATCCCTTGCGCACAATAAATTTAGCCTTCACTTTCCTTCCTCCGAGAGACGGAACATAAATAAAAAATATTTCTGTTCCAGGGATTATCACAAATAAAAAGGTAATAATGCAAACAAAAACAGCATTTTTATAACATTATAAAATTAGCTGGAGTTTGCAAAGCAGACAACCTGCAGTGAGACTAATAACTGCAACCAGTAGGAGAAAGCAAACACACACACAAGTAGATGTTTCTTGGAACTTAAAAAAAGGAGGAAAAAAAAACATAATTAGAACCACCAGCAGGGTAAATGAACTTTGTCTCAAAAATGACAATAAATTAAAAGATTTACAGTAGTGTAAATCTTACAGAGCAGATATTTACATGCTGTCTGATTACACTGAGGGCGGCAGGGGGCTTTTAAAAGGATTTGATTTGCAAGAAAAGTCAGGCTGGAAACCTGATCAAAGTGAAGTCAAGTTTAGGCTGAAACAAAGTTCTCCAACTAGCCTGTGATTCCAACAAACTCTCTAAAGGTTTATTTTTGTTGTTGTTTTTACCCATCTAAAGTATATCATCATGCCAAATATTATTACAAGCCAATATTTTTATCACTCTCTGAATGCTTTTATGATCATGAGCTAACTCTCTTTATAGGTACTGTGTGGTTTATTTATTTTTTATTGATTGGAATCCTCTTCCAGCGCACACCATCTTTCTGTTCCCCCTGAAACAAAACCCTGAAGCAGATAACACCGTCTTCGGCTAAAACTTGAAATATAAAACTAAAAACAGAAGAAATAATCTAAGTTATATACAGATAGACGTTGGCATCATCATCAACATGCTTCTTTCTGCCAGCATCTGCTTTTATTCTGACAATATGAATAAGCTTATGGAAGTCTTTCCCCATAAAGAATACAATAAGTTTAGTCAAGACTGCAGCTTATCCTCCAATTCAGACCTAAAAAGTGTTTGTTTTCATAAAAGGAGACTGATAGATGTTTTTTCAAACAATCCATGGGACACTGTCTTTAAATATTAATCGTCTTTGAGCTGTAAACACCACTGTTTATTTGTCACCACAGGACCTATAACCGCACCAGTCTCGGTGGTTTGTCCTAACTTTATGGATTCAAACAAAAATCATGGAGGACACCAACAATTAAGTGTAAGACACCAAAAATCAAACACGATCTTGTTAGAACTGTAACAATGCATGTTTGGATCAAAATAATACAATTTAATGATCTCTTCCTTTTAAATAAAATAAAAGTTTGATATCTTTGCTGGCTGAATTTATTTTTTACTACTAAAGCACATTATTCATGCAGGTGCAGTAATGGTCAAACACCGGACATCGTGGTCCTTTCTTTCAGTGTTTTATGCAATTTTTAAAAACAGAGTTTCCCTGCTGCTGTTTTCTCATCTAAACATGTTCAGAAATTCTGGTCTGTTATATCACAGGAGGATGCTATTGATCCTTCTCTTGCGGAAAAAGAAACTGAAAGCTGAGGGGTGAGACAAACAGCGGGCTGCGTAACAGACAGACACGAGAAGAGGGTGAGTTATGCCGCTGTAATTGTTTCCACCGGGCTTCGTTATGATGAGATGAGCTCAGGTTAACGTGCTGGTCCCACACATATTCAAGCACCAATATTACATTGTTCTTGGGTTTGATGAGGTTTAAAAAAAGAAAAAGAAATAGAAGAAATTAGATTAAATATTGCAGGTCTGAGCCTCTAAGGACATTAGAACAAGTTTTATGCAGGTAAAAAACAGAGATTTGGTGTCACAAATCTTTATGTTTGTGTTTAGTCACTAGTGAAAGGAGCAAGACTGTGACAGCTGGAGGAGGAAAAGACAGCGTTGTTGGTATCTACTTCTACAAATGAGTAATCAAACACTACATTTTAATATAAAATAGTATCTGAGCATCGATTTTTTTGACAACCCTAATACCAGCACATGTGCCTTTCTATTCTTTTTTTGTCCATTACAGTATTAACTTGTTGAAAATATTATTCCTGGTTTTAACAGAACAGTGTTGAATTGTTGGAGAGGCTATAACTTAGCATAATCAGCAGTGACTAACACTGAGTCACTGGAAGGTTTGTTGATTTCTGCTTTTTTTTTAAATTACAGCTATTGAGTGAAGCCTCGACCAGAGCTTAAATGTCTTATTGTCAGAGAACACTATGCATTATATTTACAGCAAATGTTCCATTACAGAGTGAAAATATGCAGCTTGCTTGGAGAAATGACTGTGCTCACCACTCCCAAACTCGAAGACTCTTGTCGTCTGACGTGCTGACAAACCGGCGATTCTCATCGACAAAGGTGATGGTGTTGACAGCTCCCAGGTGGCGATCGTACTCCTGAACCACCTCGCCTGTCCTGATGTCCCACTGTCACACACATCCCCACACACACACACACACACAGGAGCAGAAAGCAGGACAGACAGGAAGAAAGTAAACAACGTTATCTAGGGCAAGCCGAAAAACAAACAAGGACGGTTAAAATCAATACACAAAATCCAAGAAAACTAGCATCAGCGCACATTTTCATTAAAAAAACAAACAAACAAAGAGAAGATTAGATGGATAGAGCGGCGTTGAAATGTGCCAGAGCTGTGGATTTAAGTAACAAGAGTGATGACGGTGATTAACAATCAAATGGGCCACAGCTTCTACTTTTTTTTGGAGAAACAGAACTGCATGAAGTAAAATAAACATAACCATAAAGAATTAGCTCCTCAGACAACAAACAAACAAAAAAAAAAGATGCAACATTTTCCGATTTCATTTGTTCTCTTTTATTTAAAGCTTACCCTTGGGGCGAGCAGCCATCTGTTCTAAAAAACCCAGAGGAGAGCTGCATGATTCAACACTAACCCTGATTGCTGGGCCAGACTGTTATAATGAGTACTGGTCAGACTGACAATTATGACCTAGTGTTGGTTCTTGTTGCATTTAAAAATGTCTTGCCCTTTATTTGTTCTCTTCACAGGTTGCTGCCACAAAAAAAAAACTATTTTTTACCTGTAAAAAGATAAGTCTTACTTGTTCTAAAACTTGTTTACCTGACGGTGTGATACGATGGTTGTAAATTTTCTGCTTTTTTAAACAATAAAAACACAGTTTTCATCCTTTTGCCTCTTTTCTACCCTTGAGTTGGCTGTGATTAATGAGTTGCTCTAGTCCTGTCAGCCACTGCCTCTTCTTGCACACACAGCAACAAACACCAGTGCTGAAGTATCACACGGGGTCCTGTGGGCGCAGGCTGCAAAACATTTGCGCGTGCATTTGCTTTGCGGACGTGACTGTCGTGCTTTACCTGAACTATCTTTTTATCCGACATGCCAGCCACAAAAAGATTCTGCTTGTCTTCGTCTGGGTTGAACTTGACGCAGTACGGCACCTTCCTGTTGGTGAAGCGGGAGATACACTGGCCTGTGAAGAGAGGCAAATCAAAAGCCAAGATTATAAAATATTCCGCCGTTGCTTTTCAGAAAGGCGCAGTCAGGTTGCCTAAAATTCATAGACGCTGCTGAAAGTCACAGACTGCGTTAACAATCCCTGCAGGTGGTGAGAACTCAGCTTTTAAACTGAAAAGTCTCTTTTCTTGTGTTTATTCTGCAATAATAATTCACCGCTGGGAAATTCCTGTCACAAATCCAAGAATTGAAAAGAAAAACAAGAAAAATAAATCAACTCAAATGTGAAGAGAAACTTTATAAACATAATGATGACTTCTTATCAATTGCATTTAGTATTTAGCTCTAAAATGGAAATTGTGGAATAAAATGAGAATGACAGCTCAACATAACAGTTATAAAAAGGAGTTAGCTTCATTTACAACTTCTAACTAAAAGAGAAGTATTTGGATGATTTGGCTTCAACAGGTGGGGGATTTTACTCTTTTCTGCCCTCTGCTGGAGAAGCAGTTTTTGAACTCAAAGGGTGGCAATTATGATGAATAACTCAAAGAAATATATAAAGTCTCTAAATTTTACTGAAAGAAACAGATATAATCCTTATTTGTGCTATAAGAAAATTGGGTTCTTGTCTTTTAAAAAAAAGGAAATTTCAAAATATTGAAGGTCTGGAAAGACCAGCATCAACTGAGAATGAAATACAAAGCATTAAAAATTTATGATTCTTTTCTAAAGGCAGTTTGTCTTACTATGGCATTTTGCAAAAGTATTTTATTTAAAACATGTATTTTAAAGTAGCTGTGTCATTTGGGTTAAGCACTTTCACAGATTTAATATTTTACAGGCAAGTGCTGAGTTAGTGAAGGACTTGTTGGAACCAATTATTTTTAGCTAAAAATTATTTTCTTGACTCCTCAATTAATCAGCAAAACAAATGACATCCATGCATCTTATAAAAATGAATCTAAACTGCCTTTTTGCCCCCTCAACAACTAAATTACGTACTAATTAATTAAACAGTGAAAAAGTATCTATTCTAAAACAAAAAAAAATATTAATCAAAATAACAAATCTGAGCCTAAAACCAGAGTATGTTTTATATATTTTAATGGCTTGAGATGTAAACTAAAGCTACATTTTTATGGTAATCAGCACCAGGGCATAAACTATCACTATATATTACAAGTAATTTGCAAAAGTTAATACATTATAGGTAATACATAAAAATACTACATGAGGTTGCAACTTGTACTAATATTTATAATATTTTGTTTTGTTGAAGAACTAGTGTAAACATCAACAGTGTGCAGTGGTGTGAGAGGGACAGCCTACCTGTCTCAGAGTCCCACAGTTTAAGGTATCGATCATACGCAGCGCTGAGAAACTGGGTTCCAGTGTTGTTGAAGCAAATGTCCCGCACCGCTTTGCTGTGACCTAACCCACAGAAAACAAACACGATTAGACAAAGATCCAAAATTAACTTTATACATTCACGAGTTTTCTGCTGTTCCGGCAGAGTATCATCTAAATGAGCCATAAGAGAAAGACTAAAACAAAAACAATTATAAGTTTCTAATATCTCTTCAACTGCTCTCTCTGTCATTCAACATTTGGCTCTTTTTCACAGAGCGTAGGTGATCTGAGATCCCTGCAGATTCCTCTTGTCAAATTCAGCTTTTATTGGAGGTACGCTGTTTCCAAGGCGATAACACAGCCCACTGAGGCCAAGCGCCTGCCTGCACACTTCCTCTATCTTGGCCTGCTGGCACACCAAAGGCAACGCCGCCGCTGCAAACATAACAACTACAGAAAGCAGCAAACACACATAAGCAAACATGCTCCCATGCCCCTTACTGAATGTAAATGTGGAAATGTCATTAGGGGCATCCGTTTCCCGATTTCCTTAAATCCTAACTTGAACAAATTTATTCTGCGATTTTTCTTGTTTGGCGATTAAAGCGAATCACACATGCTAACAGGAAACTGTTAGAAAATAGAGAGCCAGTGAATCACACCTCATTTTAATTTCTCGTATATCTAAACATAATGAAAAAAAAAACTGCAAAAAAAAAAGAATAATAGGGCTTAGAAGAAAAAAACATCACAGAGCATTTAATGAAGAGTACAGAGGCAATATAAAAATTAATATCTCTACAACATAGCTAAATAATTTCAAATCTACAGGAGGAAAAGAAAACATTTTCATCAGCACCTTCTCCTTGGACTGCACACTGTGTCATTCATTCACTCCTAAACTGTCTTCTCTCTCTGTTCACCTCTTCCTCTCCATGCCTTCGGCCCTTCCTCGCCCCTTGTTCCCTTTCAGCCCCTGGGCTGCTGAATTATGCATGCTCTGTGAAGGAGCTGACAAGCAGAACCTCAGCTGCAAACAATCTCTACTCTGACAGGGTGCCATCTTTGGGAAGAGTAGGAGGGTGTCCTGCATGAATTAGCCAAACAACCCCCTCCAACTACACAGAAGAATAAGAGGAAGAATAGAAAATAATAAATTTAAAAGAACTGCGTCTCTGTCAGCAGACACTAATGTTCCAGCACTGCTGAGCCTACATTCTGTCACTGCTCTGTATTTCCCAAAAGGTTGAGCTCATTTAGACCTTGAGCTTTTTTTTCATGTCAGCATGTTTAGTGATGACCCATTGTTGTTTGGAAAAGGTCCTTGTTAAGATGCAAAATACTCAATAAAGCTCCCTACAAAGTATGACTGAGACTGTGAGTTTACCACAATAACAGAATTTAGTTTTAATTCTAGATTCAGAATAAGAATTTCGCCTACTTACCGATAAATGTACGAAGACACCTCCGCTCGCCATACACCTCCCACAGCTGTGGAGAAATTAGACAACACATGAACACCAATCTAATATATTAATTTAATTTTTATTTAAGAACCAAGGTACTTCACAAGGAGGCCTTCTAAAAGCCTAAAAGTGTTGAATCAGGTCCGAGGGGAATTTACATGAATTTTCTTAACCCACTTCAGGAATTTACATGATATATGCATGTTACACCCAGTCTTAAAGGGTTAAATCCTGCAGCCATAAGCAGCCACCTCACAAGGCAAAAAGAAGATAAGTCTTTCTGTCTTACATCAAGAAAGACCAAAGCCATGTTCATACAGAAATTAGCCTTTTTTCTTTTTCTTTTTTAATAGCAGAAATCATTACAGTAGCCATGCCAGGCCTGTATGTGGCGCTGTAATGCTGCCACCAAAATACACCAGGAGGAAACAAGGCATGGAGCACAAGCATAAAGCTTGCACGCCGGGTCCAAACTGTAAACACCAAACTTAAAGCTTTCTCCCTCTTCCCTGCCAAGCTCTCCTTCATGCGGAGTCAAGTACAGTATGTTTCTGCTCATTAGCCTGGTCTGCAAATTGAAGTAAGACGGTATATGAAGGTTTGGCTGTAGCTGAGCAACTAGGTCATCAAATAGGTATTGTTTTCAAAAGGTCACCTTTTGGCTGTCTACACTAGAGTGGGGTTTCAAGATTGTTTTCTCCCTGGAACCCAATTGTTTACCTTGATCTTACAGTCCATGGAGGAGGAGAGCAGCAGATGTCCAGAGCTGGGGAATAATCGGATAGCACTGACACCCTGGAAAATAAGCAGACAGGACAGACATAGGCATTAAACTGGGAATCTTTTTGTTACAGAGCTCATCATTACTCCTAATTCTTCTGATTCTGATAAAAGTAAGATATTTTGCTTGTTAATAATGTAAATCTGTCACTGTGTGAATTTTTGGACTGGTGATTCACTGAAGTGGTTTATTAATTAATTTTAATGTAGTGTTTTATTTTATTCCAGTCTAAATGACTGAAGTGAAAACAATCTATTTGCTAAATGATGGAAAACACTATCATATTGTTTTGTTTTATACAAGCGATATTCACATGACTTGCGATTTTTACAAAATGTTCAAGCTATTGCTTTTACAGTAGTTTCAAGAGGTACACGTGGCGAACTATAATGCACTAAAAACAGACAGCCCATTTGCATAGCCATTTCTTTTTTCAAATGGTAATTTTCAGGATTTTCCTCAAGATAATGAAGCAATTTCCAAAAATGTCACCAACTTCTCTGACACCACATGGGCAAATCTACTATTATGTTGACACCAGCATTTCCATGTGCTTATTATCTTTTCAAACGTCTTTGTATTTCTAGTTAGACACTGAAAGCTCCAACTTCATACACAAAGCAAATAGGAACCAATTTAAAACTTGAATGGCTTCCTTTTCCCTGAGGCACCCTGGTAGATCAAAAGCTTGAATCAGATATTCCTTGAAATCACAAAATGTTTGGTTTTGCATCTGAAATGAGACACTGTTTCTGAGGGACTCAAAATAATTTCGGACATGTCAGAAATGAAAAGATGGTATGTGGCTGCTCTTATTGTATTATAAAAATACTTGGAACCATTTTACTGAAAATCTTACAAACATCCTCAGTTTCTCTCCCTGCTTGCCTCTTTTCATCTCAAAGTTATTCAGTGAAACAAATCTGATTGTTTCTCCAGAACCTTTTTACATGCAAAGATGCACTTCCCACTGACCTTGGTGTGTCCAGACCAGACATGAATCTGTTTCTTCGGGAGGTAACATTTATCTGGAGCTTCTGCAGACCGCAGGTTGATGCCCACATCCTGTGGGACATGGAGGTATGACCTGCCCTGGTAGTCATACATGTCTTTAACTATAAAAAAATAATAAAAATACAGAAAATGTGATGATTGAACAACAATGGATATGTTGAGAAGCATTTTGATGAAGGTTTGGTAAATGACAATGCAGACAGATGGCCTTGAGACAGACATATTTAGATGGAATTTAAATCTTTATCTTTATTTTAAATGGCTGAAAAAATATTCATAGTTTATGAAAGATTTTGTAATTTAAATCAACAGCTTCTGAGCACATCTTGTTTCCAAGAACAGCTCACATTCAACTCAAGACAGAAATTTTGACTTTAAATTTACAATTAAAAAGGCATTCTTTTATAAATTCCACTACATGCCATTGCCATTTAAAATATAAGAATTGTACCATGAAGAATTGTCTTCTCCTCTCCAGGAGCCTCTTCCTCATTCTTTCCTTTCTTCTGCCTTTTAGCTGTGATTTCATCCAGTTCTTTCTGCTCTTCCTGTACAGATAAAAAAAAAATAAGGAAATTACCAAGCAATGATCAGATTTTATTTAATTGGTGAGGCAGACTGAGCAAACTGAAATTAGTTTCATCTCAAAAAGATGGCTGACTACAAAGGCCTGAGGAGGGTGAGTGGGCGAGGAGGATCACACAGCCAAGGACAAGCAGCAAATACTGCACCAACTGTCTGACTGTCTTTACAAAAATGTGTTAAATTGGGTACAAATAAATAAATAAAAAGCAAAATAGATGCCACTGTAATAATTTTGTAAAGCAACGGTGGAACACTACATCCAACTAACTGAATAGTTAGTGTTTTATTGCTTCACTACCGTTTTAAGCCCGATAGTTATGTGAACAAGCAGCCAACATATGCTGATGTCACACAGGATATGAAACAAAACATCACCTCTGACGGCTTGGCCACATCTTTCTCATCCACATATTTCGCCCATGGTCCAAGGAAGTTGTCGATTTCTCCTGCATCTCCACCTTTGATCTTCTTCCGTTTCTCCGACTTCTTCTGACCAGTTTCGAACACAGTCAGCCCTGCAGGAAAAACAGTTCATGTTACATTTATCACCAATGCCTAATACTTACTATATAAACAATCTGATTAGGACATGCATAAAATGAATCAATAACAGTGTTTACCTTTGTTTTTCTCAGCCTCATCCACTGCACCAATGTAGCTGGTAGAGGATAACTGGTGTGTGTCAACAGAAGGATCTAAAGCATAACCTGTTAGCAGACAGGGGAGGAGTGTTATCACCATTATTCAAGCAGGGTCATGGGACTGGCTGCAACATTTACTCTTAATAAAGAGGATATAAATAATGTTACCAAATGAGGAGAAGGTCCTTCTTTGTTGTTCAAACATAAAGTCATTGACGTGTGCAGGTTCTGCATAACCAGACAACATGTTTCTGGGGGCAGCCATCTGCTGGGTCGTGTAAGGGTTTACTGGCCCAAACTAAGAGGAAACAATGAAAATAAATAAATACTTACAATGCATGAGAGAAACTTTCAAAGACTCTAACAAGTGAAAAATAGTTTTACACAGAGCCACTGACTGATTTATAATACTTCAGACATCAATGATAGAAAACTTTTTGAACAAATGAATGAGTGGATGATGGAGGGGTGAATGAACAAAAAACAACAAGTACTAATTACTTTTATCGCCAAGAAAATAATCCTTTTGTGTTATTGAGTGGTAACAGGGTTGCTTAACACATTTTACCTTTTTTTAAATATGAACTGATTTTGAATATACAAATTAACAATAACTGTCACTGCTACTCCTCCGGTTGAAGGCACTCACCTTCTATTCCACTAAAAACACTCCTGATCTTTCAGCACTACCATAACATGAAACTAATGTTAACTAAAACCATGTTCCCACAACCTCCAGCTCTAATTAACCTCACTCCACTTAATTTTATTCTATAGAAGAAGTTGCTCAAACAAAATATTAGCGCAAAAATACGAATACTACACAATGATTTGTGCAATAAATAGTAATTTTATCTGTACATAAAAACTACTATGCTATTATTGGATAAATGTTATTACAGAAAATCAATTTGTTTTCTGATATATCACAATCTTAAAAATCAAAAGGTGAAGCTATTTGTCTGCAATAAAAGTATGGACGTATAGAATTCCTAAAGCACACAAAAACAACTTTGTAATAATTCAGAAGTACGATGCTGAACATAGTCATTGTCGTGTTTATTATGCCTAAAAAATTATCTAGTTTGGGGTAATTGGTTTAACTGTCAATGTTGCATAATTTCAAAGAGTGCATTATAATATGTAGGTCTATCTGCTGACAATTTAAAGCTGATGAGTGAGGAGAGCTTTCAAAATCAAAAAACATGCAACTACAAAAATTGTGCAAATGAAATTCAGAACTCAGGTGAAATGCAGCAACTGGAAGTAAAATGGGAAACAAATTCAAGACACTGTTGTTCTTTTTTTCCCCACACGCACTGAAAAAAGGTTTGCAATATTGTAATGCATGTCACATACAATCAAGTTCATATGACGTCGCCTGTATGTGTAGCACTGAACACAAATTAATTTAATCAAGATTTCACTTACCTCAGCTGCAAACATAGTTTCAAATGTGGGGTTATATGTGACTTCTTTCAATGAAGGGTCCAAGTGTATGCCAGTTTCGACAGCCTCCTAACAATAGATACAAGCAACATAATGTTAGCAATCTAAGACAAGAAAGTTGTGCATTAAACATCAATTAAGGAAATGAATAAATTAACTAATACTCCATGTAGGCATTACGACTTTTAATCTGTGTTTTTACTCATACCTAAAACTGTTCGTATGAATGTAAAAGAAACATATATTGAAACTAAGCCACAATAATTTACGTTGAACGCTAACAGCACTTTAGCTTGCTTCCCTTAGTTTACCTTAACGGCGACCTCAGGGGCCGAATTTAAAACAGACAAAGACATAGTGTGCCCAGACTGTAAGGGCGTAAGGTGAGCCGTAGCGTCCGGATCCACCGAGTCAACTTTCTCGGTACTGGTAGTAGATTCAGACTCATTTTCTGAGTCGGAATCGCTACCGTAAGAAGCGAGGGAAGCGATGGCGGCAGACATCTTGAATGTTGTGAACTGGCCGGAAGCAGGAGGGCGGGACTTCCGGTGAAAGAAAAAAGAAAGATAGCCTTTGTTTATTATATTATATTATATTATATTATATTATATTATATTATATTATATTATATTATATTATATTATATTATAGTTTAGTGACTCATGAAAAGAAAAGAAAAACTTAGAAAGATAGTTATTAAGAACAACTTGAATAAAACAAATACAAGAAAGTCTTACTTGCTTCTTGAATTAGAATTTAAGATACTCTAAGTGAAAATAAGAAAAAAAAATTCATTATGTTTAATTCTATAGTTTGCAATGAAAACCTTTAAATATAAAGCAATGAGGAATGATTTAGGACTTTTGACCAGTACTGTGTACAACTTTGAAAAGGATACAATTTCACAAATATATGTTATTTTGTGACAATTAAGCAATTTCTGTTATTGAGAGGACTTGAGGATACATACATACATATACATAATATAAGCATGAATGGATGTTTGTCTTGTTTGACTCTATGTATCCCTGTAATGGACTTGTGACCTGTCCAGGGTGTCCCCCGCCTTTAACACAGTGATTGCTAGAGATAGGCACCAGCTCCCCGCGACCCGGAATGGAGAATCGGGTAAAGAAAATGGATGGATGGATACAAGAAAATTTTTAAAGAAATGCTTTTGAGAATTTGAAAAATAAAATTGTATTTTGTTTTTACTCAAACCTTGTACAATTTGCACAAGATTAATTTGTTTAATCACCACACCCCCTTAGCTTTTATGTTAAAATATACAAATTATTAACTGGTGATCTAGATCTGGGCATCTAGAAATGCCCAAAATTTTTACTCAAACAAAATCTACAAAAATAAACCCATCAATTTTTGCTAGTTTTACTTTTACTACTCCACAAGAAGACAAGAACTTAAGTAGTCAAATGTTTCCTATTTGACCAATAAGTGCCTAACCATCTGCATATGAAACCAAAGACATTCCTCTCACTTAGCACCTCATTTGAGATGTTATAATTTTGAGAAACTAAGTCATAATTATAAAAAGCTGTAAAAATCTTGACATAGTATCTCATAAATATTAGTGAGTATCTCAAAACTATGACTTTAGTATGTCATTATTATGAGATAGTATCTCATAATAAATACTTAGCTTCTCATGAGACGCTAAGTCATAGCATCTTGGAAATACTGTCTCCTAATTGTGACTTAGTTTTTCAAAACTATGACTTAGTGTGTCCTAATTTTGAGATAGTATTTCATAATGACTTAGCATCTCTTATGAGATCCTGAGTCATAATTATGAGGAGCTAAGTCATAATTTTGATATAGTATCTTATAAATAAGACTTAGCATGTCAAAATTATAACTTCTCATGACTTAGTATCTCAAAACAATGACTTTTTATGTCATAAGGATGACTTAGCATCCCATATTAGATGTTTTGGAGAACTTAGTCATAATTAGGAGAAAGTATTTCCTAATTATGACTTAGTGTATCCTAATTATGTATCTCAAAATTAGGACTTGGTATCTCAAAACTATGATCAAGTGTCAGCATCTCATAATAATGACTTAGATAATTTTTTATTTTATTTAAAGTGGCGGAAATAAGCTTCCATATAAATGCGTGCTGCAGCCTGTTAACCTCCTGCATTTGTTTGCTGGGATCCATTGGACAGTCCATTACGACCGCCTGGTACTCCGAGGCGCACGCGCTGTCCGCGAGCCTCCCACGAGCACACATCAGCACGGGACGCTTTCTCGCGCCCCTCAACAATAGAGTGGCTCGTACCATTATTCCCGGCTGCTGCGGGGACCTTCTCCTCCCAATAAACCCAATTTCCGCCTCTTTTCCTCGGCGACGAAGGGACGCACGTGGCGCTCTGCGTCGGACCGACCGAGGTTCTGAGCGGCGGAACTTCAGTTCGGTTCTCGCGGGCTGCGTTTGACGCCGGCCTCACCGACATTTGGCCGGAGGATCCCTTTTCCAAACCAAGTGGCTGGGTTCTCCTTCGTCTTCGCCGCCGCCTCTTCCAGCAGGAGTGCGTTTGATATCAGAGACGGTGCAGCCATGGATCTGACCCGGGGATTTAAATTCTTGGACCCAGTGGCACGCTTTGTTGCTCAGTGAAGATGGAAAGAAGATAAGTGGGAATTTAAAAAAAAAAAACCCAAACCCAACAGGTAAGGTTTCAAATTTATCCCGTAGCCACATTTTAACTCGGAAATCCTCACTTAATGTTATTTGCATCTCAGCTCTCCTACAACTTAGAGCCCGGGTGAGTCAGAACCGAGTCACCATGTTGTAACGTTAGACCCGAACTGGAGCTGGCAGACTAATAAGGGTCTCTTGGTAATTCCGCACTCCCACGTTAACCCGTCATACAGGTGATAAACGAGGCAGCGCTTAATGCTTAGTTTAAAATAAAAGTCGCAGCAGTTTGTTTGCTGCTGGATTAAAAAAAAAAATAAAGCCCGGTTCTGATCGAGTCTGCAGCTGGCTGAGAAAGCTGCAGAGCTCCACATCTGCAGCAGCGCTCACTGTGTCTTGACACATATATTCTGAGGAATGTCATCATGTTAGTGAGCAACCCGGAGAGCACTTTTTTTTTTTTTTTTTTTTTTTTTTTTTTTTTTTTTTTGTGCAAAGCCTTGTGAATTTCCAGATTGAAGCATCCAGGACATCCCCATCTGCGATGAGTTTAACCCCGCATGAGGTTGTGGAAGTTTCAGTTTGCTGCAGTGTAATTAGGCCAACCTCTAGCAATTAATCCCCCCCGACACACACACACCACCATCACCACCTCCACTAAAGATTCCCTCGCAAGGGTCTGTCTGGGGGTCTGGACTCCAGCTTGGTTTGCAGGCTGNTGGCCCCGGTGAAAATCGTGGTTCGTGAAATCTGAAACCTCCTTTGTACTTCTTCAAGTGCAAGGAGAAAAGTGAGCACAAGAAGTGGCGTTTTGTGGCTGTGGTGCATCTTTGTTTGTGACAGTTTTAATGATGTCCTCTGCATTGCTTGATACCAGCTGCGCTCATTTATTGGCTCACAATGATAGGAACCAGAGTTGCCTTTATTGTTGTTGTTGTTGTTATTATTTGGATTTTAACACCTAAGGCTGAGTGACTGCTTAAAATTTGTTGAAGCATGAAGTTTCTAATTGAACAAGAAGAAGAAAAGCTCAAATCTGAAAAATTGTAGCCAAAAGCTAAAATGAACAAAACCCTGTCTAAAAGCTATTATTAGCAAAACTGTAGCTTGGAAGCTAAAAGTAACAAAACTGTAGTGAAAAGCTAAAGTTAACAAAATGGTGGCTAAATGCTTAAAAAAAGCAAAACTATCCAAAAGCTAAAAGTAGCAGAACGGTAGCTAAATGCTAAGAGTGTCAGAATAATAGCTTAAAAATAAAATTAACCAAACTGCATCAAAACAATGATTTTGAAGGGATTGAAGAGGTCTCAGTGCATTTATGTGGGGGAATTTTTATTTTAAATAAAGTTATATACTTTAAAAAGTAAAAAAGTTACAAACATCACAAGTCACAGCACTGTTCTCGACTGAGATGCAACTTTTGGTTATGAATGGTTAAAACTACAAGGAAAAGTATGCATAAGTAAATTTGATCGCGAAAAAAAAATGTAAAAGAAAACAACTAATAAACAAGAAAGTAGTGTGAATGCCGACTCAGCATTCACACTACGTAAAACAATTTCTGCTGCATGTCAATTTAAACCCAGTTAAAAATTGGGTCTTGTTCTGTTAGTGGATTTTAAATATCCTGTTAGATGATTCGCACCTATTAACAGCCTGTAGTGGAAATGTAATGTCCAGACATGTGGCTTATGATGCATGAATCCTCTTTTGCGGTGCTTGTTGCGGAGCCAGCGCCTCCTGCTAACTATGGATTAATACGGCCAGCTTGTGTCTCAGATGAACCGAGGCAGTCAAATGCAGTAATGATACACGAGGAACTCAAAACTGGGGTGTAGCTGCAGTTGGTGCTGAGTGTTTTATGCGAGAACTCCATAATTTTGCTGACTTGGGTATTTATTAACAAGGTTTGTTAGCTTAGATTTACTTTTGCTGGAGAGGAAAGTCTTAAATTCCAACCACTGAAATAGACTGAAGTTGTGCATGTTTCAAATGAGCTTTTTTTAAATGGATGCTGTGTAAAGTATTATTTATGTAAATCTTTCCATACTGCATGCAAAAGCATCTCTCACTTTCAGAATATAATCTAAGAGCACATGCTCAAAATGACATTCATACTCCATGTCTTGTAAAGGTTTGTACAAAGAATATTTGTCAAACTAGTTGGATTTAAAGTTTGCTTCATATGACTCTTATACAGCTTTGAGGGGTTTTGTGTTGAAGCATTCTGTGAATTAAAATCACGGAATCTTAAAATGCGTTTTTCTGTTTCACTATCAATAAAGCAGAAGCTGCTCATTGAACAGTACCTGCCGCTGTATTCCTACATCAAACCTGAGCACATTCCCATTTTGTCTCCTGCTTCCTGTGAACTTTTTTGCTTTTGAGAGATGAAAATTCCTGCACGGTTGGCACTTCCCCCTGTTTGATTTTGCTGTGTGTTTCTGAGCTCTTGTGAGAGAATGGTTTTGGCAAGCCTCCCGTGCAGGCTTTTTGGACCTCTCTTGTTTGTTGATATAGCTCTGATCCTCTGCCAGCCTCTGGCTTTCTCATGCTACCAAGAACAGTATCGCCCTTTCTGTCTCTCTCTTTTGTCTCCCCCCCCCTACTCAGAGGTGGAGTGGGGTTGATAGTGAGGCGCAGGATAACATAGGACATAATGACGGAGCATGCGGAGACGGAGATGGAAGGGGAAAGAAAGATGAGTAAAACAAGAAAAAGGTGGGATTCAGGGAAAGCCGGAGAAAGCAGAAATGAACGTGTGTGTGCGTGTGTGTGGGCAACGAGCAGTTCCAGTTTATGTGCCATTCAGTGGAGCCACAGACGGACCTCCTATCTCCCAGCTGTTGGGATGCTCCCGAGGGTCCGGCACACAGGCGCTATTGTTCCTTCTCTTGGCCAGGCCCGCTGCTCAATAATACTGCCTCTGTCCGCTGGCTGAACTGGTCTGACAGAGAGACACCAGGGCACAGTTTAGCCTGCCTGACTGGTGCTCCTTGTGTGTTGCCACCGCTGCCTCACCCACCTTCCAGGAGTTAACTGGGAGGTGGCAGAGGTGGTCTCTTTGTTAACTCATTTCTTCATAGCAGGATTCTGTCCTCAGTGTCCTTTTCTGTCACTTTTTCCCCCTCCCACTATAATAATTCCTTTTATAGCTCCAGTAGCAGGAATTATTTCTTGTCTTGGTTCATTTTTTTTTAAAGAGGTTGAACATTTTTAATATTAAAGGGTTACGTTTCCTTAAAAGGAATGCATATTGCCTGCCACCTTTCATTCAAGAGTTTTAAACTAAGATCCTCTCATGATGAGAAGGGATGTGGTTGTAGCCGTTTTGGTCACAATTGTAAATGACGTTATGCACAATCTCATTCTCTATTGTGAGAACTTGTGTGATCCATTAGCGCTTGAAGTGTGTGTTGTCAAATTTTAGCTCAATATCTGAAAAAAACCCCCGACTGAGTTACAGCCATTTTTGTGTTGGCTAAGGTGGCTTAGACTCCAAAACGTAATGTACATCCAATAATTGTTTTATAAGAGTTTCCAGTGGTTCATGAGATATTTTGCAAACAGACGCAGGCAAAAAACCCAGTTGCCTTTGGCAATGGGCAACGAAGAGTAATAAAGTAAATTATGTAACAAATAAATAAAAATGTCATCTACACTTGCACATTTGTTCACCTTCAGCCTGTAGCTAACAGCTGTGCAGGATCCCACAGAAAATATTTCTTTCTTCTTGTAGTGCTCCATCATATTTCAGTCCACTTTATCTTTCTCCTTATGTCCTGCATGGTTAGTCTCTTCATCCTCTGTGTCTTTCTATCACGTAGGAGGAGAAGGAAAGGGTGCTGACAGGCTAAAACAGAAGTGCCTAACCATCTCTCAATCTCTGACAACATGGCAAAAAGACAACTGAGTTTAGAGTGGTCCCTACATCGCTCAGCTGTGTGTTTTTTTTTTTTGTTTGTTTTTTTTTATCTCTTTTAGCTCTCTTGATCAGTTCTTTCCAGACTTTTCTTATGTACCAGTCATTTATTTTTTTAAATCCATCTTTTTGTAAATTTTCAGTCCATCTTCAGCCGGTCCATGTTATTGTAGCGCAACAATTTTTGCTGCTAACAAGCTGCACCACTTCTGCTGCGAGAGGTCTGCCGCTCATCATGTCACTGAAGCCTCAAATGGGTTTTGGAAAGGATTTTTTTCCTGCTTTTACACCGTTGAGTCCAGCTGTACTTCATATCTGTCAGCTGCAGCTTGTGGAACAGGGAGGCCAAGCACTTCAGCTTTAAAGTTTTTTTTTTTCCCCCCTCTGTCTTTTTTTAAACTGAGAACCTAAAGTGCCTTAACAGCGCAGCCTATGGTAGAGAGCACTGTCAAAAGCTAAAATCTTTTTTTAAAAGGTATGCGGAGTTGGCTGAAAATGCCTGGAGAACCTCCCACTCCTCATTTCTGGCCCATGACTATTTGCTGCATGCTGAATAAAGTACCCCTCGCTCAATGTCTTTCAGTAACAGCAAGTTATTTCCAAAAAATTGAAGCCCCACAGTGTTATGTGGCTGACCAGGCTTAAACTGTCAGCTGAAAGCCAAAGTGAGCCACACAATAGAGTAAACTGTGGGCTGCCGAGGCCACTCCCCTGGTGTCATGTGTACGTTTGGATGGTAGATGTAGTCTGATCCTTTCTCAGTACAATGTCGCCTTGATTTGCTCCAGGGGTGAATTGGATACGGAAGCTTTTAGATAAAGTAGGTGTGTATGAGGCTGTGTTTTTGTACATCCATGGTTTATGTTAGCTAATAGTTTTAGCTGCCATGTGCTTGCCCCTTTCTATACATTTTCTAGCTTGTTATTATTTCTAACAGCTGCTTTATGACTTTAGCCTCATCTGGCGTTCAGAGCAGCTCTAGATTTGAATATTCAAAGTTAAGCAAAACAGAGTACTCTTATGATGAGTGTCACGGTACTGGAGTTTATGCTTCTCCTTTTAACACTCCTTTTTATTGTGTGAACGCTGAGTCAGCATTCATACTGTTCTTTTCCTTTCTTCCTTATGTTATTTGCAATCAAACTACTTCTGCACACTTGGTGCTATTTTAGCCATTCATTCATCAAGACATTCAGCTCATTCAGGAGTTGGATGCAAGGACTTTTGGTTTTTGTAACTTTTATGCATTTCAAATTATTTACCTTTTTTGATTTACAAAAAATAAGTTCCCTAGAAAAATACATTGAGATCTCTTGAATTCCTTCTAAAACATTGTTCTCTTTTAAATCTGCTTTAGCACACTTTCTCCATTTTTGCCTTCTCATGCCCCTTTTAGCTATGGTTTTGCTATTTTTATCTTTTTAGCTATGGTTTTGCTCATTTTGGAGTTCAGCTGCTGTTTTGCTCATTTTAGCTTTTAGCTACATTTCAGCTACTTTAGAGAAGAAAGCTGAGTGATGAATGGCTAGTCTCTTCTCTGCATTCCCTTTCCCGTTGTCATTCCCACATTTCTGCTCATTTTCTTCTGGGCTCTTATTGAGCTGAAATGGTTGACTCCACGGTCACTGTGGCTGACTGTAATGATTGATTTAGGCTGTGAAAGTAGAAGACGAGGCACGTTTATCACATCTGCAGCTTCAATCCCTCTCGTCAAGGCTTTGTCGGGATTTCTTTACATCTTTATTCAATTACAGCCGCACTGAATTTTCATTAGGATTTTCATAAGCGTTAATTTTTCTTCACTGCTCCTTTCCTTGTATTAGATTAAGAGTAATTGCGAGCAAGATGTACAGAGGGAAAGACACCAAAGGGTTGGAGACAGAGGTGAGGCAGTAAAAAAAGAAGATGCATGAGCTTTTGTTTCCAGTACATTATGTACCACACAATTTCTTTTAGTTTTTAACCAACCCTAGATTGTTGTGGCACTAAACACTTGTTCATGGATTTCCTTTGACATTTTAGTCTATCGCAATTTGCAATATCAGGACAGACGGCTATTAAAAGAAGAGAAATATTCATTCAACTGTTTATAAAACAGTTCTGGGAAGCTATAATGAAGTGGTGAGAAAAGAGAGGAGCAAGAAGGGAAGTAGCCTCTTAGTGTCCTGTTGTGTTTGTCCACGGTTTCATAGCGGGTCTGCTTGTGCACTCAGACAATCGCTGCCTTCAATTAGGAGCCAGTGTTTGGCTGTTCATTTACAGCTCTCAGCAAGAATCCAGCTCCGCTCTGGATTTGCATGAGACTCGAGTTCGAGGCTCGTCTGATTCGCGCTGGGTGGAAGCCAAGCAGAGGCTGCAAAGCGTAAGCTGCTCCTCAAGTTTGCCTCTTGTTCGTCTTTGATGGCTTGCAGGAAATGCCAAATTCATTTAAATCATCGGCAAGAAAACCTACTCTCAACATACTTATTTAGCATCTGTGTTATTGTGCTTCTCATACAGACATTCTGTCAGTGCTACAGATCAGGGGTCTTAAGGAGGTCAGAAATATGTTAAGATACATTTATTAATGAGAAAAGATCAGTGGAGAGACAATTTATGGTTGCGTGAAAAGCCTACGTATTGTAACTTCAGTCCTACATTTATGCTGTACTAGAGGAAGTGCAATGACATGAAGCAGCTCGTTGAATCTAATTTTCTATCTTCTGTAATTATCTTAACATTTTACCCATAATATGATGAAGTAGAGCCTCTGTCTCATGTGTGAAGCTTTGGGAAATAGTCTGATACCCAGCAGTACCTTACATAACTGTCTTTCATACACAGACACATGCCCACAGCTACGATAAGAGGGTCGAGTCTTATGTAAGAAAGAGAATACACTTTTTTTTCCTCATATTCGTCAGTCATATCTGAGACTCTGATGGTGTCTACTGGTTTTGCTGCTCTGTCCTTGATCTGCAGCAGTGGAGTGTCGGTGTGCGTCTTTGGGAATGTTTGCGTATCATGCATGACATCACACGTATCCGGCTTGATATTATTTCGCGTGAGTGCTGTTGACCTGACCTCGCGATGCTGGATGAGTAACTATGACTCACTGCCTCGGAGGTCAGCGTGTTGCTAGCTTTGGAGCTTTAACTGTTGAACCTTATGTCCTCTCGACCTAGCTGCCCGACACTGCATGATTTTTATGAAGCCTGGCATCACTGTCTGTCGAGAGGCCCAGCACTCAGTTACTGTACCGTAGCTTGGAATGACACTGCTACATGGAAATAAGATTGCTTTTGGTGCTGATGATAATCTTAAGGAAGTTCTTGTCGCTACATTGATATGCAAATTAGGAGTCCACTGTTAATATTTCTGAAATCAGCATATCTGCATGTATTTCACTCCACAAGCACACCTCATTTTACTTAATGATGTACTGATTATGTAATCACCTGAACCAAATCACATTTAACAAAAAAAGTACAAAAAAACACTGATGTGGTCATCTTTAACCTCTTTCAATCAGACTAATTGGATGACACAAACAGTGCTAGTAAAAACTCAAAAGTAACTGATCATGGTCAGCCTGATCTCCAGACCTGAACCCCATTGAAAACTTCTGGAATGTGATCAATAGGATGATGGATGGTCACCAGCCCTGAAGCATCTCTGAGCTGAGTGAATTTTAGCACCAGGAGTGGCAAAAAGTCACCCAGCAGCAATGTGACAGACTGGAGAGCACGCCAAGATGCATGAAAGCTGTGTTTAAAAATCAGGGTTATTGCACCAAATATTGACTTATGATCTCCTCTGAAGTTTAAACATTAGTATTGGGAAGTCTAGAAATAATATAAAAAAGGCTTTTTGTTTTCTGCCACAGAGAAATATCATTAATTACTCTAGTTGCACATTGCTTATTGAGAGTTTTACTGCCTGACAGTTATTTATTATATAGATTAGGGTAAAATTTTGTGTGACTGTAACTGAGACTCATCCTCAACACATACACTGAGCAAAACATCTTTGTTTAAAACTCTAACTTGCAGGGTAGCCACCAATATGCATTCTTTTAAGAACTTCTATAGCTCTTAGTTTTATTACTTATCTTGTTCATTATATTTTTGTTGCATACCTACCAAAACATGTTGCTCTAGTCTCTAATAGTCACCAGTTAGTTGGTTTAATGGATCTTTCCATAAGTTTTTTTCGGCTTTTGTAGCAATTTGGTAGGAAGAGTACAATTCCTACAAAATTCTGTTCAGTGATGATGTGAAACACTTAGAAACAGAAATAAAATCAGGCCCCAACTATGGGCACCACTTCTATCTTTTAAACCCCTCCAGTGGGATAAGTGAAGATGATTTATATCATTTTTGTTCCAGACAGAATTTACATAACAAACCAGACACGACACATTCTGCAGTGGGAAGGTATCTGATTGGCAGGTGAGAGAATTCAGTTTATTTAGCTCCTATACTGCAACACCGGAGGAGAAGTTCAGAAATATGCTGGTGTACATTCTCAGTCATCCAGGACGTGGTAATCCTAGCAAGTTGAACCGAAGTCGTCTGTTTTTAGATTCTTGAAGACATTTCGCTCCTCAGAAGTAATTTCCGCTTGCTAGAAGTTTAGAGATGGCAATGAATGTAGTGAGTGATCTTTTAAAGAGCATCCAGCTCTTTCTTTATGAGTTACATGCAGTGCTGGAGGAGGTATAGGGCAAAATGTCATGCTCCAAGAACTTTTTTTTTATGTCTGCGCTTGTTTAATCAAGCTTAAAGCTGGTTAAATGCCAGACCAGTCTTTGGAGTTCAAGAAGCTTGGCGTTAAGGTGCCTAAAGGAAAGCCATCTTCCTCCAGCTAAACAGGAAAGCTGCAGACCGTTTGGGTCCAGCTTAAAGTGTAGGATAAGGTCAGAGAGTGATTTCAATACTCTCTGTGTGGTTATATAAATGTTAGTGGCAACTTGAGGCAAAAGCCTGTTTTGCTTAGCTAAGCCTCAGGAGAACAGATAGGTGCTGACAGATAGGTCTGGCCTCACCTCTGGGACTGCTGCAGAACCTCTTATTTTCTCAGTTTGTCTCACTCTTCATTGTTGTTTACAGACCCTCTGTGTGTCTTTTCGGCTTCTGCATTTTTTTTCCTTCCTTTTTCTCTCTCGTCTCCCACTTTCCTTTTCTCGCTTCGTTTGTCCTACTTTTTGTAAAGCGGAGCTGCGCATTCAAAGCAGACAGCTTTCAAAGAAGTTAATGATCTCTGCCAACTTGTAGTCAATATAATGCCTTGGCTGGACTTCAGCCATGTCTGAGTGGTTGACCACATTGTTTTTAACGCAGAGCTACAGTGAGTTCATCAGGAGGTAACGGGGAAGCAGAACAAGTGGGGCAAATGTTGCCTAGAGCTTCAAACAATTTTTTTTCTTTACAAATATGGCATATATTAAGCATAGGTAAAGAGGAATTCTCTGCAGGCTCATTTAAAATAATGCGCCTTTTAGTTTCATCCAACTGGCTCATAAAAAAATAATCTGTTCTTGTATTAACACTGAATCACCATCAATACCTGTTCTAAATGAGCATGTGGTTTTGTTGCTTTTAATAACATTCAGACATTATTTTTTTGTTCTGCTTTTGGTGCATTTTGCTTTTTTTTTTCAAAACCATTTACTTTTAAGGTTATTGTCATTGTGCATTTTAGACTATTTGTTCATTTGAATCTCCAAATAAAATATCTATTTTTTTTTTCCTTCTTGATAGCTTAATGGTTATATCTTCAACATGCATAGTTCACGTTCAGCTTGGATCATACTTTAAATGTCACCCCCAATTTTCTTCTTTCTATTCCCAGTGAATACTTTTCCACTGCCAATTTTCATTAAATATCTAGCATGCTAGATATTTGGTTTTGGCAATACTAAGTTTTGTGTGTCAGAAAAAGGCTTAGCAGTAGAGCAGTGGGGGCGCACCGGGCTCCCAAACTTTTTTTTACAGTGCTGAAGACCGAATCCAAAAGTCTGCTTGTCAAACACAGTCAGGTGGTGTAAGATTTCCACCAGAGAAAGGAAAAGTCAACTCCAGGAATCGCAGCCTGTCTACAATCACCTGTGACGCTTTTGCTAAGTTTGATTGAGTCTCAAATATTTCTCAAGAGGTTTCAGGAATTTGTATGAGAACTGCGCTCAAGTAGTAACAGATTTGATCCCTAAACTGTAGTCGGGTAAAGAAGTAACCTATAGTGTTTTCTTACAGTGTTCTTGATAAAGATCTAGAGATTAGTTTTGACTGGTGTTAAAGTTTGTCATGTGAGGTAAATGTTAAAAGGTATAGAGCATATATGAACTAAGTTAATCCAACCGTAACAGGACTAAAACAGTTCATGGTGGTGGGGCGCAACGACTTGGATATCTTCTCGCTCTCAAGGGTGAAGTGACAAGAGGGACAACCGACACACCAAAGTCTGACTGACCATGAGAGATAACATGGAATTGTGTTGAGCAGAGATAGCAGCTGGAGTGGATTCTATCTTCTTCTTGTGTTGATGGAAGTGTATTTGTACCTTCCCACTTCAGCCTTACTTAATACTGAAAATAGGACTGGGTCCTTGAAATACACTCACTGATAAGGGGTAAAAAATAGAGGCAACTCAAGGGAGGGAATACACAAGTGAGAACCTCTCTACTTGCTGGAAGAATTGGGCTTTATTTCCTTTTTGAGACACATCGATCGGAAACAAACAGATAGCTTAACAGTAGAAGCAAGAGGGGGAAAAAAGTGTTTTGTTTCCATCCTCTTTGTGCCAGTGTCAACTGTCCCTCCATCTCTGGAGACAAAACACATTTGGACAAGGAGAATATGTGTGTGTGTGTGTGTCAGCAATGTGGATGGATTTTATTGTGGCTCAATTGTGATGATCTGGTTTTAAATTCACTGCACTCAGTCTCCATCTAAATCTAGCTAATTGAATCCCGCAGACACCTTTGGGTATCTGCCACAGTGTAAAAACTCTGCCCTCGCTGCTTGGATGAACTGCTTTTATTGTATCTTGACTAATATTCTGTAAAATTGGTGGATAAATGATCATCTGAAGTTGTAATATGGTCAGTCTTTGCAGTGCTGGTAACACAAAGCTGTTGGAACACATTTTGTCTTCTTTTTTCATTACCCTTTGCTTCTCCCACCCAACTACTTTAACATTAACAGAATACTCGTGTTGATTTGATATGAACTATCTCCTTCCTAGTCCAAAAAGGGATTGTGTTTGTTTATTAGTTTTAGAATCTAATTTATCTAATCAATGACACAGGTTTTAGGTAGTCTTGTACACATTTATTAGTAATCCATCTGACTTTAAAGGTTGTGGATTAACTCCTGTTGTTTTCCAATGTGGCATATATACAAGTGATCTGATTTGTATAGTTGTTTTTTTGTAATTGTTAACAGATATAAAATGATTAATTATTACATGGATTTTTATTCCTGATTCCTATAATAAAGCCCTGGTTTTGGTGTACAGTTTGTTAGAGAGCATCTTAAGTTATGATTGCCTCTTCAATGTTTTTTTTAACAGGAAATTGCTCTTATTAGCTGTTTGCCTGTGCATCAGCCAGAAGTTTATTAAATTAACATTTAATGTCATCCCAGTCCTCAGGCTTAGGGCTCTGTACCAACTGGCACCGCTTTAGGCCTCCTTACAGCAAGGACACCTAAACTGACCATCTGTGTGAATCTTCACTCATTCTCAAAGAGTCTGCACTCAAACTCAAGAGAAACTCATTGAGAAGTTTGTACAACTGCCCTCGGCGTGATCTAATTGGTTCAATTCATCCCACAAATCCCCCTCACTCCTTGTACCTCTTCCTCTCACATCCAACCCTCAGTTGCTGCCAAGCCTTAATGAGTTCTCACAAGGCTTGTGAAGCTTGTGAATAACTGAACTTTATGACTACAGAACATCTCTGTCTCCAACAGACTCCTCTTGATACTTCCAAGACTTCTTCCATGAACTATTTAGTCAATGACTTTTCCCCACAAGTCATTATGTGGCCATTTGATATGCTCATTTATTCAGATCAGTGTGAGAAAGTAATTTTAATGTGTCTTTTTGGTAGTTGTTAGTAAAAAAAAAAAAGTGATTTCAGTTTGTCTATACACATTTTTGTTGTTTTAACTCCGGATTTATATGTATTAGTTCTGATTGTTTTTCTATTTATTTATCTCATGTTTACAAGCCTATAGGGACTGCAGATGGAAAATAGCTTGTGGCAAAATCTAGCACAATGCATCTGCCTCTTGTGAATATAAATTTTTTCTACATACTAGTCTTAACTACAAAGGCTATATTGCAAACGTTACAAATTAAGTAATTTAGTAACAACTATACTGCAGTGCATCATGTCCTAACAGTCAATATGTTGTGCAAATTTATTTAACTGTCATTGTTTGTTTTGCAACTAAGTCTTAACTTGACCACATTTGGCAAAAACATCAAGACATGCAATGAGTGCAGTTTTATAATATTAACCATTATTGGGCCAAAATTTTGATTTAACATGTTTTTAATCATCCTTTGTACCAGAACTTTGAGAGGAAGCAAGAAGTTGTTGATACCTTAGTTTTTTGGCTACTTGATGTTTTCCTTGAGCTCGTAAGCATGCCCTTGCTTTTTTTTCCCCCTGTTGTTTGAATTGAGAGGGGTTGCTGCTGTCTTGTAAGTTTGTGCATGCCCTTCACATCTGTGTGAACAGAGAGGGAGTCGGTGTAATAGAATTTCTCTCAGGCCTAACAAGCACAGCTGCACAGTGCAAGCATGCAGACATTTATTATTGAGCAGCAGGCTTTCATTATTCGGTGGGTTTCTATTCACTCAGCAGATAAACTTTTGTGAGCCTGTTTGTTCGTGAGACACTTCACTCATTGATGTTGCCACACAGATGTCCATGAATATTTACTTGTCTTTTTAACTGTGGGGAAAAAGAATAATTGCTGAATGAATGTCTAAAGTGCTCTAATCTTGTGAGAAAATGGCGTGGTCTGTGTCAAACCACACAGTGATTGTAAGGCTCATCATTAACTATGCTCTGAATATAAAATATAAAAGACAAACAAACACTGTTGTGTCATAATCGCACACTTCTAGGTTTGCCGTGCTCTACGGAATAATAAAAACACTGACACATTTATTCTTGCAGCTATGTCAGTGGTCTCCAATCCTGGTCCTCAAGGGCCACTGTCCTGCATGTTTTCCTTGTTTCTCTGCTCCAACACACCTGATTTGAATCAATGGGTGATTAACAGGCTTCTGCAGAACATGAAGAGGTAATTTAACCACTGAATCAGGTGTGCTAGAGCAGGAAAAGGGTAATACATGCAGGATAGTGGCCCTCAAGGACCAGGATTGGAGACCCCTGAGCTATATCGTTATTTAAGCTCAAGCAGTAAAACCATTTACTTATTAATTATTGTTTTTTTATTATCCACTTCTAGCCACAAGTTTCCCATAACAGCAAACCTAGTCAGCTTGGTTTCCTCAGCTCGACCTGACAGCTTCAGTGCTGCAGGTGTATTTTAAGCCCATTGTGGAGCACGTGTAAATGTTTGTGTGTATGTGTATGCGTGTTTTAATGGCACAACGCTAGTGAGAACCTCCGAGGTGTCATCACACCCCCCCTAAGAAGTGTCAGGTTGGTACAGAAATTTAATTGGCAAGAGAAAAGACAGGTATGTGCTCTCCCAACATGGTGTGTTGTGACTGGTGGTTTGGGAGGTGGTGTTGGTGAACAGGGGTTGATGTTTCTGTGTGCTGGTGTTGGAGGTGGGAAGGAGTTTATGATATAAGCTCTCGCTTTAATGTGAAATTCTACCACCCTCTAATGTGCACCAAGGGCTTCTTTCTGTGCAGAGGTCTCTTTTTTTCAGTCTAAAACCGAATTTTATTTCTTAGTGTTACCCCTACACCTATCCCTTGGCCTTTTCTGTAAAACCACAAAAGGTAGCATTTAAATAATCCACAAAAAAAAATGAACTGTATCAAGAAGAATACACCATCATATAGTCGTTGATTGCTTTTACATAAACAAAACATGACATCAATAAGGCCCGTATGTGATATGCATATGTTATACGGGTATAGGAGCAGCTGTGTACCAATACAGTTTTAAGGGTTTAAATCTGATGAAATCTGAAAATCCAATTCATATAATGATTAAATGAAAAGTCTACAAGCAAGTTTGTTTCTACAGGCATCCACTATAAAACGCATAAAATAAAAAGTGGAGTTACGTTTGGATATGAAGAACAGATCCCCTGTGTTGACTTCTTTTAGTGAACAACTCCTCTTCTGGCTGCTCTTCCTGCCATTTAGTCGTGTTTTTTCATTAGCTGTTTGGTGGATCAACTAATTATCCAGTGGGAAAAAAAGGTTAAGTTATGTTTTATTATTTATAATGTAGAAAAAGCATTTTGTTGCTCACTGCTGAGTTACTGAAAGAGTGTTAAACACATCTGCTGCTGGCACATTTTAATTTTGCCTCTGTTTTGCGTGTTGTTTGCTTGAGAGTCAGATGTTCTGTAATTTCCAAACAAGACCTGTTTTAGGTCTTTTTTTTTTAATTAAACCATGAAAAATTGTCTCAATAACTGACAGAAGCATTCCTTTGCTTTTTTGTATTGTATTGCATTGTATTGTGATTAGGGGCTGAACTGTCTTGTGATTAGGGGTCGAATTGTATTTTATTGGTTTTTGCTGCTCATGCATCTTTAATGAATCTGATTTGTTGGCAGTGTAATAAAATACATATCGTATTGGCCTCAGACCAGAGATGCACAACCCTACCTAACTTGCAAAAGACTTTGGCTTTTCAGTATTGAATGTGTTTATTTTGTGGAGCTGAAACCTGGAAGACTTAATGCATATCTAAAAATATATTGTGTTTTACCATCTTTTTACATTTATTTTTTTTAATTTAAGTAGGACTATAATTTTGCTAATGAACTTGAAGCTGGATTGAAGAAGACTTGAAATTGGCATTCAAAGCTGGTACTCAGCAAGTTGTCCAAGTATATAAGCTGTTTGGAAAAGGTTTATTTGGTGACAAATCAAATGAGCAGTAGGGTCATTTCCTCTTTAGAGGCTTGCTTGACCTGACTTCAACTCCTGCTGGTCATCAGCTAGAATTCCGATTTAATGCTCTTTGCAGTTGCTTCACTTTTCGTAGCCAGAGGCTACATTAATCTTTTATATGTACAGTCTGTCGTTTGATCAACTTCTCCTTGTCAAGAATTGTAAAATAATTGGAGCCTGAGGGAGAAATTTTTGCTTCCTTATTTTTTTTTAGATCTTGCATAAAGTGAGCATGCCTGTAGGATTGTCTGTTTTAGAGTTGCTGAACTGTCATTTATTCCTTCTAAATTCAACACCAGAATTTCTTTCACAGTTTAAAGACCTATCAAGCTAATTAAGTACAACATAATAATAAAACAACCACATAATGTATTTTTTCCCTTTTGTTCAATTGAATAAAATTGCCCTTTAGCTGAAACTATGACCCACTTGATTTCTAAAAAACAAATCAATAAACATTTTTTGAGGAGAAAGTCATTTTTGTCCAGCCCTGCAAATCTCTATAACTGATTTAAACCACCTTCCTGTGAGCTTTGGCTGCCAGATCTCCTCTGCTATTGGCCACTGCAGTTCTGCCAGCTTTTCTGATTAGGTGTCTGTGTTTGTTAATGCTTGCAGCTGTTTGTAGCACAGTAAGTAGTCCAAGTCTGCCGTTGTAGTTCCCAGAATCACTGAACAAAAGACAAAACGCTCGGCCTGATTGTAAATCCTGATAGCAGCCATTCCAAAGCTGAAGGATAACGGCAGCTTCTAGATGCAGAAAGTTCGACTGAATTTATTTAGCTTTTTGAGTTTATTTTCAGTCCTTGCGCGCCTTTACTTGTGTCTGTGTGGCTAAATAATTCACAGCTCTTGATGCATTTGTAAGCTGTTTGCAGCAGCTGAATTGTTGACCACTATAAGTTATAGGATGGATGTCAGAAAGTAAATACAAGCCTCTGTGTTTAGAGTTACTTCTGTGTAGTGTGTGAAGTACTTTTTGAAGATCTTGAAAGGTCTGAAAAAGCAGTTTGTTCAAAAACAACCAAATATGTTGGTGAGAAGTAAAAGTGTCATTTACTATTAAATTGTATACTATCTTTTTGACAGCTGGCTGTTGGGAGATAGAAACGTTTGTTTTGACAGATGAAAATGCACATATGATGTTGTTCAATCCATTTAGTAAATTTTAGTCAAGACCTTAAGTCAAGCCCCACCATTACTGCAATCATTTACATGGAAGCTGTTTGTTTCACGGCAAGCCCTTGAGAAAATTTGTTTTCAGGCCTCGCATTTTAGTTCACTAAATGATAAGATCACTAAAGAGGCAAAGCCTGTTTGATTTAAATTCCAACATGTTTCTTTTGTAGTTGAGTAAACCAGAAATAAAACAAGAAGCTGTCAGGAGTCTACTGTTCCTAAGCTGTTTGAGAGGCCCTTGACCTCCTCCATACTGAGGGGTCTGCAGTTACATTGTGGGAAAGTAAACACTCTATTAGGATTCATTAAAGCCTCAAGTTGGACATATTGTCCTGAGTGCAATGAGCCGCATCGCTGGAAGCCCATTGCTCTCTCCTCTGGCACGTGCCGTCCCTCACCCTGCTTTGTGGTTGCACATAATAGACGAGCGGCCCCCGGAACTCTCTCTTTTATTTGCTTTCTCATATTGCGTGAAAGACCCATCACTGTTTAGATGCAAGACTCTGATTGTGGCCCCTCTTTCTTTCCATCATCCACCCCCTCCTTTTTTGAGTTCCTTTTTACCCCCGCACTTTTTGCCTCTCTGTCTTTTGGGATGTTTTAAAGTGACCAATGACATCCCACTGCAGTTGTTGCCATGGTAATCTGTGACAGTGGGAAGCACCACCCAAGATGAATGGGCCATAAAAGCCGTAGCAGAACAAGGCGTGTGCATATAGGAAGGAGCTTGGCTAGCTCACATTAAAAAGTAAAGACGGGGGGGGGGGGTGTTTAAACTAGGAAATCCCTGTAAAAAAAAAATCAACTTGGTATAAATCCTAGCTAAAGACAATGGCTATTTTTTAATTATTATAAGAAATAAGAAATGTGAAGAGAACCAGTATCAAAGGAAATGGTAAAGCTGCTCCCAGTCACCATGGTAACTACACTCCTGTATCTCTCACTCCCTGATTTCCAAGTTGTAAGCAGCAGACAAAACGCATACTGAAAATAAGTCTCAAACAGTCACTGTGTGAAAACAATGAGTCAGTTCCTAAAGATTATTGAACCATGAGTGGCAGAAGGCTCTGATAGCCAAGTATTTACATTTTTACATTTCTACAATGTTTTATGTAGTATATATAAGTTTAAAAGACCCATCACTTCTAGTTTTGAAGAGAATGCTTTGAGCTAAAATACAACTGAATCTGTGGAAGCTAAGCTGTACTCGTTGCCCTCTGGGGGGTTTTGAGAGGAAGCTGTAAGTGCTATAGCAGTGAAAGACGCACTGGGTGAAAGAAGACAAGAATACCTACATTTTGACATGTATATATGTACCAAAGGTTGTGGGAGTAAGAAGAGTTTGCTTGCAAAAAATTTTGAAATTTTTAGGTAGCTCCAAAGTTAGTGACATCCTCAACTGTCAGTTGATGATGAAATCTGTAAAATTGTATTTATTAAGTAAATAAAAGTCTGTCCCTAAGTAATCATTTACCATTTTTCAATGGTGAGTAAAAAGTTTTGGTAATGTGCAAAAATCTAAATAAAACCAAACAGAAAACTGGATGCTGTTTCTTTTACAACAATCAATGTATTCTTTTGGATAAAATTAGACAGAACATATAAACACAGTTTTTATGCTAATTTAAGAGAAATCCTGATGCTGAAAAAGCATCATGCATATGCATATTTTTACACATCAGTTGTCAGTGTGTCATCCATTCTGCTGAACTTTTTCTAGAATCACATTTTCTATGTCCAGTGTTTGCCATTTGTTTTAGTTTTTGTATTAAATTCTATGAATTCAGAGCAAAGTATAAGCTAATCATATTCAACACCTTTTGCTTGTACATGAAGCTGTTAGTCATCTGATTTATGGTTTAGTTTTGTGAGTCTTAATGGTTTTCAGCTTTATGTCCACCTTTCTCTTTCTCTCTCTGACATCTTGTTTCTCTCTCTCTCTGTCAGATCTATGATAGCATGTCAGTGATTTCTCACGGGAGCCCATAAGAAACTACATAATTTTTCCTTTGAGGGTATTGCTGTCACATCCCATCATGTCATACTATGGTATGAAACCTCAGTGGATGGAGCTGCTTGCTTGTATTTTTGAGGCAGTTACTGCATCCTGCAGTTGCACAGTGGAAGAACCGTATGTCTTTGTTCCTTTTTATTTTGTATGTCAAGACAAGTGTAAGAACTTTGCCAACATGTGATAAACCCATTTAAATGGTCAACACCTGCAGTTTTAAAAAGCTACACCAAGAAGAGTCAATATCACCTCTTTGACTTATTTGTGTTTTCATGTTGTGGCACTTTCATCCTCTGCTCTTTTGTTTTTCGTATCACAATCATCAATCTGTTTTTCTTTTTTTAAGCATTCAAGCTGGATTCTTTTATTTGGTTAATTTAAAAAGGAAAGTAATAATCTAGTGTACGCTTCTCTCCTCCAACAAAAATCATTTTCTCTTCCTGTGCCACTTTAGTTTTAATGCTGTCAGGAAGCTTAATGTTCCATCATTGTTTTTTATTTCCCCGACCGTCACTGTCATCCTCAAAAATAACTCTTAGGACCCTCAAGGTAGGAAGAAAGTGGTTAAGAAAGCAACACATTATTTTCTGAAGAGAGACCTTGAACGTGGGAGATAAGAACAAAGGAGAGCGGTGCAAAAACAGTCTCTTTGTAAACGAGCTAATCTTCATGTGTGACAGTGTAATAAACACAATGATGATGGAATGAGTTCATTTTGGTTGGCTTCTGT
Organism: Kryptolebias marmoratus; assembly: GCF_001649575.2. NCBI lineage: Eukaryota > Metazoa > Chordata > Actinopteri > Cyprinodontiformes > Rivulidae > Kryptolebias > Kryptolebias marmoratus. The sequence goes on from NC_051448.1 coordinate 10,183,173, forward strand.
ACAAAATATTGGGACATTTTAGATGTGAATATTTTTTAAATAGACAATAAAAACTTTTTTTTCCCTTGAGTTTGTTTTGAAGTATATGGTAATACACAGTGTAGTACCTGTATATTAATTACTTTACTATTTAGAGTACCAAAACGCCTTTATCATGATGTAAATATATGCTATTTCTTGTGTCTCTGACCCATGCTTTTTTAATTCTTACTGCTACTTCTTGCACTTTTTTTCTTGCTTGCTTACTGGTATGCGATTGTTAACAAAGATGACCCGCCGACCAACCCGCCGATTGTGTTTCATGCCATGATCTGCTGGATAGATCAGTCTTGCCAACCAAGAGCAGTATGCTGACTTTCTGTGTGGGCTTGAGATCATAGTCAGTCAGATTCAGTCTGTGAATCCAAACATAAATAGTGTTATGGTGGTTGTGGTCATTGTCTTTTTTTAATTGGCCTAATTACAATGTTTTTATACTTTAACCAAAGATAGTCAAGGATCACAAGTTTCTGCCTTTGTTCTTTTGTGGGTCAGAGGCTGAAAAGTTTAAGAACCATTGATTTAGAGAGTGAGAAGAAAAAAAAACAGACATCCAGTTGTTTCCTTACTAAGATTGTGTTTGTTGGCTGTTTGTTATAATGATAACTTTGAAAGTATTAAACTGTTTCATATGAACATGTTATCAGAGCTGTAGCTTAGCCCACTTTGGGGCCAGTTGCTTGTGAACCAGCTGATACTTAAAGGGTTTGAGTGTAGAGACATGACTGTTACAACAATCTTTCTATCTACTACTTAAGAAAAAGAAGAATAAGTGTGTTGATTACATGTTTTAGGGATATATGGATCCTTTGGTATTACATGCTGTTACATTTACATTGTAGTTTGAGGTCCATCTTTGTTTTTTTGTGTTTTTAGGACTAATTTTCCAAGATATGTCATATTAAATATGGCTGAATCCACTTGCTAAAGATCAGTATTAAAGCAGTTGAATCTGCACCTCCAGCCTTGGCAAATAGTAACGTATGGGTTCATTTTTCATTGGCAGTATAACTGGAGGTTGGAAAAAGTGTTGGTGTCCATCAGATGGGATTTTCAGGTTGATGAAGTGCCCATAAGAGGAAATTAAACTCAACTATAAAGCAGAGAGCATGTCTTTTAATTTTACAAGAAGGCATAGATTTTATGCAGGGATTTTATGTTTTTTTGTAGAATTAAAACATTGTCTACATTTGTCATTCCAATCACAAGCTCAGAGAGATACATCTTTTCACTGATGGCCCTGTTGGAGACGTTTCCCATATGACTCACCTCGGCACAGTCACCATCCTATAGCCTGGCAGCTTCCTAGAATAGCCTTCATGCACTACATTTCTATGGATATGGTCAATAATCGTGTTTATTCCTCTGTGACGGAGACGCAGCTAAAAATACAGCAAAATATTAAAAGCACCAGGCGTCAGTTAAAGTTTAATCGGTGCTTTAACGAGGCCTTCTCACGGTTGAGGCTAAGCAGTCCACCAGTCCATCAGTACACCTGATTTCTGCATCATTTCACATGCCTCCTCTCATTAAACACAAGCTAACAGCGGAGAGATGATGCTGAAACGTTGTTAGCGTGATTAACTGCTGTTGTTACTGAGAGAGTTGTTGGTAGATGGTGTTTAGCCTCTTCCTCTGCTGTTCATATTCCTCTGATGTCTAACCTTTCTCTTCCAGTTTTCACCATCTGCTCTGATTTTATGTCCATTTGCGTCACACTTTTCCCATTTAATCCGTACAGTCATGGTGTTGAAACTGTTACAAGCTTAGACATGTTTTGCATGCTAATGGAGGGCAGTGTAAAGCAGAAGATGTTGCGGTTAAAACAACTAAATGGGAAATTTCAGCTGCTGTTGGAAGGGTTTCAATATATATATATATTTTTTTTTAGTGATCACTTATTTTTTACTGCTTAGGTTTTGACTTTTTTGATAACACATTCTATGTTGTTGACATATTTATGAACATTTTTTGAATGAATTGCCACGAAACTTAGTGGACATGGTTCTTTTTGCCTCAGGGTGGCTCATCATTATGATTATTGTAGTGTCTTTTTTCATCAAGAGGTGCTAATTTGCATGCCAAATTAAGACAGTGAACACGTTGCACTTCTCATATAGCTGTAGACCAGTTGAAAGTTTTGGGGAAATGTAGCAGGAGCAGACAGTGAACCAAGTGTCATTTCTGTATAGATAATCTGATTTGTGGGTTTCTGCCTTTTTTCTTGTTTCTTTGTGTTGTTACAAAGGAAGAAAAATGATTCTAAAACCCTTATCATCCAACTAAATGCTATTAGCATGGCTGTGTGGGCAGACAAAGTGCCTTGATAAAGTAAACAGATTATAGATATGATGATAAAAGACATTTTACCGAGTCAGTGAAGCCAGAAAAGCAACATGAATGATAGGTGTGGTGATTTCTGCAAAATCAGTGGGATCCATAACAAGCATTTGAGCACTAATGACACTTTCATCCTCCATCCTCCCCCTGTTTTGTCTCCCTCCTCTGACTCACTCTTGTAGGTAGCGTCGTTGCAGCAAAAGGATGCCGCTGGTGAAACGCACTATCGAGCCCAGGCACCTGTGCCACACAGTACTGCCAAGGAACATCAAGAACGAGCTGGAGTGCATGACCAACATCTCCTTGGCCAACGTCATCCGTCAGCTCAGCAGCCTCAGTGAGTAATACAGGAACTCACAAGTACAAATACATGAACTACATAGTTTGCAATTGCACCCCTAATCCCTACAAAGTTGTAATGCTTTAAAAATATATAAGTATTTATAGTCTGTGGGAGTCAGTTGGTAAAGTCCAAAAATTTATATTATTTAAATGTTTTACCTCATAGACATTTCTGTCTGTAATATTTTTTAATTAATAAACCCATCCATGAGTAGAAACCCTAAAAGAATGAAAGATTTAAAGATTTTATATCCTGTGACAAACCTTTATGGTGCTTTATTTACATAATTTGGGTTCAAGCAAAATGGAGGAAAACCACACTGCTGAAAATGTGGGAATAGGGCTGGTTGTGTAGGTAATCTGGAAATATTGTGCTGACATAAAACACTGACACAATCAGTTATTTGGATACACATGACCTGAGCAATCTACCAAGACCTTTTAAACTGATTAACAAGCAGAGCTTTTAATAATACCATGCAGGCATTTCACTGTTGTTGGCCATATTGTTGCTCCAAAGTCAACCCTCTGTTTAAGTACAGTAAAATATCTTGTTTTTGTGCTTCAGAACCATGGACAGCACACAAAAGGAGGATTATTTGGGCAATAAAGCCTAATGTGTTTTAATAACGAAAATAAGTAAAAACAACATGGACCGACAATATCCAGCCGCCACTGTGGCCTGCTCTGCTTTTCTAGGGAAAAACGTAATTATGTGAAGGTAAACCCTTCATGGCTGGAAATTCCTGCTTGAATTTGGTCATTAGTTGCATAACCTGCATTTTATCATTAGTGTCTTCAAAATCAAAAACAAGGCAGGCAAATAAAAAAAACTAACTTTTAGTAAGAAAATATGTTTTCAGAAACCATATTATACAAAACTATGGTTTGAAAGTCACTTCAGCATAGTATTTTGTTTGTTTTTTTGTTTGTTTTTTCATCTTGTGCTATGATTCTTCACATACTCTCGAAATTTCCTATCATGTCTGTATTTTTCACTTAAACATTACTAAAACAAGTGTGAGATTATATAGATTTCATTTTATTTGATTTCCTCCAGCACTTTAGGAATGTTTGGTCTTGGCATGCAGTCTTTTCAGTGTTGCTCCTCCTACACCACTAAACAGCTATCACTGTAAAGCACAAAATTTAGAACAGATTTTCTTCTGTGGTAAATATTGGCTGAATCAACAGAAACCGTCTTTTCCTAACTGCTGTAAATAACACCTCGTGACTTATTTAAATAAAATGTTTCACACTGAAACCCTCTTTACTAAAAATGATCAAAAGCTCACACATTTTAAGCTTTAACTTCAAGCTACAGAATGCTCATTAAAGAATCTGGCACTAGGAGTTTACGTTAGTGGCATTTGCCTGAATGTCACTGGTCTGGTGACTAGTTTGAGACAAAAAATTGCGAGAAAATAAATGACACGTTTGCATATGTACATAACAGTGAATAAATTGCAACATTCACAAGAATAACGTGCAAATTTCTTCATCACAGTTTAGCCAAAAAGTGTTCATGTCTCGGTTTAGTCACAAGTGTACCAATTTGACTGCAGTTTATTCTTATTTTTTTCTTCAGTTTTTTTACCCTCCCAAAGTTTTCGCACTTTAATTAAGAAGAGTTTGAGACTAGGGATGAGTGTTTTTAAGCAAAAACAGTCTTTTACTTTGTCAGTAATTATTAGAATTTTTTCTTTCTTCCAAGTATTTGACTCCCCCACTCCCCCTGTCCAGTGTGGTTTCCCCCATTCCATCCAAGCACCCTCCTACCAGCCACCACTACGAACACAAGACCTCTTTGCAGAAATGCATTCTTCTAACAGCTGCCCCTTTATGATTTAGGACCGTGTACTGCTTCATGTTCTTTGCTTTAAAACTGACCATGAAGCTTCGGGTGCAGGGACATGCTCTATTGCTTAATTCCGCCAGCCGAGGATATTGGCATTTCTTCAGTGGAGCACTGTGAGTGGGGATACATGTATTCAGGCAGTAAAGCTCAGCTCACCCGTGACCAAAGCTTCCACTTTATGATCCTTTCAAAACAAAATATAATGGCAAAAACAGATGCTGGGACTGGAAAAGTGATTCTAGGAAACAACTTGGCTTGTCACTATTAAGAGCCGGTGTGTAAAAGAAAAGATGGTCGTTCTGTTCACATTATTTCTTCAAATTTGCCCATTTTAACTAGATTTTAAACGTTAAAAAATTATTACCCCTTCCTATTCAAAACGAGTTCCTGATGCCCGCAGTGACTTCGGGAGATTTTATTAGAGAAAATTTGTCACACAAATTTTTCCAACATGTCTGAAATTCCCGCAACACGAAAGCGAGGCTCAGCAAGGAAACAGAGCCCTCACAAACATTTTGGAAACTCCCTCACAAAAGCTGATGTGAGTTTTTGCGCTAGATGTTTCGTCAGCCCCCAGCTTATTGTATAAAACAAACTATGACATCAGTCCAACAGAAACAGAAAAAGGTTTCAGGTGTACGCTGATGAAGTAAAACCTGTCCACACAACACGTCTCGTCTTCATTAAAACATTGAAGCAGTCGGTCTGCACCCCTCCACAGAATTCAGTCACTGCTGACACTTTGTGTCTCCAGCCCTCACTAATAGTCACATCTTTAAAAACTGAAAAGGCTGAGACAGAAAAAAGGCCAACAATGATCGCTGTGATTGTGTCTTGACAGAAGATTTGACTTTTAAAATCAAAGGGCTCACCGTAAGTGTTGAAGACTAATAATGTCTCCTGAGTCAGTTGACATGAACTAATTCTGACACTTGCATTACAGTAAAAGAATCATTTATTAAAGACAAATGATTTTTTGATCAACTGAGTAAATATTAGATATCTTTTTTGACAGCCAGAAGTTGCCTCCCACGCTAATCAACCCTTTGTTTCTTTCAGATAAATACCTTTTTCTCTATACAATTTATTTCAACACTTTTCAAACATAGAATAAATACTCCTCATCAATGTGTTTTTACAGGTAAATATGCAGAGGACCTTTTTGGAGAGCTGTTCAATGAGGCCCATTCCTTTTCCTTCCGGGTCAACTCTCTGCAGGAGCGAGTGGACCGCCTCTCAATCAGCGTCACACAACTGGACCCCAAAGAGGAGGAATGTGAGTGTTTCAACAATGCAAACATACAAATCCTGTTCACTCTTCTTTCCTTTTTTGAACAATTCAAAATATTTTCTTCATGTAGCTTGAGTAATGTTCTCCTGCTCGGGTGAGGGTAATATTAAGGAAGGAAATGAGAGAGTATTCAATTTGTTTTGCATTTAAATAATAAACTTGAAATCATTGAGCAGACACAAATGTAAAGATTTCTTTGAAGTTCTAAAACACTTATTAACATCACAAGATGTTTCAGTTCAATACAAAAAGTAATATCATGGCTGAGTGTGACCTTTAATATAAGCTCTATTTTGAATCTTTAAGTTATTTTTTGTCTTCAAATTCTGGGTCTAAACATTTATATTATATATACTTAATAAAGTAGAAATTTTGCGTTATCTGTGAAAAACGGGTGCCATAAAGCTAAGATCAACAAAACTAGCTAAAAGCTAAACTAGCTAAAAGCTAAACTAGCAGCGCAGTACATAAATCCAAAACTAATAAAAAAGAAGCTAAAAACTGAAATTATCAGAATAAGAGCTAAAAGCTAAAATAGCAAAACAGTAGCTATAAATGAAAATGAGCAAAACAGTAGCTAAAAGCTAAAAGCTGAAGCAAGACTATTTCAAAGAACCTGTTTTTGACGTAATTGATAAAAACTTTTTTCTCATAAAAAAAGCATTAAAGTTGAATAATTCAAAAAGTATAAAAGTTTTAAATACCACAAGTCCCAGCCATTTTGTTCTGAAGGAGCTAAAGATATTGACTCCTGGGTGGCTGAAATAAGTGAAAGTGTGCTGAAATTGTTGAAGTCCAGATAACTTATTGAAGAAACAATAAACAGAAAAACAACAGTGTGAACGCTGAGTCAGCATTCACAGTATTACTCTTTGTCTCCCATAATGTAACCCTAGGACTCCACTGTAAAAGTCTGTTATTTAACCATAAGAGGACTCTCCCTTTTATGGCTCTTATTAGAGGAACAGGTAACTCTAAGATTGTGCCATTTTTCACCCACAATGGCTGTGAACCTGAGCTCCTATTAGAAACACTGTGCCAAGAGTTACATTTTGTCCAGACGCTCATTTATCTTATAAATGTGTTTTCTTTTTGAGAGGAGTATCATTCCCTTCTTAGTTGTGAGCAATAAAAAGAAAATGGAATAATCTGTGTTGACTGCCAGGTGAAGCCAGGTTTTCCTGGGAGCGCAGAGGCGGGACGACAGGATGGAGTATCTGGTGGAGACAGCAGCAGCAGGTGCACAGTAGAAAAAGAGAGAATCACAGCAGTATAATACCACGCTCCAAGGCTCTGTATCGATTTCCCATGGGCCGGCAGTGTGTTTAAGGCTTTGTACAATTCCACTTTAACTGCTTCTTTGTCGCTGACAGACCGTAAAATGCCTGCTCGGTTTAACTCTCTGGTTTTTGTGAATCTAAGAAGCAGCTTTGGTACTTTTTTGTTTTACAAGGCGGGGGATTGATTCAAAGTTTTCGTGCATTTACAAGTTCGGACTTTGACGGGATAGCTCAGATCTTTTGAAGTGGAGTTCTGTTGAAAGGTTATGAACAAAGGACATATTACCTGCTGTAGATAGCTCTTTGAGCGACTGTATTTTGAGAAAAATTGAAATAGTTTAACTCTGACTGGATTGGTGAACTAACAGCTAGTCTGAGTGGGGCCAAGACAAAGTGAATTGCTGCTGTCTTTAAACAACTCCACACCATTTTATAGAGGTTAAAAGCTGTTTCTCCAAACGAAGTCTATTTACAAGGCTTTCTACAACCGGTAAGAAGATCATTCTTTCTACAAACCCTGCTTCAAAAGATCTGAACTATCTTTTTAAATGCAGTTGAGTTCTGAACGTGTGCAGGTTTAAAAACAAAAAAATACACAGATTGTTTTACTTTATATTGTTTTTTTGGCTGCTATACGTCAAATTTTCTTCTTGTTTCTCCAGGAGTTTTCCTTTCTCCTCTCAACCATCCACATCTCCACCCTTCATTGTCTCCCTTCCCTCACATGTTAGCTATGCTGCTTGTATAACTGTGATCTAATTGTAGAAGTCTGGTGTGCAGGTCTCATCTGGTAATTGAGTCTAATGTTGCAGAGCTCAAGGGGCAAACACACACACACACACACACACATTCACTGACACACACACCAATACATCTTTCAGAAATGCTCGCAAGGCTGCCTGCAGAGGATAACACATTAATATTTATAATTTATATATATATATATATATGTGTGTGTGTGTGTGTGTTTACTTCAGGAAAAACACAAGTAACAACAAAACATTTGATCTTTTTATTGCCTACGTAAAAGGTCATTTGCTCATTTGATGTGAAGCCGCTGTGATTCCGTATCTGCGCCTTTCCTCATGTCTGCATTTGATGCATGTGGTTCATGGCTTTATCATCCCTCATAAATAATCCTGACTACCCCCCCCCCCCCTGAAGTGTTGGCTTGAGAGACGGTGGATAAGAATAAGCTCAGTTGCAGTTTAAGTGAGTGGTGGTGATGGGGAGGAGAGTCGGAGGGGAGAAGAGTAAGAAAGATGGAAGGATCGAGGGAAGACTGGTTAATACGGGGCACTGCAGCAAAAGCAGTGGAGTGGAAAAGGACTGTGCTGCAGAATTTTCCGGGGCCTCCTCTGCAGGTTACAGAGTTTTCCCACTCATCTTAACTCCTCCATGTTATTCAAATTAAATTTAAATAATATGGGGGGGAGAAACAACATCCCATCTATCCTATGACTCATTTGTAAAACTGAAAGATAAAATGGCAAACCAGCTCCATGTGCTTTGACTGGCAAAGAGGGATTGAGTGTGACAGAAAGAGTTGTGGGAGGGCTTCGGCAAAGGGTTTGCTTTCCGTAAATGCCACCCTGCATCTCTCGTCCCGACCCTTTCTTTACCCTTTTACGGTCAGAGTGGATGCTCTTACTGTAAGAGACTCCCTTGTAATTGCGGGTGTGAGGGTTAGTGGCTGCCATGAGAGGAGGCGTGAAGGAGAGGGGGAATGAGTTTGAGCGGGGATGGGACCATAAATCAGGACTTTGGAGGGATGGAGATAGGAAGATGGGGGTCACGTAGGATGGAGGAGAATGGAGCGCACAATAACTGTTTTACAGATAGAGGCCACAAAATGCTTTCAGAAGCTTTAAAACCTTAAATGACCCAATTAAAAATTGATGTCTAGCCAACAGTTTTTTGTTTGTTTTTTTACCGGGAAAGATGACAAAACAGATTGGTACCACCTATGGCATAAGTTCACACCAATTTAAAGGCATACTCAATAGAATATTAGCAATTGGTGTTTGTAAACCCTTCAACGTTAACATGATTTTCTCCTCCTTTTTGCGGCTGCTGCATTAGAAATAACTTGGAAGTGGGATACAAAAATACGTACCATCAATCTGAGTTCACAGGTGCCATTGAATGTAGCTTAACAACAATGAACTTAGAAAGAAATACAAAATGAAGAAGTAATATTTAAAAAGTACAGAATTTTTCACACCATGCAATTCTGTGAGATGCTGCTGCCTCAAATGGTTTTATAATTGTGTATGAGGCTCACTTTCTGCTGACAGAGGCTGTGTACATCGATGGGTGTATATATGTGAAACAGCACTTTTAATGGATATTTATTTTCTTTCACTGGTGTGCTGACACAGTTTAAATGGAGGGCAAATCATTTTTATTCCTTGGTTGAATTATTGTTATATTTATTCAAAATTATTATTAGGTCAGTTAACAAATTATTACATCATTATGTTTTTTTGTTAATGTTTACATTAGCGTAATTACACACATCAACGTGCTTAAAGCTTGAATTAAACTTAAGATGGCAGTAATTTACTTTGGTTTTGGCTACACTCAGACGCTCATCAGTCTGGTCAGAATTAAACTCTGTTTTTCCAAACTGAGGTCATTCAAAGAGCTATTCACAACAGGTAAACTTGTCACAAACCTTGGCTCAAATGAACTCAACTATCACTTTAAGACCTGTGTTTCGTATAGTTGAGCCAACAATGAAGTTGCAACACAAGAAGACTCGTCAACACGCAGTGTCTTTGGTGCAGTGGATGAGGTCAAAAAGGCTTCATCTATCACGTGAATTTCTAAATGTCCAGTGTGACGTGACAGGTGCACGAACACACACGCACACACACACACCTTGTTTACACCCTGCTGACCTTTTAAAGGGCATCTCTGCTCAATTTGCCCTTTAAGCCCCCTCTCTCCTTCAGACCACATCCTCCCCCACACACCTATCTGGTCTTTCCTGTCCTCCCAAGTCTTCACTCATCTCTTTGATTGATCTGTGCTTTCCCTTCATCCTGCATGGATGCTATTTGTGTGCTGTCAGGCTCTCTTCCCCATATCGCTGCAGCCAGCCAAACTAATGGCCTGTATCCTCTACTTAATGACACAGTTACATCACTGCACTGGCTACAGGCCATTATGGAAGGCCACAAAGCCACCCCAAGTCCCCTTGGGGCTCTAACAGTTTCTTTATTGGCTGTCTTTCTCTTTCCTCTTGTTTTCTATCAGTCATTCTGGATATGTTCCTTTTTGTACTTATCTGGTAAACGGTTTCTGCTTGTTTTACTTTACTTTCTCATAACCTCCCGTGTGAGATCTTGATCTTTTAGTGTGTTTCTCCTCTCTTCCTGTTGACTTGTTCCCCCTCGTCATTTAATTGTGGATTTAGTCTTTATTAAATTCTTTACTCCTACATGTCATACTTCCTCGTTAGATCTGTGAATACTGATACAGTGTGCAAATTCCAATTTTAGTTTTTAATATTTTTTTATTTTCTCCTTATGTAATGGTCTGTCTCACTGCAGGGTTTATAAATGCATTCTCGTGCTATACATAGTCCTTTTCAAGGGTTTTCAATGCAAGTGGGAGAGCATCTTCAAGCTGACAGAATAAATTAACCTGCAAGACAAACAATAACAATTTTAAAAGCAAGAAGAAATGAAAAGGGATGAACCCAGAGGTGGGATTCAGAGAGAGGGCAGATTCAGGAGGAAGTGTGCAAAAGGCTAAATTTAGGGCAACATTTGTATGGACGTGAAACATGGAGGAGAGCTATGTCTACATCCTAAAAGACAGCTTGGCCGATGACTTTTCTTATCTGCTATCGCTGTGTGCACACTAAAACTGTCTCCATGAGATACGAAAATGAAAAGGAGGAGGAAGGGGGAGGAAAATTTAAACTTTTTTTTTTTAGGAAAGCAGAAGGTAGGGGTGTGCGTGTGTGTGGGTGTGTGTGTGAGTGACAAGAACTTCCTCACCTCACTGTACCTGAAGTGTCTTAGCCAGATGGTATCTGTCTAAGCAAAAAAAAAAAAAAAAAAAGATGAAGGCAAGAAAGAAACTGGCTGGAACTGGTTTACTGATAAGAAGCATCAAAAGCGGATGCAACACATGGTGCTGCTTTGCCCAGATCAAATGTGCACGCGCACACACCCACACACACATCATACTTTAGCTTCTAAAACTAACCTTATTCAACTCAACCTAACAATTTGTTTGAGGGCATTAACTACATCTGAAACTGTGTGAACAACTTATACATTCTTATTTTTCTCATTGGCTAAATGTCTTTATGGAAAATGATGTAAGTAGTAATTTAGTTGACATTTTGTAATTGGGATGTAAAATTTCATGCTGAGATCCATGTGAGTCTGATCTTGAGTGCGTTTGAAGGTTAAGTTTGGCTCATTAAAGGTTAACAGCCACCTCACTCTACGTTAAATTCATCCTGACGCAGTCTTCTCCACTGGCTTTTTTTTGTCCCCTTTGTGTCTATTTTTTGCACTTTCTAACAGCTGTGATGAATTAACTACATTTGGTTCGTCTACATGGGAACAATTTTCATGATTACTTAAAACAATTTTTTATAATTTCAGCTGTGCGTTCACACAGAAACACTGTTTTAAGGGCTCATTATAGTTGAGCTTCAGAGTGTCGGGCTGGACTCCGCTGATGGTGTGCAAACCTGAACAAGTGGTGGAGGCGTTTATACTTGACGCTTACATTAGTGCAGTATTCTCCATAAAGACAGGCGGCAGTACATTACATAGCCAGTGCAAATGTAGTAAAAAAAAGAAGAGGACAAACAGTTGACATCACACACCAAAAGTGACTGCTGTATTCAGGAGTAACACCTGTTGTGTTTATGGTTGATAAGCACACTAAACACCACAAAATCAGATTGTATGTTTGTCCGTTTCATGCAGAAAGATGCAGAGATTGTGAGGAGAACCTGCTCGTAAAGCCAATGCGTGTTTTGGATGAAGAAATGCACTTCAGCTACTTTTGGGAGTCTCCACTCCTCTTTACGGATTGCAGCAGCAATCTCCCTCCATGAGTTTTGAGCCATTTGATTATCTTTGTGATCTCTCATAGAGGGATCATATAAATACCGGTACAGGCAAACCTGCTCTGCCAGAGCACCTTCAAAATCGTCAATTTTTCTGCACTAATTTACAAAAATTTGGAGGTGCCTGACCACGTACCACGACACTGCGCGTGGCCAGCGTGCAGGGGCGGGGACTGCGCAATTGCATCACTGTTGGTGCATGCGCCCTCGCACAATGTTTAATACATAAAGTATAAACCAAGCTTTAGGAGCCCCTAAACAATATTTTTTAAAAAGGGGGGTTATAGAAAAAATGCCACTCTCATAGAGTGTGTTTATATATATATATATATATATATATATATATATATATATATATGAGCCATAGACACAGTCTACAGTATATAAAATTGTATAATATTTACAGTCTGTGGTTCCTACTCATTGTGCAAACTTTATGCACATGCTCCTGTCTTGTTTCCTGTTTTGGATGTATTTTTGTGTTAGTGTTATGGCGCCACATGCAGGGCTAATATAAGTACTACAACATTTTGGGTCATTTTCTTCGTTTCTGTGTGGATGAAAGCATTTTTAGAAAGAGTGCCATGTTTATGAGAATATTTATAGAAAGTTCCCATCTGGACAAAGTCTTAGTTTTTAAATTTATCAGATCAGCAGTGCACAATGATCTCACCTCTCCCATGTAGGCCCCTGGTTGCTTGTTGCCCTGGAATGTTGGTTTGTGTCCGAGACCCAAGCTTTTGTTTGGTGTGTGTTTTTTTTCAATTTGATGTCCTCGTATGAGGACGCATGGTCTCAGAAGGTTAAGTTTCCCCTCTGAAAATGTATATTTGTAAATTTGTTAGCAAAAATGGGAAGATGAAGTATTAGCATTGGCTCATAGTTTATTTTTCTAACTTTTATTCCCTTTGGGAATGGGGATCTCTAAGGCATCAAAATGATCCTTTACTTTAATATTTATATCGTCACTGTCGAGCAGCAACCTTGTATCTTGAAAATAAAAAAATTCCAGGAAATTAAAAGAAAAAAAGATCTTTCTTTTTTACTTTTCAAATAAATACTGTGGTCATGGGTTCATAACCTTTTTATTTTTTTTTTCCTTACAGTTTTTATTGGTTAGCTGGCCATAAAACCACAGACGGACATGAAGGCAACAAACAGTCGATTTATACCAGGGGTGTCCAACCCCGGTCCTGGAGGAACACTATCCTGCCTGTTTTAGTTGTTTCTCTGCTTTGACACACCTGATTTGAATGAATGAGTGCTTATTAGGCTTCTGCAGAACTAAAACGTGCAGGATAGTGGCCCTCCGGGACCAGGATTGGACACCACTGATTTATGCAAAAATGTAAAAATTATGACAAAATGAGATGGAAGGTTTTTGCCCCATAGCGATACCATTCTTATTGCTCACTCTAAAATGAGTATTCTCATTTTAAAAACGTTATATTACCCATTATCCGAGGTAATTTTTATTTTTATTTTAATGTGATCAGTAATTTACCATTTCTACAAGATCTTGCAGGCGTATTTGATGTACAAACATTTAAAATATTCTCATTCAACCTATAGTTTTCTGTTGTACTTATTACTGGCTCCAGTCGAACATAAAGCTGTGTGTGCGATGTGTTTTCTGTGTGGTTTTCAAGTCCTAAATAGCTGCTTTAGTTTAATCCACCCTCTGGCAATATTCAGGTTACTGTACTTCCCCCATGGGATCCTAATGCTTTTTCTGTTTTTCTTATTGAAATCTTAAAATGTTTCTTTTGTGCCACTCTTTTGTGTTTTGTGTTTAGTTGCACATTTTGATGCTAGTTTTTTTTTTCTCTCCTTTTCACCAGACCTCTCTTCTCTCACTGTTTCTTTGTTAATTTTTTTTTACTGTGATTTTTCTTTTTGTGTCCGTCTGTTCCATTTCCAACGACCCTGTTTTTGTTGTCTTGGTTTTACTTTTATGATCTTCCTGTTGCTTTCTCTGGCTTGCCTAATCTTTCTCAACTTGGCTCCTTGAGTGTTTGTGATGAGACTCCAGAGCCTCGGGTGGTTGGTCATTTACTTTCCGGAGTCTGCAGAAGTCATTATCCAGCTGTAATCTACATGAACCGATCGGCTTTGTTTATCTCATTTTATTAAGGCTCTGGGGCTCTGTTCGTCACAGGTTCTGTTATTTTAAGTATATTTTAGGTTTAAGTTTATAGTGTCATTCTTTAGTGTGTCCCATATAGAATAATTTTAACAGGATGACACTCGAGCTCACAGACTTTTTCCACTCTTCCTGTGGGCAGCAGTAGCATGTATCTATTTGTGACTCCCTCATGTATAATTCACATCTGGTTGCAACGATCTGGATTTTTCCCCGAGACTTTTTGCTCGCGTCATTGAGGTTGTTTTTTTGTTTTTTGTTTTTACCGTCCGTCTCCTTAACAGTTTCCCCCAACCTGTTTTTGTGAAGCCTCACTGTGCAGGAGTGATTTTTCTTACTCGCATTCAGTGTCATTTATTTCTTAATTGGAAAAAAAGGGAAGGGCAGTTATTGAAGTTATAATCTTCATGCGTGAGTTTTCTTTAGGCGAACAGAAATGAACCGTGACAATCTGGTGTTAGCCCAAAGGAGGAGGGATGATTAGTGGTTTACGAAACGCTTCGTGCTCAAACGTTGATTGCGACTCTTTTGACTGATGATGTCAGTGTCCGTTTTGATGATGGTGATGAGATGGAACCAGCTAATTAAATAACGGCACGTCCTCATTTCCTCTAATCTGTGTCCTCTATCTGTCTTTTTGTCACAGTGTCTCTTCAGGACATCACCATGAGGAAGGCCTTTAGGAGTTCCACCATTCAGGACCAGCAGCTGTTTGACTGCACGTCCCTGCCAGCCCCACTGCAGGAGAGCCTCCAGACCTGCGAGCAGCCGCCACCCCTCAACATCCTCACACCCTACAGGTCAGACGTTACAGACCACTGGTGCTTTTCCCTTATTGATGGAGTTACCATAATGCTAATGAAATGTACCATTGTTTTCCATGTACACATATGTGTGTAAGTGCAGAAATGTCCTTCAAGTATGCAGCTCTTCTTGAGCTGTAACTCTTTTAAATTCCTGCTCTCCTTTGAAAAAGCACCACAAAGAAGGCCTTTTGACCATCCATATGTCTCAAATGGATGAGAAGTTTGCACAGTTGCACAAATCAAGGTTTTTGTAGTTTTTATTGTATTGTGTTTTACTTTTTGAAGGCCACTCCTTTCTAAATAAAAACATGTATTTCCAAAACAAATTGCAGCACTGGGTCACAGTAATGTGGTTCGTTTGGTCCAGTGACATTTTTAATTATGATTTTTGTTTTATTATACTTGTCTGTTTTAAAGCATCAAACAAAGCAGTAATTGTATCATCCAGTTCCATTATTTTCAAAACCATATCCATCCATTTTTAATTGCTTATCTGAGGTCGAGTAGCCGAGCTGGCAGGTCAAGGAGAGAAGCACAGACGGCCGTCTCCCCAGGGATGCTCGCCCGCTCATCCTGGGAGATCCCGGGGGTTTCCTTTTACCAGAGAGGATATATAATCCCTCCAGCGGGTTCTGGGTCTTCCCCAGAAGGATTAGGAGCAGTGT
Organism: Kryptolebias marmoratus; assembly: GCF_001649575.2. Classification (NCBI taxonomy): domain Eukaryota; kingdom Metazoa; phylum Chordata; class Actinopteri; order Cyprinodontiformes; family Rivulidae; genus Kryptolebias; species Kryptolebias marmoratus. The sequence goes on from NC_051448.1 coordinate 10,199,038, forward strand.
CTCTGCTCAAAGCTCGTCACCCTATCTGTAAAACTGAATCCAGACACTCTACAGAGGAAGCGCCTTTCAGCCGCTTGTATTCAGGATCTTGTTCTTTTGGTCTTGATCAAAAGGTCATGAATGTAGGTGAGGGCTGGAACATAGATGGACTTGTAAACTGAGAGCTTTGCCTTTTAGGTCAGACCGAAGCAACGCCCTCCTTACTGCAGTTCTTTTGGTTTAAGAACACATTAAGATACTGAAACTTTTCTGCTTGGGGCAGTGACTCACCCCCAACCCGAAGGGAGCAAAGCCATGTTCTCACCCAGTTATCTCTCAACACCTTCTAATTAGCTGATCTTGTAACTGAATATCTGAGGTACTGGTGCATTCATGCCACATTGATGTCACATTTTTGTTGGTCATCTTTCTCCTCTTTTGGAAAAATGTCTTCACTGATCTGCATCATCTCTCAATTAACTTACAATTTGCAACCTAGAGATACTGATTCAAGTGATTAAACACTTCTGTACCCTGTGACACACTGATTATGTGACCATTGTTTGGGGCTTTGCATGAAGAAGTCCAGACTATCACTCTGTTTTCCACTCTGTTATAATCCTGCTAGAGGCTCAATGGGACTAATTATTTGTCTTACATATTTAGTCCATTTTAAGTTGTGTGCAGTTAAAAGTGAACATGTAAGGACTGGAACACAACAGCCGGTTAAAAAGAGGGTAAATTCTGCTATATTCAGCTTTTTTGGGGGTCTTTCTTTTTTTCTTTCTCTCATTTTCCCAGAATCCAAATGAGATTTAGTTCCCACCTCCTCCTTATTTAGAGCTGATTTGTTCATCCCCACTGAATGGATGATTAGGTTTATCATGGGTGATGATTTAATTCCTTTGATTAATAATTTAAAACACTGCCAGGATTTTTGATCTGTTCGGTTGCTCTGCTGCTCATTCTCTTTTGTTCATACTTCTCCTCTTCACCTTCTCCTTTTTTTTTTTCTTTATATTTTGTTCTGCTTTTTCCACTGCTGCTGTCCTCTCCTCTCATCACACCAAGAAGCTTCCTGGGAAGTCTCCTCAGGCTGTTGTTTTCCAGAAGTACCCAGAGTGCAGCTTCTTTCTCAGACACGAGCACACACAAATACCCTCTTTGAAATGAACAAAAATACCCAGGCATAATGACTTACATAAACTCTCAACTTTTACCTGCAGAGAATAGACACGCTCCTACCACGGTATCCGTCTCTGCACTCTAACCTGTTTTCATTGTTAAAGTTTATTTCCTGCCTTTGTTGTGTTGCATATATTAAACTTTCCACTCTTGCCTTTTGAAGCTGTGCCTTTTCATCTTCTATGTGCTTGCTCTTATTGATGTCATCTCCTAATAATTGCCTCCCAAGACGTGGCCGACACTGGATTTACCAAAAAAAAAAAAAAAAAATTGAAACTGGAGGAAAAACAGGCCTTGAACAGCCAAGTAACCTCAGATGGATTTTGTTTCTTTTGCATGTCAAAAATAGGTAAAAAAAAAAATAGTGGCCCCCAACCCTGTCCCGAAAAGATCTGGATGGAACGAGAGAGAGACGATTTGCGTTGCACGTTTAAATTTAGGGAAATTTGCAAAAATTTTATAAAAAAGCATGGTTAATATTTAGATCAATGTTGCCTGTTTTATACAAGGAGTTGATCAGTTCAAACATAAGTGTAAATTGTGGGGTTTTTTGTTTTTTTAAGGTTCTGAAACAATTTTTGTTTTTAATTTTTTGCGTAATATCCACATTTCAGACCAGTACAATATAAGCCACTTGTGTTGTAATGAAATAAAATATACATGTAATTCATTTAAACTGCTGAATGTCCTGTTTGAAATGGTTAATTTTTTAGCACGTCTTCTTTTTGAAATTTGTTTTATTTAGTTCTCGCAAAGTTGATGATTCTTGATTTTAAAAAAAAAAAGGAAAAAAGATTCCCTTATGGTTTGATTTTTGTCTAAATGCCAGTACAGCCTTTTTATTAATTTTTTTTACATTAAGCAGATTTAAATGTTTAATTTTCATCTATACATATTGAACTGAATTTAAAAAAAAACAGTAACAAAGATTTTGTAGAAAAAAGGGAATTAAGTCAGAAGGAAAATGTTTCCACACTGATGTGAAATGACATTTCCAAACATGTTTCAGCACTTGTGTATAATAATTTTGTTGTCAAGAAACACCATTTAGTTCTAACTACATGTATTTGTCTGAGGTCTCTTTGTTTCCCTTCTTGTCATTAATGCTACCTCACTGAGTGTTCCTCAGAGGTTCTGTAATCTCAGGGAGGAAGACTCAATGAAGAAGAATGCTGAGTGGGAATGAATAACAACACCGCATTAACGCGTATTTATAACAAATGGCAAACAGGGACGATTTGCTGAGAAAAAGCAGATAAAGAAAAAAAAGACGAGCAGTCAACACACAACATCTTTCAAGTTATTTTTTACTCCCCAATTGCTCAAGTTCATTCAAAATCTGCAGTTCCTATTGGGAAGAAAACTAAAATAAAAGAGGATGATAAGATGTTATGTCGCAGTTGTTTCTTTTGTGGCTTCCTCCTCTGAAAGCGCTAAAAGAAATAATTACCAGGAAAATATATGACGTTTTTACACAAAACAATTTCAAGGAAAAGACAATGAAACGGAACAATTAAAAGAAAATTGTTTAATTTTGGTAACTAATTAGTTGTTTTTTATGTTTTGCAGAGATGACGGGAAGGAAGGACTAAAGTTCTACACAGATCCGTCGTACTTCTTCGACCTGTGGAGGGAAAAGATGCTGCAGGACACAGAAGACAAGAGGAAGGAGAGGCGGAAACAGAAGGTACATCTAGACAGTAAACTTTGTTTTGTCACACAGCAGGTGAGAACAGCTAATTTTGTTTTTTTAGTTTCCGTGATAGATTTCAGGTGTTTGTGTCGAAGCAGGATATGAAGTGAGTAGCGAGGCTTCCTGGGTTCCCCAGGAACGTAAAGGTTCTGCATGAATTAACTGGCTCGAGTGACTCGCTATAAGATTCACAGCTTGGCTTCATACCGCATCACCTTTTGCATTGATTACTCGCCACTCATAGATAAATCAACCCTTCCCTCAGTCAGCCCTCTTAGTTATTACTTGTGTGATCATTACATCTAATTAATGGGAGCATCTGCTTCTCACATGCCCCCGCACCGTGCCTCATCTCTCTGCCTTCTGCACACAGACAGGGAAAGCTCTATACGGTGCATCCAGTCGGATTGAATAAAGACGTTTGGTCCCATTTGTCTCTCATCTAGTAACTGATCTGTGGCTCCCCCCTCAGCTCAAATTTGAGGGGTTTTCCCACCATCTGCACCAGGAGCTCTAATGAAGACCAGTTAGAAGTTTCCCTGCGTGGGAAGCGGCTTTACTTTTTGCCCCCTCGCAGTCGATCACAGCTTATTACAGTCGTGTCAGAGGGAAATAAGAGGGTTTTTTTTCCATTGAGGGTTTATGCGAACACAGAGGATATAATTGGTTGTTATGAGGTCTGTAATGAATCTGGGAATGGACGAGAGAGAACAAGACCAGTTTCACCAAATCTGAGCGTAAATGCGATGATATTGTTGTACTGATCGGCTCATTATTTCTTAGTGGACATGCATACGTGTTTTTTTCAGTGCACAAAAGGAAAAAAAAGAAAGCTAATTTGCTGCAGTAGGTGGACCTTATTTGCTTCAGAGGGCTAGGTTGATGTGACCCGCTGGTAGCCAAAGCTCATTCCACTGATTTTAATTCTAATTAAAGCCTCGGGTGGGCTCAGCTTGTAAAGCCTTGTTCATTTCCCTCCTCATCGCAGTGGCACTCAGTCAGACCCCATGGAAATGCCTAGAAGACATTCGCAGGGAGAGCGGGGTAAAGTAGGAGTTACGCACACATATTTGTTGGTTTGTGTAACCAACATGGTGGGTAAATAATCCGAGTGAAGATCAGAGCAAATATACAATGGAGAGGTTATGAAAACCATATAGAATTACTCACTTTCTTTTTTGAGTTGTTCCGCTGCATCATCTTAATCATGCTCTTCAGTTTTGTGTCTGTGTGCATTTGTGGCCGTTTTGCACTCCCATCTCATTATTTTCAGCCAAAGATCCAGCAGAAACTGTTCATCATGTCGCTCCTCAACTTCTAAATTTAAAACTGCTTTTCCATTGTTAATTCAGACTCGCATAAACACACCAACAGACTCACAGGGACATAGATGCACACATGGTAATGTTTAAAAAGATCTAATAGACCATGATGTGCCATGCAGCTGCGGTGTCAGGGACCTGACATGCCTCGCCACCTGTCAGTCACTGTGACTCCATCTGAAGCTGGCTGCCAGCACATTTTGTGCCATGACAAACCGTGTTTCGGCTCTTTTTTAGCATTTCTGTCCTCAGTAATGTTTGTTATTAGTTTTCTCTCCTATTTCTTTTTTCCACTGCAGTTTAAAACCACGGCTGAGGCATTTTGCAGTTATCACAATAGCCACATGTTAGCTTATGTGAAATGACAAAATTAATGTTTAGGGCAGAGTTCCATTATAAGCAGCTTATATAATACAGAAAACCTGGCACACTTCATAATATCCTGACTGGCTTTTAAACATTTCGACCAAACAAAACTGCCGCACTTCTACTGTTTTGAATAAATGTTTTTTGTTTTTTTTAAATTAATGTGCAGTGTATAATAAGAAACTTTGTGCGATTACCAAGCTTCTCCATTCACTCCTTGGTTCCTGAAGTGGAGAAATAAAAATAGAAAACAAAACAGAAACAGCTTGATGTCTCTTTCCAAGATGAGTGAAAACAATATTTAACCTTAAACACATGCAATTTCACACAATATTTTAGCTACGAAAGCTCAGTTTTTCAGTTACATCTAATAATTTTTCACTACAGATGTGATTGCTCTGCACTACACAAAGCATCCTGTATTTAGAATGAAAAAATTGCATGAAACTGCAAAAAGAGTACAGAGATTCAACTAAGATGTGGAATAATGTGTGTCAACATTAAAGAAGCTTTTAAAAATACCTGTTATTGTTTAGCATCAAAAATGTTGACATGACAACAGACCATGCATTCAGTCTCTGCTGTTGAATCATACAATTTGACAGGCCTTTCATTTAAAACACTTCAGTTTCTGTTCAGCTTCATTTTATCCTGTCAACATCAACTACACTTAGTACAAAAAGTAAAGAGATTTGTGTTTGGTTGATTGTTTCTTTGTTGTAACAATGATTCTTGGCAATAAATCTTGAAACGTTGAAAAAGCGTATTTATTTCCCTTCAAATGAGCCACATTTGTTTGGAAAGTGCATTTGTGGGTTGAGCAGCAGAGTTGAGTATGCGGCTTGTACCCGTGGAAAAATTGTTGAATCTTCTTTGCCAAACAGCTTATTCTGCTATTGGCTCTTGTTCAGTTCTGTTTATTGGATTAGATTATTGAAGTCTAAGGAAACAAGGCATATGAGCAAATTACCAATTCACTCATTTAACAAACTGATGTAGCATGTGGAAGAACCATACACAGCCACAACAGCCTGAAAATACCTCCTCATGCTGCACGCCAGCTTGGTCGCACACTGCTGTGGGTTGGCATCCCATTCTCAATCAGCATTTGCAACAAGTCAGCCAATGTGGTTGTGTTGGTCACCCTGGAACATCCAGCACACCCAAACTGAACCCACAGGTGAGATCAGGACTGCAGGCCGGCCATTCCATCCTCTCAACTCCGGAGGCAGTCTCTGATAAACCCCTCTTTATGGGGGCAAGAGTTATCATCTTGGAGGATTGAGTTCAGCACCAAAGCGTGGAGTTATGGCATCAGTCTCCAATCAGGCACCTTAATTTCAGCACCTGGGGTAGCAAAAGCTTAAAACAAGAGTCAGTAGGTTGTTTGGTATTGGCAGAGACGATTTAGCAAGAGTTCTTATGGGCGCAATCCACATATTTAATTCAGCTGCTCAACCCACAAATGCATCTTCCTAACAAACGTGGCACCATTTAAGGGGAAATAAACAGGCTTTCCAACGTTATAAGATTTACACCAAGAAGCATAATTACAACAAAGAAATAATCGGCCAAACACAAATTTCCTCACTTTTTGTGCTATGTTTTTTCTTATTAAGTCATGTGGGAAGTAGCCGGTCTGAAACCAGACTAAAACCATCCTTCATAGTCGCAAACAGGAGTCAGTAACAAATGATGAGCAGCATGGGGCAGAAAGGGGAGCTAGGAAAGCTGCTGAGTCCTAATCTCATTAGCTTCTGTGTTAGCCTCGGCTTCTGTGGTTTAGAGGAAAGGAAGACGGTATGAAAAAGAACCCAGGGAATAAGAAGAAAAAGAATAGCTGGAGAGGAAGTTGGGGAGTAGAGAAGGGAGAAACGTAGTTGCTTCCTCTCTTTAAGATCAGTCCAAGCTTTATCAGGTCTGTTCCAGACGCCTGAATCTCGTCTGGCTCCGTCACTCTGATTCTGGTCTCTAAACAGTCATTCCAACAATATCTTATTATTAAAATTTCTGCCTATTTTTTCCCCCCACTGTATTTACTTAGGCACCAAAGACCTAATTTTTTCAGAAAAACATCCTACTGTTATTTTTAGGTTTTTTGTTTTTCTATTTTGGCAGTTCTCATTAAAACACGTAGTGGACAATTTTTTGTTTCATGCAAACGAGCTATTTTAATAAAGACATTTCAAAAGCTCTTGCCTTGTTACTGCAAAATGATTAGAGACAACATGCCTCCAGGCAAAAGTGTTAGAAGATTAAATAGAACGATGTTAGCCAAGGTTTAAACACAGATAAAGACAAAAACTTTTTGTTGTCTTATTTGTGCTTACAGACAATGTTGGGCATCTATTCATGTCAGCAGTTGGTGTAATCTCTGAAGACATTAAAATAATTATTTGCACCATCTGTTATTTAAGATTTAAAGTGTGTAGATATCAAGCTGATGTGTTGATATCCTATCAAGCTGGTGTGTTTAGTAATAAAGTAGATGTGACATTTAAATGCATCTAGTTATACACATAATTCAATTTATTGCAGTTTGTTTATATAGTTTAAATTCACAAGTCATCTACAAAAGAAAAAATAAGACAAGTCCAAATTATTAATTCAATTCTAATCCCATTACAATCAATTTAGTTCTTATTGTAACAAAATGCAATTGCATACAGCACATTATGGAATTAGTAAAAGAGTTATTTAAGGAATAACTTAGAATTTCTCCCATCCTGTGCAGCATATTGGTAACAGTAGAAAGGAGCAACTCCCTTTTACCTGGAAGAAACCTCTAACAGAACCAGGCTAAGGACAAGCAGCCATCTACCTCAGCCGGTTGGGGTTTGAGAGGACAGGAGAGAGAGACAGGCAAACACAGAGGGATTGGTCCAGGTGTAGTTTCTATAGGGAGACAAACAAAGAACAACACAGACAAACATGGAGAGTAGAGAGCATAAAGACAGCGGAGTGAGGAAATGTGGTCAGTTTGTCCTCCAGGAATCTAAAGCTATAGCAGCAAAACCAAAGGGTCGCTCAGGAAAACTAACACTAACTATAGGATTTACCAAAAGGCAAGTCTTAAGCTTAGTCTTAAAATTAGGCTGATTGTCAACTTCATGGACAGAAATTTAAAATTGGTTCCACTACAGCTGAGCCTGATAGCTGAAAGCTCTGCCTCAGTTCCTGTGTGTCTGCTGCGCTGACAAGCAGCCATTCTAGTCAGTGTGATTCCTACATCCTTCCCTTTCTTTCAGCAGCTGTAAGTGTAAATTTAACTTGTTAACAGATGGGAGGAAAACTGGGAAAGTGAGAGCTCGTTTGAGTGCTTTAATTAGCGATGACTTGGATAACGTTTAAGCATTAAAGGGATAGTTCAGGTGTTTTGACATGTTAAACTCTTTCTTCAAACCATTAATAGAGCTGTCTGCAACATAAATAATTTTTTTTTCATAATTTTTCCACAGAATCCCCCCCCCCCTCAAAAGATCAGAACTGTCGCTTTATGAATATAACATTAAGTTATTCTAAATCCAAAAGTGAGATTATGATGGTTTAATGTTTCAATAGCTGAATAAATTAGGAGTAGTGCAATAAAACTCTGTACTTGCTAGGAAAAAACGCAAAAATTAAACTTTTGGATGTCCATTTGCAGATCTATTTCTTTTTTTTCCAACTTTTCCTTTTCGGCTTTTTTCTAAACCCTGCTCTTTATCTAACTCTGCGCAGCTGGAAATGCCTTATCTTGTGTGTCCCAAGAGTCTCTCTGAAACCCCTCCTCCCTTCCTTACTCCCCCAGAGGTAAGAACTTCTCCTCACTCCATCAGAGCATCTGCTCCAGGTAGCAGCAGCCTGCAGCCCACCCCCACCCCCGAGTTCCCACTCTCCCCTCTGGTTTGCTCCGGGCAAGTGAGCTGCCCACTTTCAGCCTGGTTACTAACAACCCCTCCAGCACACCTGCATCCCAGTTCTACCTCAGGGTTAAGTCAGCAGTTCTTGACATTGATTACTTTTTGTGATGAATCTCCCACGAAGTTGTAAACATAATCAAGGCGCAGCATGCAGACAGCAGCTGTGTTCTGAACACAAATTACGATCAGTGCATCCACTTTTATTGGATTTATTTTAAAAAAAAAAACAGCTGATGTAGTTGTCTTTGTCTCAAGGCTATGTTGTTTTGAGAATCAAAGTTTGCTTGTAGAAAAATGGAAATGCAGTGTTTATTCAGCTGTATTACACTGCAGTAATTTGCAGTCCAAATTTAAAATCAATTTAAAAAATTGTTAAATGCATTATAAATGTATTTAGAAAGACGTTGTAGCCCCACAAGCCTGCAGAGCAGCTTGTTGATGAAGATGAATGGGATATGCTGGCGTAGATTCTCAATCATCCAGGACAGGGTAATCTAACAAACTGAATCAAAGGCAGCTGGACTTCCTTTTTTATTCTTATAGAAGCTACACGTCTTTCAGTTTTCAAATCCCTCGGGTCAGAGGCGACACAACATCAAGTATCAAACAGGAAATCCAGTTGTCTTCGATTCAAACTGTTAGGAAGGAGATGCTGAGAAAACAAGGAATTTAGGATACAGTCACTCACTAATACACTTTACTAACAGCAAGATCTCAAAAGTGTTTTACAGTTTCTGCACATTACCTTTTGGTTTTGGGTTAACTCTTTGGTCAAACTAACATTCTTTGCACACTAACGTCTTCTCCATGGATTGTTCTTGCGTTAAATAAGTAAAAAAAAAAAACAACAGTAATAAAGGTCCAAAACCTATGAGACATGTTTTATGATCACATCACATTATTAAGTATTTGCATAGGGCTTTATGTTCAAAAGTACATTAATGTATGTTAATCCAATATTTTAATGATGCAACCCTGATTCTAAAAAAAAAAAAAAGTTGTGACCTTGGGTAAAATGTAAATAAAAACAGAATGTGATGATTTGCAGCTCTACATGCAAAGAAAATGCGTGAACAATATCCAGAAATGCCACTGTCTTCGGGGCCAAAGCTTTAAAGTGGACTGAGGCAAAATTAAAAACCATTCTGAGGTCAGACAAATCAAACTTTAATTTTGCTTTGGAAAACACAGACGTCATGTCCTCCATACTAAAGAAGAGAGTGACCATGCAGTCTGTTATCAGCTCACTGTTCAAAAGCCTGCCTCTCTGATGGTATGGGGGTGCATTAGTGCCTATAGCATGGGCAGCTTACACATCTGGAAAGGCCCCATCAATGCAGAAAAGTATGTTCAAGTTTGAGAACAACATATGCTCCCATCCAGATGACGTCTTTTTCAGGGAAGGATTGTTCATTTCATTAAGACGATGTTAAACCGGGGTCCGGGTGCTGAACTGACCTGCCTGCAGTCCACACCCCCCACCAATAGAAAACATTTGACTAATCATGAAATTAAAAATCTGTCAAAGAAGACCCAGAACTGTTGAACAGCTAGAACCAGACAAGAATGCAACAACATTCTCTCCAAAACCTCCAAAAGCTGCTTTCCTCAGGTCCTAGACGTTTACAGATCTTAAAAGAAATGTTTCACAGTGGGGAAAAACAGCCCTGTCCCAACTTTTTTGAGATGTATTTTCACCATTTGCTACGTTTGGTATGTTCCACTAAGAATAAAATTTGGGTTAATGAGATTTGCACATTGTTGCATTCTGTTTTTAGTTACATTTTACACTACGTCCCAACTTTTTTGGAGTTATTTCAACTGTCAGAATACTGTGTCTTAAACAGAAGAGAATTCTCAGGTAGTTACTTCTAAAATCTGACCAATCAGCAGCAGCTTCTGTGTGTGTGTGTGTGTGTGTGTGTGTGTGTGTGTGTGTGTGTGTGTGTGTGTGTGTGTATTGTTTGAGCGAGTTGTGTTATTGTCAGCAGCGAGGTGGTCCAGAGGCTGAATGCCTCTGCAGAGCTCTCTTAGTGCTGGGAGGATGATTGTTGCATAGCTGCAATTCTGCTGAGGCTGTCACTATATACATGAGCACAAAGCCACCACACACACACACACGGACACAACAACACACACCTGGAGTGTATACGCTCACGTAGGCACACAAACGCATAAAAATACATAAATCGAATTGCTTTGTCTCGCACGTAGCGGTTTCTCTGCTATTACCAGTCCATTCGGATGAAAGATGACTGCTCGGTTCAGCCACAAAGCTCAATAAAATTGGCTACATTTATAACAAATGTGCACATGCGCATGTACACACACACACAGAAAGGTGCAGTTTCTCATTTTCTGTCATGTACACACTTCTGTCGCTTGTTCGCTCTCTCATTTTTTTGTTATGCTCATTGCAGCATTAAAACCTTGACTGTGATGCTCCTTTTATACAAATCTTGCTTATACTGTTTGTTTGACCAGCATCTGTCCTTCCCGTCACTTCTCACTAGATATTAAAGAACCAAAACCCATACAATGGTCTAGGAAATTAAGAACATGTTGTAACTATTTTTTTAGCATGTTCACACATTACTGCAACCTTTTAGGTGAATCAGATGGCAAAAAGGAAAACCAGTCTTCTTAATTAGGTGGTAGAATGCAGCGAAAGGCTCAGCACCATCAGAGGAACAAATTTAGCCTTTTTCTTGGTAATGTTCAGTTGAATCATGTGTTTAAATAGATTTAAAATGTGGTTTTAAGTGTTTGTTTTTACGTATTTGAGGCTCAGAAGCCTATCCCTTCTGTTGTGATAAACGAGAACCTAATCAATGAGCTTGAGGATTCAGTCTCAGCAGCCTGGCTGCTGCGGCACACGGACAACGTCAACAAGATTTAGATATGCAGGGGGAGACGCTGTCCACAGCCCTCGTGTTTCGTTTGAACATCAAAATACAATTAATGAATAAGCAGTGTGGGTCGTACTGCTCGTCCTACAGGATTTATGTGACATTAAATAAATAATACACTCAAAATATACTCAAATTTCTTACGCGTTCATGCAAAAACTATTTATTTTATTTATTTATTTACCTTTATTTAACCAGGCAAATCCCACTGAGATCTCAGATCTCTTTTTCAAGGGAGACCTGGGCCTGAAGGCAGCCTAGATTATTAAACCTTATGTTGCTGTTAGTTTTTGCATTACACAGTCTGAACTGCTTTATAGCTAACAACCTAAATTCAAACAGTAAATAAGTTTTTGACATCAGTGACTTGCTCTCTGTTAGTCGTTGCAAACAAAGTCTGGGATCAGCTTATTCACCAGAGACAGATATTCTTTCTGTTTGCGCTCGTGTGATGTGGCACGAGTCGACACGTTTCTTTGTCGCCGCGAACACAGACGATCCCTCAAACAGCGTCCTGCCTCTGCGAACACACGCCGAAGCGCACACTGTGCAGAGATCCACGGCTGCAAACAGTCCCAAATACATTATTTACATGCATGAGTGTGGATTTGCTCAAATGTGCATCTTGTCTGCAACCATTTTTCCAAACTCATTTCATAACTTCAGATTCACGTGTTTGTCATTGATCGGAAGAAATGGGCAGCCATTTGTAGTTATTAAGACACAAACTGTTGTTGTTTTACACGTTCTCTTTGATCGTTTTGAAAAGAAAATTGTCCGTATTTGTAAAATGTTTAAGTGAAGGGAGAAAATCTGAATTTTGTGACGTTTTTCAACATAAATGCATTTTGTCAGGTGGTTCAGATCGACTGAATTAATTTAACATGTTGCTAGCTCAGTGTGAAATGTTCCAGTGTATTATTGTCCTACCTTTGCAATAATTTGTGCCATTTTATTGTTTTGAGTTGATCACTGTGTGTGTGTTTATCACTGTGCATGTCGGTCTTCAGTTCGTGTTGTTGCCGTAGTTCTGAAACGTCTCATTAGAAAACATCTTTTTCTAGTTTGTCCACCTGTTCCAGCGCACTCTTTCCTTTTCTACCTCATATTTGGGATGAAGTGTGTGTGTATGTGTGTGTGTGTGTGTGTGTGTGTTGGTGCAGGATTGTCTGCCTGCATTGTGACGTTTCCCCCCCAGGCTGCACATGCTGTCATTTTCTGTTTAGCAGCACTTTTCTTCCCCCCCCTTTGTTTCTCTTGTTTTCACCACTCTTCACAGTTTTTTGTCCCTGTTGACCGCGTTCAGCGGTGTTGTGCTCATTGCTGTGCCAGTTTTATTTTGAGTCCCCTCCCCTCACCCCTGCTGCTTCTCTTGTGGTTTTTGTTCTTGTAGTTGCAGGACCCCCGCATGTATGATCAGGTCTATAGGTACTTAGACCTTCCAGGGCAGGTATGTGGAAAAAAAAACAGTGATTATTTTAAAAATTCTGTGTGTGATTTCTGCTTCACAAGCTCACTGCTCAGTTTTGTTTTTTCCAACGCAGTTTCTTGCAAGTCAGTCATGCTGAAATCATGCTGAGGCAGAGTGTGTTGAGAATTTTACTGATACACAGATTTCTTTAGTTGTTGTCCTCTAACTTTAATTCAAAATGAACACATTTGCATTGATTTGATTTGGTCAGTTGATGTTTACAGTCAGCGATTTCCCAACCCAAAAAATCTGTTCAATTTCTGTCCTCAGAGAACTAATTTAATTTTAATTAACACATTCTCAAAACAAGTTAAAGGAAGGCAGAAGTCACAAATACTTATGTTTATTGATATTTATCAGTATGTAAAGGTACATCTAGAGGGTAACAGTAAAAAACAAAAACAATCTGGGCACAAATCTCAACTTTGTTTGTTGTTGGTGAAGAAGTTGTCATCATTTGCTTGGTCTTCTAAAATAACAAAATACATTTTGTATCCATCTTCTTTCCCTCTCATCACCTTCTCCTGTTTGTTTGTTTTTTTCTCATCCTCAAACCACCTGCTTTGTGTTTATCCTTCATTTGATTCCTACCATCTTGGGCATCCTAACCTAAACCATTCCATCCCACCGTGTTAATCGGGTCCTCGTCGCTGGCCCAACAAAAGCTGAAGGCCATTGACCGTCCACCGGAGCCGGAGAAAATACCGCGGCAGCCTCACGATCGCAAGAAGGAGTGGCAGAAACTGGCGCTGGGCGCAGAGCTCGCCCAGGACGCACCGGAAGACAAACACAGGGAGGCCAACGGATCTGCCGGTTACCACGACAACAGGTATGTCAAGGATGCTCTGTCTCATGGAAGTTCTTCAGCACGACTCAAATAGTGGAAATAACCCACACATATGATATATATAGAGCATATAACTGGTCATTTACATGCAAGAGTATCTGTAAATCACACCTACGAACATAAACTCGTGGGGAACGATTTCTTTCAGCTACAACAGAAATGATTAGGGTCTCTCTCTGCAGTGATTGTTTGTATTGTGGCTCAAAGCTCCAGTGCCACTCACGTTCGGTAATTTTCCTGCCAATCATTGTAATTAATATTAGATTTTATGCAAATCAATAGCATGAATACTTGACAGAAAATCTTTTCTGCAAGAATAGAAGGAGAGGGATTTCATGTAAATGGATGCCACAGCTTGAGCGTGCCCACATGTAGATGACTGAAAATAGATTATTCTTGCTGTCATTGATAAATAACTTCAAATGTGGAGCACACTCGACTGGTGGAGGAAAATCATAACTATTGTAGCTGCTGAGGCCAATTTCCATTTATTCTTATAAATAAGAAACGCCACGCAGCCATGGATGGGAGCCATTGAAGGAGTTGGTGTACTTTTAGATAACAAGCTTTAAACAGAATGTACAATTAGCACAACTGTGCCATTTTATTTTGGTAAAGAGAGGACACATTTGATCCCCAACAATCAATTACTTTGAATAGTAGAAGAAAGAACATGTTTAAGTTCTGCAGAAATAACAGTAAAACACAGCAAAGTTTGTGGGAAAACAGATCTGGACGGGGGAACACTACTTGATGCAACATTTGCACAGCGTTATCGATCGATGGCCCAGATTCTAGTCTAAAGTTTCCTCAAACATTTATATACTGGAAGATGTAGCAGATGGACAAACTGTCTAACTCCACAGAGTGCACGTAGCAGCTTAAACACACTTGAGGTGCTTGTTTTTTGTTTTTTTTTTCTTCTGTCTGCTGTGTGTGCCTCAAGGACACTTGAAGTACTTTCAAACTTTGAACCCCTCTGGCCTTTGAAAACCTTTTTATATCCGGCTCGTTCCACATTGTAGCAGTCACAGACTCAACTTCTGCTGCCAGGATGGTTTGAAACTGGAGGTCTGATGGAGCCAACTTGTAAATAATGGCTCTTACATTTGAGTGATGGGCTTCAAATGGTTTATAAATGGCTCTATAACTGTTTCCAGATTGATGTACAGCAACAAGTGCTTGTCTGTAATCATTGCTGAGGTCCTTTCTTCTTGCCAACACCTGAATGCTCCAATTCAGTGAACTACTGGGGCTCATTCCTGCTGATGTGTGTTAATCATGGGTAATCAATTAGATTAGAGTAGAAGCGGCTACTAATGACAAAAGTGCACTTGCTTTTTATCTTGACTGAATTTCAGCTGAAACGGGGGGGAGTGATGTCACACGGAAATATCAGGTGCAAATAAAAACCAGTTTATCTGCTGTGTGTGTGTGTTCAGGGCTCCTCTGTACATGGAGCATTTGGACGGGCCCTTCTCGCTGGCGGCGCTGCCCTACAGCCAGATGAACGAGCTGCTGAACCGCACCGGGGACAGAATGTATTCCCGACCCCACGACCCTCCGCCACCGCCACCTCCCATGCACCCGCTGGGGGAGATCAAGCCTCCCTCTGTTATCAGGTGGGGCAGCAGACGACACATGGTCTCACTCTGTACAAGCGCGCACACACACACACAAAAAGAGTGCATTCCCACCCCTTGCTTTATTGTTGTTTGTCTCATGTCCTTACATATATCGGGTTTTGTTCT
This sequence comes from Kryptolebias marmoratus, assembly GCF_001649575.2. Taxonomy (NCBI): domain Eukaryota; kingdom Metazoa; phylum Chordata; class Actinopteri; order Cyprinodontiformes; family Rivulidae; genus Kryptolebias; species Kryptolebias marmoratus. The sequence goes on from NC_051448.1 coordinate 10,214,463, forward strand.
GTTCTGTTTGACGAGATCAAGAATTTTGACTTATTAGAGCCCAGAGAAGGGTTGGAGTGGTGGATTTTAGAGACTGAAGACCTAAGTAAAAAAAGGCTTTGAGAAGGGCAGGATCAATAGTTGTGTTAAGGCCAACAAGCTTATTAAAGGCTGATTTTCTGCTCCTTCCTTTCTCCCAAATGTTCTGTTGTTTGACTGGTTGGAAAGATCAGAGGAACCGAATAAGGAAGCATTCGAGGATTTCTCTGTCTTTCCTGGCAGCAGTCTTCTCCTTCAGCTTTTCACCTGTTGCCTGAACACATTTCTTTCTTTCCTTGCATAAATCTTCACCGTGAATCGAGTAGTTCTCGGCACAAATGAAAGTGTTTAGAGAAAATATGCCACACGTTATTTTCGACCCTCTTCTCTACCTCTCTTGGTGATTTTCATCGGCAGTGCAATTTTCTCCACGGGAGGAAACATTATTGCAAGCATGTTGCTCGTTATGTTGTAATGTCCTGGTTAGTAGCTATATTTACCCCTCGCAGCTTCGGCTTCAGTGAACGACCAGCGGCGTTAACGTTTCTGCCTTTAATGAGATCTAAACGCTGTGGGACTGTCAGCGCGCCTTGCTGACAGAACTTGTCTGATGATTTAATCATTTTTCAGGCTCTGTAGCTCATGTATTGTTAATTAATTGGAAGAGATTAGTTTTAATCGAAGGAAACAAACCTGGATGTTGACAAGCGCTTCGTTTGAAAGTTTACTGTCAAAGTTGTGGTTTTCACACTGAACAGAATCAGTCGATTCAAACAGATTTAACCAGCTGTAGGTTAAACGGTGTTAGTGTCAGGAGTTTGTTCAGGACTGATGACTTGAATTTTTCAGTTTGCAGGAACTTGATAATTGAATGTGTTTCAGTGTCAGAAGTTAAAGGTGTGTGTGTGGGTGTGTGATTAGAGAAAACAGCCTGAGTAAAGCACTGCGTTGTTTTCTCTTCAGCTCCAGTTCAGGTTTTTCCGACAGCAGACCTCAGTCTCCAGCGAGGATGGCAGGCTTCAACTCCAGCACTCCTCCGCCTCCTCCACCCCCTCTTCCGCCCCCTCCTCCCCCCTTACCCTCCTCGGGCCNCCCCCCCCCCCCCTTCCCCTCCCCGGGCCTGCGGGGCACCCCTCCCCCTCCCATCCCTCCCCTGCCAGTCCAGCACCATCCTCCAGCCATCCCGCCGCCCCCTGCTCCACTTCAGATCGCCCCAGGAGTCCTGCACCCGGCCCCGCCGCCCGTGGCGCCGCCCCTCCACTCCTTGTCCCCGGCCCGTCTCCACCACGTCCTGGACAAGGGCCCGCCCGGGGCCTCTGGAACCCAGTCAGACGGCACCACCTTGCCTCCTCCCCCACCGCCACCTCCTCTGCCCCTCCCCGGAGCCCGGAGCTCGTCGCCCTGTCTGTCGGGTCCTCCGCCCGTGCCGGCTTTCCCCTCAGCCGGAGCCAGGGCCTCCCCACCACCGCACACCACGCACGATGTGGGGACCAAGAGGCACCACCCATCCAATCTGCCGCCCATCAGCGACGCTCGCAGCGTCCTGTTGGAGGCCATCAGAAAAGGTTGGATGAGTTTTAGGTGTATTCGTGATGCTAAACCTTTAGTTTCCATAACTTGCAGAATTAATGTCAGACATTTATGAACTCACCTTATATAAAAATAATTTTAACACATTATTCAAATCCATTTTAGGTTGTGATTGATGTGTGAAACTCATCTCGTTTACAGACATTTTATTTAAAAGTTTGTTTGTGGCTCCGTCTGACTCTAGTCTTCAGCAGGTGAAGCTTCCTGTGGACCAGGTGCCTGAGTCAGATTTTGCTAAATATTTTACTCTTTTGCCTTTAAAAACTCCTATGTTGCATCTACATTATGTTTTGGGTCTTTTTTTTTTATCTGCGCTGTAAAACACTCAGTTTGGCTGAATGTGAGCAGACATTATCTCCCAGTGGACTTCAGAATTCATCCCACAGCTTAGGGCTTCTGGGAAAACAACGCACCAGTGACACAGAGGAGTCTAAATGCCTTTCAATTCCTGAAATTTATTAACTTTTTGCACCTTGTGGTGTGAACCCTCTGTAATCTAGTCTTGTTTTGGTACTTTTAGATGTATTTATACCTCCATGAGATTGTACTGTGACCAAAAAAACAATGAGAATATGGATATAAGGGCTCAGTCTAAGTCAGGGAAATGAGCTCAGGGAGGGGTCTGTGTTTCTTCGCAGGAAAAGAACTCAGCCGAGTTGAATCAGACAACAGATTAGTGTTTACTGATTTCTTTGGACACATTCTTCTAGGAGGAGATCCCAGAGCCGACCCAGTGGACCCAGAACTGACTGTAGGGATTATTCGTATCGGCCTGAAAGTGGCTCCAAATCACTGAAAAGTGTCCCTACAGCCCTTACACATTTGTGTAAATGCTGATTCAGCATTCACGCTCCTTCTGCTACTTTTAGCTTTTAGGTAGCATGTTGTTTTTTGTTTTTTTTTTTAGCTGTCTGCTTCTTCAGTAAATTTCATCTAAGTCCTTCAGTACATAGCATTTACACTGCATGTTTGCAGGAAATGCTATTTTTCTAGTATATATTTGTAGTCTGAATGTGTTTCTGTATAGACTCAAGCACAGAATTACATCACTCCCTGAATATGCTAAAAACCCTCCTGTATTTTCGTTATTGGCCATGATTTTCAGCCTCTCGTCTTTCATCTGCAGGCATCCAGCTGCGAAAAGTGGAGGAGCAGCGAGAACAGGAGGCGAAACACGAGCGAGTCGGGAACGACGTGGCCACCATCCTCTCACGGCGAATCGCCGTGGAGTACTCGGACTCCGAGGACGAGTCGGAGTTCGACGAAGGAGACTGGATGGAATGATGAGGGGGGTGGGGTGGGGTGGGGTGGGGTGGGGGAACAAAAACGAGAGAAAGCAGCGTTGGTGGTTGAGGACAAAACGTGTTCAGGTGCACCCGGCCTCCACGGCTCACCGTCAGAGGCGAGCGTCTCGTCATATCTCTGTTCTGTTGTTTGTGTTCAGTGGAGTCTCCACGTCACTCTCATTAATCTGTCTAGTGTTTCATAAGCAGTTTTTTTTTTTTGTTCCTTTTTTTATTCTGGATTTCTTGTTGTGAAATCCTCCACATGTTTACTGTTAGACAAGAAAATAACTTGTTTTGTGTTCAAAGAAGAAAAAACATTAAAAGAGAAGGAAATTTGAAGGCATCTTGCTTCTATCTTTACTCCTCTGATATAATACTGCCACCTGGTGGCTGAACGTGGCATTGAGTGAATGCTGCTTTCTTTTATGTTTCTGTTTTTATTATTCATCTCTTCTGAAACATTTACAATTCAACAGGACAGTAGTCGTCCTTTGTTTCTGCTTTAAAAAATAAATAATCTGAACTGACTTTAAATGATTGTTTTAACGCTGAGAGGAAGATCGGAAAGCTTTTGTCTTCTTTGACCACCCGTGTGCGAATCCATCCACTTTTATCCCAGGGAAATGTGGGCGGAGAGACTGCGTTTCTCTGCCTGAACAGGTTCCACGGAGCTACTTCCTGCACATGTTGACAAATGATGAAAAAAAAAAAACACTAAGCCATTGGTTTTCCTCACCATTTTATCCCACTTTTTGGCACAAAAAGTGACTTTTCCGATGCAGACGACATCAGAACTCCTGCCTCAGAATACTCCGCAACACCAGGTACAAACCAGTAAATGTTTACTGAAGGCAGCTTTATCAGATCTCCCTATACTGTGTTCCATCAACAAGTCCTTCCTTGTTCCGCTTTTTGTTCATTTCAAAGTAAATGTCCGCCGTCTGTTCTTTTTCTTCTACTTGCCTTACTGTTCGTACAAAACGTATCGTTGAGTTGATGAATGTATTGTGCTGTTACTACTTACTTGCCTGCGCTTGTATGGATTTGCTGTTTCTCTGTTTTATTTTGGGTTTTTTTTTTTGTTTTGTTTAGTTTCTTTTTTTGGGAGGGGGGTGGTGAGGGTGGAACAGCTTTGGTTAAAAAAAATCAAACTCAAAAAGATTAGCTCAATATTGTCCACCATATAACTTATGTAACTGTTGACTGTAACAGTTTGCTTGAATTAATAAAAACCTAATGTTATGTTTCAGCTCTGCTGAGTTTCTCAGAGAGATGTCTTTCATACCAGAGTTTTACACTTAGATCGTCTCACACACACACAGAGGAAAAAACATTGTCCACCTTTACCTTTCAGCAGCAGATGATGGTTTGAGTTAAATCCGTTTGCTACTTTTTTTTAATGCTTTTTAACAGTCAAATAATCCCTTAATGCATAAAAATCATGTTTTCATATCATAACTCTTTTAACAAAGAGTAATTAAAAGTTCACAGCTGTGGTTTTTTTTTTTCTCTCTCTTGTTACGCCTACTTGGCCACCAGTAATAGTTTGTTTTTCACTGACGCCACAATTCTTTTAATAAGAAAATAATGAAACAGACTCTAGAACATTACATTACATACAGGCTTAATTGTTGATGTTTATAAATGCTGTACAAACAAACCTGCAGCTAATATTGCTGAAAGAATAGAAGGCAAAGCAGCTGCAGGAATGCAAACTACTTAAAATTTTTGTCCCAATTAATACGGTTTCTTAAAACTTGAAATCAAGTAATTTCAATTAAAATAAATACAAGAACTATTTCACTTTATTTCCTACTAAACAGCTGCTAAAATAAGGTGTCTGAGAATCTAAACGTCTTTTTCATGATTTTAATAACGGCTGTAAAAGAAGAAATTTACTGTTTTTCCGAACAGCTGTGACAACTCACATTGTAGGATTAGATCTCCCTATTAGTTCTTTGGTCAGTCAGTGATTACTTTGTGAAAGTTTCATAAAATTTGTTCAATAATTCATGAGATATTATGGTACAGATAAATGAACACACAGATCAATTAATACTAATCCTTAATGCTTTAGGGCTCAACTCTCGGTTTCTTTGCGTCCCTGCCTCTGATGCTTCTCTGCTGATCCTTTTCTGACACACAACCCTTCAAACATCTGTCTGTCGTCCAGGCAGTGAGTGGTTTTGAACTCATCCACTTGTATTTTCTGCACCGTCTCACACCGCCCTGCAGGTGACAAAAACACCGGAGGGAATCAAACACCGCAGACGCTCATTTTGTACTGATAAAATCTGGCTCGCTGGGAGGCTGAAAATGGCATCTTCAGCTCCATCCCTGACGGCAGTGACATCCAACGCTTTATTTTGTCTGGCAGAGCTACAGAGAAACCTGAACAGTTTGAAGTGCAGCAGAGACAGAGGCCTGGTGGAAAGCTCCTAAGACTGCGACACATGGAATTCATGATTGGTGTTTGTAGCCAGGAACCAGCTGAGCTGTGTCGGCAGGAGCTGGAGGCAGGATACACACAGCCACAGCAGCGCCGTTCCGTTCTCAGTGTGGATGACACGTACAAAAAAAAAAAAAAAAAAA
>NC_051448.1:10222084-10329044 GCF_001649575.2 Kryptolebias marmoratus
GGGGGGGGGGTCCTGAGAGGATTACTTTGACGGGGATACAGACAGCAGCTGCACAAAGCCGGTAAATCACCTCAGAATTAAAGATGTGCACACAAAGAGAGTGAAGATAACAGAAGAAGAAACTGGCTTCCAACAGGAAGCTCCTGGGTAGCGTTGAAAACAAAGAGGTGTACACATGAAAAGATCTTGTTTGACCAAAAGAAAAAAAACAACAGCTTTAAGCAGATTCATAGGTTGAAAAATGAATAAGCAGACTGTATAGCTCTTTTTAATAATAATCAGCAGTAAAGCTGTTGTCATTTTATTTAGTTTAGCTCAAAAATTCACAACTTTTGTTTTGAAACTCTCGTCTCTCCTAAGTTCTGTTGGACAACAGGACAGGTGGACGACATGCAGCTGCTGCAGCTGTGCACAGATTACTTCAGGGGCCTCCATGACGTGTCAGAGGTGCTCCTTTTATGCCCCGTGTGCTCTCAGGTACTTACGCTGAAGTTCGTCTCCATGGTGACCGCTCAGGTACGAGCCGGCCTGCCTGACGCTCTGCAGCAGCTGCTTGCCCTGCTCCTCCAGCTCGGAGGCAAAGCTGACGTAGGCGGCAAACACCTCGCTCAGGTCCTGCTTCACGGCCTGCCGTGGAAGAAAAACACACGCAAATCTATTGAATAAATTCTATTTTAGTAGAAAATAAGAAAATATTAAAAGCCTACTAGTACTCTTTAAAGGAATGTATATCGCCAACAGCTTTGCATGTCAGAGTATTAAATTAAAATCATCTTATGATGCAAAGGGATGGAGTTACAACCGTTTTGGTCAAACCTTGTAAAAGACGTTATGCACAATCTCATGGGATACTGTAAGACCACACAAGATGTGTTAGCCCAGAGAGTGTGTGTTGTGAACGATTCTCAGCTACTACCACACCAAATTTGAGCTCAATAGCTGTAAAATTGATTGCGTTATGGGCATTTTTGTGTTGGCTGATAGGCTGTGGCGGCCATCTTGAATTGAACTAACTCCAAAAGGTAATCATTTGTAGATGGCCATCCAATGATCACTTTCTGAAAGTTTCACCAAAATCCGTCAACTTATTCCTGATATATTTCGCTAACAGACAGGTGCATCTAATTCCAATAGTTGATGACAAAATTAAAAAGATTTTTGTGTGATCAGTGATTGCCCAGAGTATGTGTGGGGAATAAGTCTCAGCTACGAACACACCAAATTTTAGCTCAAGATCTGTAAAATTAGCTGCGTTATAGCCATGTTTGTGTTTTACAGAGTCTCTCAGCTATGGCAGCCATCTTGAGTGGGACTGATTCCAAAAGTTAATCAGCTGTAGACATACATCCAGTGAACTTTTTCTGAAAATTTCTTTACAATTGTGCCAGTGGTTTTTGAGATATTTTGCTAACAGACAGACAAACATACACAAACATGCAGTGGTGGGAGGTATAAATGGTCAGGGATACTCTAGAAGATAAAATTAACCCTGTGTATAAAGAGTTGCCTCAGAAAGTCTCAGGTGAAGAATAGCATTCTCTGTCTCCAGTTCAAGGATCCTCTCTTCTTTACTCTGAAACACACAGCATATTCCAGGTAAAAGCAAAGGCAGCTTCAAATAAACAGAACCAATGTAAAATAACCTAGTTTTCAACACTTACCCTCAATCTGTGCTCCAGCAGATGCACCTGGTGAGCGAATATTTGGTCCCTGTTTACAAAAAGGGACATTTTTCTGACAATAAACGAGTAAACAGGCAGCCCTCGTCCCTTCTCCTCCTTCTCTTACCTTCTTCTCTCAGGTCGTTTAATCCGTTTAGTAAAGATCAGTTCTTTTCACCTGTCTGCAGCTGCCACTATCCAGAGGACGAGCGGCACAAAATATCTAACAATTCATGTGTTTTAATGCGACGTAACGAGCATTTTTTATTCTTTTTAATGTCCCCAAACACAAGTGTTGTGCTCGGGACTAGTGGGTCATATCTGTTGTCATGACACATTTTGGCCACCGGAGGGCGACAGAGCTCCTGGCGGGTTGCGAGCGAGTAGCCCAGACGTTTCGAAGAAGAAAAAATAAACCACTTCCGCATAGTCACAACTTTTTATTCAGCCGGTGAAACTGTGTGTCGGGTTCTGATTTGGTGCTAAAATGGCTAAAGTAAATGACAAGAAACGAGAGAAAATCAGCGTCGCCACCGAGGTAAAACTTCTCGAGGTTTTAGCTTCGTATTCGTGAGCCGGTCGCTGCTCGGTTGTTAAATAAATGCTGTTCATGTTCAGTCCCTGTGCTGTCCGTCCCTCGCTGTTTTTTTTTTTTTTTTTCATTTTAGTTTGGTCAAACTAATCTTACTTTATGTTAAATTCGTATTTAACGCTGCAGATTGACCGGTTGGAGGAGAGACGGGAGCGTTGCCAGGACAACCTGGAGAGGGCGGAGTTTAAGAGCAGGAAGGAGAGACTGTCAGAGAAGGAGAGGTGACTAAACCATCCAACTACTTTAGTCTGCGCTATTTTAAACATTCATATATTAAATAATTCAGCTCATGCAGGAGATGGGTGTTATGACTTTTAGTTTTTGTAATTTTTACACTTTACAAAATATTTAGCTTTATTTACACATATGTTGTTACACATCGGGAAATCTATATTTCCATCAAAAGGTTTTATTTGAAGTCTGCTTTAGTGTACCTGCTCTGGTTTTGAATTCCGATGCTACTTTCAGCTACCTTTTTGCTACTTTTAGCTTTTGGTTTGTGTTAATGCAATATTCTTTTTGAATGTTTTCTACTTTTATGACTTTTGTTTTTCTTCGGAGTTGTCTTCTTTTAGTTCTTCTGCATCCTTTAAAAAAAAAAAAAGAAACAGCTTTCTGCTAATAAAGCTTTGAATAATCATTTTACCTCACAGCTGTTCTGTCCATCTCCATCACACAGACAAGAACTACAAGAAGAAATGGCAATCATAAATGAGAGAGTGCAAAAACTAGGTGAGTTTATGTACTTTAAACCTGTACTCTTAATCTCAGATTCTTCTTCTGTTTACTTCTTTTGGATTTCTGATTTTCACTCTTGCCACCAGTGAACTGAATCAAGGTGTTAATACTTTATAATGGATATGTATTTAAGGTTTGTACAACAAAAAGGTTAGAGCCTAAATAAGTTTGAAAACTTGGTCAACTTGGTTCTAATTCTTTTTTTTTTTGTATTTGTAGGTTTTTATTTAATTAAAACAAAATAGAAAACTGGCTTTATTTATTTATTTAGTCATTCTATAAAAATCCTGCATTAGAAAATAATCAGCATAAACAAAAATAATATATTCTAAATATCTAAATTAACTATAAAAGTAAAAGAAACAGACTGATGTCAAAAGTTCAGTTAGTAGTAAATAACATCTGCCAAACATTACTACAGGCATAATTTTTTTCGTTTGTTTTGTTTCCAGACAAAGAGCTGCAGTTGCTACGAGGTGAGAACAGGAAGAACATGCTGCTGTCGGTCGCCGTGTTCGCCATCAGCGCTCTCGTCTACTACACCTTCTTCTACAACGAGGCCAACACATGACGCCGCCCGGGACCTCAGAGGGCCCGTCGGGTCCGAAGCAGCCTTATCGAGGGAGGTTTCTTCACAGACGAAATGATGAAAACAGTTTAAATGGAGCCAAAGAGCTTTGCTCCTAAAATGCCGCCGCTCTGCCTCTAGATGGCAGCTTTGTTGTTTTCAGGAGCTCTTGGTGATCAAACTGAAGGGATCCTGTGCAGCTAAAACCCACCACAGCTTCATTAACTGCCTTAATGGACTCTTGGCCATGAAAATTAGTAATTGTTTTGATCATTTTTTGCATTTTATGTTGACTAAAAAAGATGCTGTTTAGCACACTTCAGACTTTAAACTGACCAATGTGTAGGAAAAGTTTATCAGCCTTCAAAGTCAACTGAATGTGTATTTAGCCTTTTTCATGCAATCTAGTTTAGAATCACAACAAATGCCTCATAAAACGTTGCTGCATGTCTGCTTTTCGATCACACGGGAAAATAAGACAAACTGACATTTGATGCAACAGATTTTCTTTTTATATCACTTGTTAGTTTTAAAGAACTCTAGAAATGTTTTTTTTGGTTGTTTGTTTTACCTGAGCTTGTGAGTTTGCACCTCCTAACGTGAAACAAGCGAGCTCACAAATGTCATGCTAAATACAAACATGAAAAGATGTTTTTGACTTCTCAATGAATAAATTAAGCATTTTGGAGCCATGTTGTTTGTTGATAACAGCCTGCTTACCTTTGACAGAACATCAAACCCTTTCACAGCTGGACGTGTCCTCTCTGAACTAACATTTGTGGCTTTTCCTAAAAACCAAAAGGCCAAGAAATACCACCACCCAAGGCACGATGTCTTACATAACTCCCGAGGTTATTAGTGGTAGTCATTAAACAGGCATGCTCTGATTCGTTTGACTCGGTAGGATTCTCTTTTCAGAGAATTTATTAAGTAAAACAACCATCTTGTCACATCTTTTTAGTGTTTAGGTTGTAATGACTTTCTTAAAAGGGCAAGAAAGTCAGAGGGGTTTTAGTCAGTCTGTTCTGGAGAACCCATGGTTTCATTCTCGGCCTTTTACCGAATCAATGGGCTTCTTCTGATCTAATGAAACACTAAACCTGTTAGAAAAATGCATGTCAGGTCACCATCTGCCGTCTCGAAGCAGAGCAGGTCACATGATATCATTATATAATGAGTAATAATAGACAGTAGACCGTCGGAGGTGGGAGTTGTGTTTAAGATAACTGAATACTCAATCATTGCCTCGAGACTTTCCAACTTCATTTTGATTTATTTTTTTCTTTTTAGAAACACTAAACACTTTTCTTGGCTCCCTGATTTAAGTGCAAAAACCTCAAAACATCTTTTTCCTAAAAACTTTTTTCATTTGGTTCTCCATTAAAACAGGATATGAAGCATTCAGCGCAGCCTGGAGGGAATATTTGTAACGATCTGAGGAAAAAATAAACAGGCTTTAGCGATTTTATGTGCAGTACTTAATACAGATTGCATTAAACCAACCAAGAAGAAGCTTTGAATGCAACCAGTGTTTGGAAATCTGATCAGATTCAAGGACTGTACTCAATTTAAAGTGAATATTTATACGTTTTAGGCTCCCAACCAAAGTCAATATGGCCACTATAGCTAATCAACCTCTAATCGTAAACACAAAACTGGCTACAGCTCAGTGAGCTTTACAGATGTTGCGCTAAAGTTTGATGTGGTACACAGCAGGTGACATACAGTCCTTTCAGGAACGCAACAACTGAGAAATATTGTTTGAATAAGAACCAACAGGACTCGGACTTGGTCTACCCAGAGGATCTACCTTTCTGTCAGTCTGAAGACTTGGACTTCTCCAGTTCCCTCCAGCATCACAATAAGAAATAACCTTCAATTCCTTTTATTTTAATTTACTAGGCCTGCTTGTTTTACTCAAAATAAGTCTTACCTGATTCATTTGGAGTTATGAGTTCGTTGGATCCCAGCGGTGACGATGGTGGACTTTTGTGGTCAGTCTTCCCTTCTCTGAAACCTACATTGAGGATTGGAAGCTGGAAGGTTTTTCCAGGATGATCAGCCACTGACCACTCCGTCCCCAACGACCACTCCAGGGATCCTGTCAGCAACGCCAAACTGTTGTGGAGAAAAATAAATATCTTCTTTAAAGTACTTGTTGACAAGGGAGAGCAAACATTCTTCAACAGATTCTGAGGGCAGGGCTCTAACTCTAACTAACAAAGTAAAAGTTTCTCTCTAAATTGCAGGCTGGGACCTCCCCCTGTGTCCGAGCAGCTGGCTCATCAGATCCATGAGAAGCTCCAAACTCAATACAGCTGCTGCCCCTGCACAATCACTCAGATTGAGTTTTAATTTCTAAGTCTGCACAAGCACTAGGAAACAGATAAATACATTCTTAAAGGTTGCATGAGTGCATCAGACATTATTAAATATTATATTTTACGATAACAATGCAAAAAAAAGCTGCGCCGCCTATAATGAATTACTGTAAATGTGGGACAAGCTGCTCTGCCTAAAATAAGTTACCCTACATAAAGAAAAAACAGGAGTAAGACTTCATTGGACCTTGACTAATCTACACCATCCTCCTTTAGTGCAGGGCAGGGGTCTGCAACCTCTCCAAGCAAAAGTTTCCATTTTCACCTCTTTGCTAAATAAAATGTGTCCAGAATTGCAAACCGTGATCATCAACTGGCGGCCCGTGGGCCACTTTGAGTTCACTAAGGGGGGGGCTAAAGATTTAAAGTAACTCTGATTATTATCGGTATTTTTACATTAGGGGACAAGAAAACAAATGCTGAAAAAAGTCAAAAGAGGGGAAAAAATGTATAAAATGAAACAGCAGAACGATGTGAGTACTTTCTGTACTTCTGGAACTATTAAATATGTCATTTTTAAACAATAAAGCATAAAGTTAAAGTGAATGTAAAAATTATGCCAGTTTGTTGGAAATTTAATTATAATTTATTGCTTATTTTTTATTAAATAAGATCTTCATTTACCTCAACTTTATTTATGTTTTCAATAAAAGTAAGCTTTTACTTCAAACTCTTATTGTTCTCAAACGAAGTGCAGACTTATAATGTGTGAAGCTTCCAAAACTGCACTTTGTTTTTCTTCTCAGCAACTTGTTTTAAAGGTGTTTAATGATGTTTCGTTTTCTGGTGGATTTCATCAACTGTGGGGCTGGAGGTAAAAGGCTAACGACTTACTAGCAGAATCTGATCAGTGTGTTTCATTTCTTTAATAGCATCGTTCACACATTTGCAAAAGAAATTGACAAGAAAACTGCTAAAATGAGCTTTTTCTGTTAATGTGTTGGAAATCAATAAAGTTCATTTCCATGATATTTTTGGTCAAACCTACAAAGAGCCACTCCAGATGGACCGAAGAGCCATCTGAGGCCCCAGAGCCGCAGGTTGCAGACCTCTGAGGATAAACTGTACGAACTGGTTTTCACACAGACAAACTGTTTGTTTGGTTCTACAAGTGTAAAAGTAAGGAGAATTACCATTTCTCTGAGTGATTTGTTGCTTTGGAAGATTTCTTGTTTAGAGAAATGTTAGCGGCGCCCCTCCCTCCTCCCTCCTCCCTCCACCCTCCACCTACGCTCCCTGTTACTGCAGACAGACTTTGTCACGCCTCCACACACTCGTTCTCTCGTGGTTTGTTAAAACACATGCAAACAAGTTTATTATGCAACGTTTCTGTGGGGTTTCAAAGATTATAATCATCCTTGAATCAGGTGGAATGCTCACGCTCATCCTGTGGGAAAGACTGGTGGATTTTTAAAATTAAAAATGTTATTACACAAAACAAAAACTTGTGACTTTGCCTCAAACCAGACATACAGACATCTTTCACTATCCAGTAGTTCCACCTAAAACATCCCGTACAAACGCTTTGTTTTCTGGCCAGTCAGAGCCTGACCTCATGTTCTTTTCCACACTGACACAGCGTGTTTGCAACCCCAAGGTTCTGAAAGGAAGGGACTGAATAAAATCCTGTTTTAAAGCCTTCTGAGCACCAAAATGCCAGACGTCACTTTGAATTCTGTGTTTGTTGAGCAGAAAGAAGTTTGAGCTCTCCTCATGCAGCAGAGGTCCAGTTTCCGAACTCGAGTCAGATCTCATGATGTAAGATTCAGTTTGCTTAAGGCAGAAGGAATAATGGAAGTTTTTATCAGGTTTGTGGAAACATTTTGGAAATTAGCATTCCTGAAAGCACAGGTGTCAAACTCCATTCCTCTGGGGCCGTTCTCCTGCATGTTTTAGATGTGTTCTTGCTTTAAAACACCTGGTTTAAATGGATGACTTGTTGCCATGCTCCTTGAGAACCTGATTATTTGGAGGTGATTAAACCGTTTGAATCAGATCAGAAAAACCTAAACCTCCCAGGACAGCGTCCCTAGAGGCCTGGAGTTTGACACCCCTGCCTTAAAGGACTGCACGCCCCGTACTGCCTTTCACTAAAAAAGTTTTAAGCCAAAATCTTGTGTGATCTGTTACAGCTCAGAGTCTTTGATGGGGATGACTTTTGGCTACACACCAAATTTTAGCTCATTATCAGTAAAACTGACTGAGTTAGAGCCACTTTTGTGTTTGCTAAGGTTGATTATCTGTAACGGCCATATTGAATCAAGTTGACTCTAAAGGTTAATCAGTTTTAAATGTACATCCAGTGATTACTTTCTTGGGGTTTCCTTAAAATCCACCCACTAATTCACAAGATAAAGACAAATAAACACACAAAGAAGCAGTCACAATGTTCTACGATCCATCGTTCGTTAAGGACAAATTCAAATCTTCAAAATCTCCTCATATCCACTTAATGTTTAGTGACTGAACAGGATTTTATCGGCACAGCTGCAGTAAAGTTGATCTGATTTTAAGCCATGACACAAAATTTGGCCCAGATTTAAATCACTTTAAATAAGATGTCGCATCCCTGAGCCATGTGCAAAAGCATCTTACAAATTAGCAGCCGAAAAAGCACTCAGAAGAGGGAGCATTTAAGGCATCGTGACCAGAGAATCATGAAAGCTTCAGGCTGGTCGTGGCTGAATGTGCCCTCCACGTCTAATTTCTGCATTAGTCATCATCCCTTCGGTCAGAGCGGGGATGGATCTCACAGCAGGTTCTTTTGAAAAAAAAAAATGAAGATGAGAGCAGAAAGTTGGGGAAGATAGCGAGGTGATGGGTGTAATTAATGGCAACAGAGTGTTCCTTTGGAGCAGAAATTCCTGTCAGCTCACAGAGTTTGAGTAAGAGGAGGTGAATATCAGCCGTTGTGACCTGATGGCAGGTAGTACAGTTGAAGCAAATATGTACAAGATGGAAATAAACACACTCACCTTACTCATTTTGAACTTCCTAACCTCCTTTGTATTTATTTTCTTGCAGGTCAAAATGACCTCTTCCCCTCAGGAAATTATTAAAGACGTTTCATTCAGCGCGCCATGTTTTCCTCCTCACCTGAGTTAATGCAAGGAGCTCGAGCTGAGAGCGGCAGGCTTGCTTTATTTAGCAGCGTAACTGATTTTGGTCATTTTGACATTTGGTTTTGGAAATTGGCTTCAAATAGGCGTTTAGTAGTCGATGGAATCAGTTTGATCTTTGACCAAAAATAGGAAAACACTATTTTTTTCCCTCCTCTGACAAACTAATGCCATGCAGTGCAACGTGAGGCTTTTATGCCTTCTTTTTTATCTTGCCTGTAAAAAAGGACAACCTATCACATGATATTAAATATACATTGTATTCTTTGTGCTAATCTGCAACATAAGCAAACGATTGTTATTTTTATTATGTCTGATTTAGAGTCTGGCCTGTTTATTCTAATAGATATTTATTTCAGATCGCAACATCATTTTCATGTTTTTTTTGTGTTCACGACACAAAAACTGCAGTCGATTGTTGACGATGGTTGATTTTTAGGGCCTGCCTCAGACTAAAACGCTCCATTATCTTTCACGTAACTTTACAGAGAATGCTTCGGATGGCGTGCAGCTTTGGTTATTGATTAAGCACATGGTCGCATCACCCGAAGCAGCCATGACAAAACAAATATTGGAATGAGGAGGGACGGGGTTCAACAGAAGTTGACAGAAGTCCTGAACAGTTTAGTGGAAAGAAATTTGAAAATGCAAGAATTAACCACCAACCTTTAGCTCAGCCTGGATGAAGACTTTTGCCCATTTCTCCACACCCTCTGTCAGTCTGCAAACTACTGACAAAACATCACTTCAAAAATGACCAGATCATCCCTTTAAGAGAAGACGTAAAAGCCTAAATTAAACTGTCAGCTCTGTTTGCTTCTCAAACTCTGCTCGAGTCAAAAAAATAAGGAAAAAAACAACAAACATGAGTCTTAAGCAGAGATTTAAAAGACTCAGCAGTCTTGGTAGTCTGTATGTAAAGAGGCAGATTATTCTAGAAATATGGAGCAGCCACTACAAAAGTTTGATCAGCTTTATATTTTAATTTGTCCTTGGATCAACCAAATAAACTAAAAGGAAACAAATAAGGAAAACTAGAAAGTCATAGTCTAAGCCCATTATAGTGCAGGAATCTCTTCTCCTGCAGGTCTTGTTGCATCGAAGCAGCAGTCAGATGTTTGTCACATTGAAGAAAAGTCTTTCTGTTGTGATTCGGTGCCACATTCTTTTTCCTACAATCAGATGTAGCAACACCAAGCACAGAAACAGTCCTCTTTTTTGTCTTCAGTTTTTTTAAGTGACTAATTTTGATTTTCTGCCCAAAAAATCTCTGCTCTCGCCATCACAAACCTATAGAGGAGACCTCACTTCACCGATGTGTCATTATGAAAGCAGGCGGAAGAGAAACCCGGAAGCAAGTGGGCATGTACTTTTAATAAAAGTTAAGAACAGAAGGTGCTACAAGCCCAGAGGCGGTAATCCGCATTTACAAAAAACAAAAAAGAAAGCCATGAGCCGCAAACTGACATGACGGGTGATTCTGCTGAGCTGAAAGGTGGACAGGTGGACAGACAGCAAACACACAGGAGCTGACAGGTGGGAACAAGCTGAGCGAGTTCAAACCAGATACATCAGGAAGAGCAGAACAGAAGAACTCCTTCAAAATAAAACAGGAAAAAAAAGCTACAGATAAATGCAGACAAGAAGTTTACTTCGTTTACAAAAAACTGGCCCGGAATACAGAGTTTTGTAAAGCAAAAACTAACTAAACATCAAAGCGAAGGCCAAAAAAAGCAAGAAAAAACAGAAAAAAACAAATTCAGGATTTACTGAGAACACAAAAATGTAAAAACAGTTAATAAAATTCAACAGAAAAACAAAAGATCATGACTCCTATTGGCTCCAATAGTCATTTTAATTTATTTTACAATAGTTCAATTAAGAAACGTTAAGACATTCTGCTTTATTATACACAAGTTATGATCTAAAGCAAACACAGCCAGGTACCGAGAGTTCTGGGGGTTAAAACAGCGCATCGCTAAGTGTTCACAACACTTATTAAGCTCGTTGTACCTTAAAAAATGTCCTTCGCTCACCACGTCACTGAGTGTTTTTCTAAGAAAGCAGTGAGAGAGAGAGAGAGAGAGAGAGAGAGAGAGAGAGAGAGAGAGGAGCATGGCTTTATGGCTGCTCTATCTCCTGTTCTTTCCTAAACACACTCATATATGTTCACACACCTTTCACACACACACACACACACACACACACACACACACACACACACACACACACGCTCCACACTGCATTCAGGCAGCGCATGCACACCTACTCTCAGTCTGCTAATTCACTCATGACAAATCCTGGAAGGTACCAGGCTGCTAACAAACACACTCAGAAGACACAGAGCTGTGCCAATACGTGCCTACACACACACACACACACACACACACACAAAGGCAGCACCTCCTGGCAAACAGAAGCAAGCCTCTCGTTAGATACATAAAATCTGCTTTGCAATAAAAGCTTTTGTGATTTTTGAGCATGTGGGTGTGTATTAGTCATGCTCCTGGGGTCTAAATTCGTTTACACTGTCCCATTATGGTGACTTCTCATCCACTTGGGGGACAAAAGACAAGCCCCTAAAATATGAAGCATTCAGTTTGATGATGACAGGTTTTACAGAAAACTTTAGGTAAATGTAAATTAGTTAGGAGTCGATCTGTGTGTGTGTCTGTTAGCAAACATCATCACGAACCATTGAACACATTTACATGAAACTTGCAGAATGTAATCATTGGATGTACATCTAAAACTGCTTAACATATGGAGTCAGCCAAATTCAAAATGGCTGCCACAGACAACTGACCATAGAAAATACAAAAATGGTTATAACTCAGTGACTTTTCCCACTATTGTGCTAGAATTTGGCATGGTAGTAGCTGAGATTCATTCCCAACACACACTTTGAGCTTTTGTTTTGCATGAGATGTTAGTTTTTTTTTGTTTTTGTTTTGTTTTTTTAAGGTTAGACCAGAACAGCTCCAACTTAATCATTGCTCAACATGAGATGATCCTAATTTAAAACTCCGGCATGAAAGGCGGCGAGCGATATGCATTCCTTCAAGGAGTGCTAGGCCTTTAATTGTTCTTGTGTACATGTTCTTTTCCTCTATCACCGCTATCTCAGACTTCCCTGTGAGATTACCCTCATGTGAGTATGAAATAAGAACCCACTCAGGGAGTAAAAAGCACCTGTTTGTACAATTACACAACCAGTAACACCAAAGCATTTTCCATCAAACTAATGGCAAAGTCAGTAATAGTAATGTTTCTATGGAGAGCATTTGCTACAGCACTGTAATTAATGTTATTAATGAGGGAATCATTCGACTGTGTACTTTAGTAATTGCCCAAAGAGCTAAGCAGGTCTCAACCGATTACATAATTCAAACCCTGCTACCAGACTCTGTTCGCCCTAATGGATGCTATATTAAAGTGGAGGATATGGGTGGATTTCAGTGTCATGAACATTAAACTCTATATTTAATAGGAGACAAAACCTGACAGATTTCCATGACTTCTGCTTCTCAAAACTTTGCTGTAAGATATAAAACGCTGAGTGATAATGCTGCAGTGGAATGACAAACATTAAAAAAAAAGTTCTTTTAGAGCAGAAATAAAGTGTTTACAAAGGTGTTTATATGATTCATAAAAGAAAAATTTGATTTTAGGTGACTAAGGATGATGACAGTGGTAGAGTAATTTGAGGGTAATCAGAAAACACTGTAAAATAGAAATCAAGTATCTCAAAAATGGGTCAGAGCACAGCAGCGCCTGAGGTTTCTGTACTGGAATTGGTGAGAAGGGTTGGGGTAAATCTTTGCTTATTGTTATAATTTTTTGGCAAACAACTTTTACTGTTTTGGTTCCACTTGTTACATCTCAAGAGGTTTTACACAGGAAGTCAAGAAACACCTGGGGAAAGTGAAAATTTACATAAAAAAGCATGAAAGAGCTAAAAGAAAATAAATAAACAAAGCGAAAAAATAAACCAAAAACACTTCAACTTGATGTGTTGTAATTATATTTGCAGGTTGTTTCAAAAAAGTGGCTACAAATTCAGCCACTAGGGTCTAAATGGAAAATGTTTTGTCAAATGTAATTTTCAAACTCCAGAATAAACACCAACCTCCAAGGAAATTGCTACAAGAAGGCGAAATGATTGAAATTTGAACAACTCCTCTTCTTTGATACAAGAGCCAACATCAACTGTGGTTATGCTATCATTTTACCTGCAGTAGTCCTATGTTTTTATGCCACTGTTGAGTTATTTATTAAATTATTATGCATCTGTTTATGACCCATGCTTTAGAAGCTACTTTGTTAAATGATAACGAAATTTCAGTGAATTTTAAAACGCAATTTATTTTATTTTTATTATAAAGTGACACTTCAGATCTGTTAAAGTGGACTTCTGTGGAAAAGTTTTGAACAGTTAATATCTTACCTGCTGTAGATACTTCTGAATGGCCTCAATTTGGAGAAACTGAGTTTAACTTGACCAGATTGATGAGCTAATGTTTGGATCAAGCAGGGCCAAGACACAGTGGTTCGTGCAAAATATTTTCTATAAACTTATCTATTGTTGTCAATTTAGCATTAAGCAGTTATTAACATTAAGCAGCAACAATCCACTTTAGTCCACCCAGTCACTCAGACTAGCCTTTAGCTTGTCTGTTTGAACAGAATTGGCCTCATCAGGTAAGATATTATTCATTCAGAACCTTTCCACAAAACCTGACTTTAAGACATCTGATGTATCTCTTTAGGTTCTGGCTGTAACACCACTCATCACTGAATTAAGAATCATAAATGTTATGATAGCATGATCTCAGTCTGTGGCAAGCTTGTGTTGATAGTGTGTAATTGTTGGTCCATTTCCTTATAGCCTGAATTCATCATCGGAATAATATGACTGGAATCAGAGTGTCAGCCAACATTTTCCCTGTGTGGGAGTTTCTTCTGCACTGGCTCGTTTTCTTTTGTTTCTCAGGCAATTGAGGGTGGAGCCTGGAGATAGGCACCAGCTTCCCTGTGACTCCGTGTGGTAAAGCAGGTAAAGATAAAGGATGTATGAATGTATAGATGAACAGTAACGTGGGGTGTTTCTGGACAACAAAGAATGTAAGACGATACTTTTTAAAGACAAAACCAAAATGAAAACTGCCCTTGCAGAAAAACATAAATCTCACACATGGAAATCACATTTTTACTGGTGAAAACATGTTAAATTTTCATGTGAAACACGTTTTAATCCTCTTTCCTGCTCAACTTTGGAACATTTTTAACACGTTCATGTAAGAGCATGATTTCCACATGTGAAAAACATGGTGAATTCATGTGGGGGGGTTTTCTGTAAGGGTTGTTTTAGACTTGGTTCCTGAGCTACAACCTTTAAACATCACTTTAAACTGTCTCCCTGTGGGAAACATTATGAATTCAGACTCTGAACAGCAGACTGTATGTATTAACTTTAAAACTTTGAAAGGAAGCAGATTTTTTTGCCTGATTTGGTGGGTGATCAAAAGCAACATGTGCTGAGTTGGAGGGGGAAAAACAGGTTAAACAAACATCTCTCGCTCTCAGAGTGGTCAGCATCTTAGTGTGCGGTCCATTAGTGGCCTTCATCACCCGTCACCTTTATCCCACTTTGTGATGAGACGTGACTTGACTGAAGGCAGCTTCAGAGACTCTTACAGTAACAGCCTGCAGAAGGAGCACATGCAGCAATCCCCGTGTTGCTGTTTGAGAGCTGCTGCTGAGATAAAAGTGGAATGATGCTGTCCATAAGATACAAAACTCACTCGGGGAATAAAATAAAATCCAGTTTTAAAGCAATTTTGAAAGTAGCTGACCTGAAGGACACAATCTAGCAGTGAATACCAGCGGAAAATGGCAATGAATCAGACTGAGTATCAACAAAACTGAACAAACAGTAAACAGACACAGACAAGGGCAAGCAAGATAGTTGGTAAGCAAGAAAAAAAGCTATGGAGACACAACAACCACAAGGATACCATTAATGGAAGTTTTTTGAGGGGAATGTTCAAATGTTTCAAATCTTTTGATGATATCATAAACAGTAGATGATGGGAAATTCAAGGTTTTCCCAATTTTCCATTGAGGAACATTGTTCTGAAAGTGTTCGATCTTTACTACTGACAGATTCAGTCTCTCTAAAATGGTCTTTTCATTCACAGTCCTCTTACTGATCTGTTGCCATTTAACTTAATTAGTTACAAAATCCTCTTCCAGCTGTTTCTTCATGGAGTTGAACCGGCTGTCATTTGTCAAATCATGGTCTCAAATGTAAAAACGCTTCAGAGGAATCAGTTTAAGCATCAGAGCATGCCTTCAGGTCGCCTGGTTTGCAGCAGCACCCTCGCTTCTCTTTGGCTCTCTGACGCCAACTGCTACCTGTTTAAACAGCCTGGCAGATAATCGGCTTCATTTGTGGCTGTAGTCTTTGCGAAAACAGGCGATGCAGGGAGATCGTTTCCATTATCATGTGCTCTGTCACACATACAGCCACGTGTTGCAGCTACTTTAGTTGTGAGTCATAACTGGAGGTGATAAGAAAGGAGTTAAGGCAACAGTTTATAAAAGCTTTCTCATGTGCTGTGCCTTGCAGCGTGGACCAGCTCTTATAAATTCAACCGTGTACTTAAGCAGATACAGTTCTGACTTCTTTTATTCGTGTTTTTCTACTCAGCTTGAAAGGGCAACGAGGGGATTAATAAGTAAACTTGATCACATTGTAGATGTTTTCACGTATTTGTGGCATCTTTCTATATTTGACCCATGACACACAGACAAAGTATGATGCAAGCAAGACGATATGTGTGTGGGTGCAAATTGAAGTCATTTTCCAGGGCGAGGTACTTGCTTTCTCAGTGTGCTATTAGTCTCTTCAAACAGACCCACCTGCGCTCTTGTGAATGCGGGGCAGACACGAGGAGAGGCAGGAAAAGAAAGAGAAAAAAAAAAGCTGAAATGTACCCTTTCAAAGAAGCAGACACGTGAAGATTTGATGGCTTGATTTTATGCCTTTATTTTTCTTATATAAAAAGGACATCAAAGACAATACAATGCATAATAGGAAAAAATGGCACAGTTTGCACACAATTTTAAACATTTAAGCACATAAGTTGAACAATACTGCTTTGGTATTTTTTTTAAACGCAAAACACTTCATAAAGTGCAAGATTTTAGTTTCATTCCTTTTCTGTAATCATTTAGATACATTCAAAGGTTTGTTTTCTTTTTTTTTTTTTTTTGACAACCAGAATTCTTGTTCACAGCATTTCTGAACTCTCATCTTAAAGTTGTGTTGAGACATATTAAAGTGCAGTTACAGTACGCATGCCCCATTTGTATCTGAGTAGCAGTCACGGTTGACTTTAAGCAGATTGTCAATGGTTTGTCTTTTTGCTCAGTCTTTTCACACACACGTAAACACACACACATAGAAGGAGCACCGTTTTAGACCTCACTTGGCGACCTGGAGCGGTACGCGGCATTGGTCTGAAAGCAGCCACAAAGAAGCATGTAGATGGAGCGTTGGATCTCTGTGTTTCTGTAGGCGTAGATGATGGGATTGATCATGGAGTTGTAGGTCGCTGGCAGCAGCGTAGCATACGTGTACACCGGTGGGTACTCCTTTTCACCGACCAGACAATAAATGGCAAAAGGGAGCCAGCTGGCGCCAAATGTCCCCAAGATGATGGCTAAAGTGGACACGCCTTTCTTGGTAGCCACGTAATGAGACGTGGCGAAGAAGTGCTGCTGGAGGGCGATCTGGTGGGCGTGGCGGCACACGATCTTGCAGATCTTAAAGTAGAGGGTCAGCATGAGCACAAAGATGGTGAAGAAGGAGGTGGCCAGGAGCATGACGTTGCTCCGGGTCAAAGGGCGGACAATGCTGCAGGAGGCCGGCTCGTGCAGGCAGTTCCAGCCGAGCACCGGCAGCAAGCCCAGCAGCAGCGACACCCCCCAGGTCCCAATCAGCATGAGGTGCACATACTGCAGCGTCTTCTCTGAGAAGTACGTCAGGGCATTGTAGAGGGAGAAGTAACGGTCCACGGTGATGGCCAAGAGGCTGCTGATAGACGCGGTGAAGGACGCCACCAAAAAGCCCACCGTGATGAGGCTGATGGTCTCTGAGGAGATGACGTACTGAAACACAAAGTTCAGGATCAATCCCAGGCCGGCCAGCAGGTCTGCTGTGGCCAGGCTCCCTATCAGCACAAACATGGGAGTCCTTAAAGTGGGCGTGTAGAAGATGATGGCTACAACTATGGCGTTCTCACAGGCGATGACAGTGCCGGACATGCACAGCATAATGTCCCATGGATTGATGGGAAATTCGAATGGGGCGGTGGAGAACTCCAAGCTGCCATTGAGGATGGATGACTCCGCCTCCATCCATGGGAGAGACTCTCCGGTCACAGGAGCCGCAGATGAGTTGTTCACCACCAATGACTCGTTCATTGCTCCACTCTCTGTCCTGAGCAAAGACAGAAAGAAAGGAATATGTTTTAAACAAAATTAAAAAAAACATGCTGCTTCAAGGCGAACTTTCACTTTCTGAGTAAATAAATTGACATTGTTTCATAAGATGACAGAAATGGAAGAATTATAAACCTACCTTCTACAGTAAATATACTCCAACAAAAATATCCATTTAGAAAAGGCAAATAATTTACCAGGTAATAATAAATTTTTTTTTAAAAATGATTTAGTATAGCAAAGTTTTAGGGATTTAGCAGAATATGTTGTAGACAATCTGCTCTAACAGAGTCATTCAACACCAAAAAAGCCAAAAATTTAAAAGTTCACCCTAAAATCAGTTCTGTGGTTTTGATTATCTCAGTATATGCTCTTCAGTGATAATCTGATAAGATAGTTTCTGTTACATCTAAAAACCCTGATTCAAAATAATAATTACAATTTTAAAAAAAAAAACATTTTGCCAAAATGTTTAGAAAACAAAACTTTTGCTTGCAATGTAAATCAACAGCAGATCTTTACTCCTCCTGTTTTTAGTGTCAATGGGAAATTAACAGCTGTAAGATATTGACTGCACAGTTTTTTTAAGAGGGGAAAGCATTAAAATCAAAGCCACTGGTTCACAAAAAATCTCAAGTTTGTTGTAGTAAAGCAGCACCAAAGGAGCTGTCCGTGGTTCTGAAAGACCTGCTCGGATCGCAACAGAGCAGAAATCACGGCTCCACTTCTAGTTAAATGTTGAAAAAAAAAAATTTTCTGAAAACTCATAACGTTCACGATAATCAAAAAGAAACATGCAGGTTATTTACCACCTCAAATAATAATAATAAGGAAACAGCCAGTCCATGTGCTTCTGTCTTTTCTTCTAAATAATTAGGCTAAACTTAAAGTTTCCTGCAGCATGTCAGAAATTATTCCTTTAACTGTGTGAGAGACGACTTTAGAAAAGTTCAGGAGACCTACCTCCGTGACAAAACGCTCCGAGATGAAATGTTCTTTTACAGCAGAGCCGTTCGGCAGGAGGGGAGATGTGAGCATGAAAGCGACGAAGGAGAAGCTCCCCTCTTTGACTCTTCGCTCCTCGGGTCCTTTTCAGGTGAAGCCCCTCGGGTCTGTTGTGTTTCCCGGGCATAGGAGTCGCACCCAGGGCAGGAGCGCTGTGGAGCATTGGCTGGTGCTCAGCTCAGAAAGGTGAATGTGAGCAAGAGGAGGAGGAGGCGGAGGAGGAAGAAGACAGGAGGAGGAGAGGGGAGGAGGAGGAGAGGGGAGCGACCGATTCATGCGACCTGCTTTAAACCCCGGCAGTAGCCATGGCAGAAAAAAGGAGAGATAGTGATTTTATTCTGCTTTAAATTAACTCAGCGACAAATGTTCCCTCCTTCTGAAGAGCTTCGTGGCATTTCATTTCAAGCCCACATCCATCTGCGCCTTAAAAGAAGTTAATAAAGTTTACTTTACCAATAAAACTTACTGCCACGCCCTGCTGTAAATGCTGCAATTTGTAAAGTATCTTAATTTCTCTCAAATACACTTATCTATTAGAAGTATTCATGAGTGGTGATAAAAATTGTTAACTTCTACATTAATGTATGTTGCAAAGGTTTAGCTGACATGGTTGACAGGATCGTAAAGCGAAGGTTGAAACCGATGAAAACGTGACGAGCGCCCCCTGTAGGCTGGCTGCAGTACAAGTCCGTGTAAACGAATGGGACTAAAAAAGTAAATAATACACTTCACATATTTTCTTCTGTTAATTCACGTTGTTCCTACCTTTCTGCTGTATGTTAAAATACATTTTTTTCCCCTAAAACGTTTAGTTGTAATTAGCCATTTGATCCTTAAATATCTCCATGATTGTGTCTGTGGTGGTGGGGATGTGAGGGGGAGTAGGCGGGGCTTACAGCCCCACATGCCAACTGCGCAGACTCTGGCTCCATAAATGGAACATTAGGCTTCAATTGTGGCCAACATGAGAATGAGAAGAGACAACCTCCACCTTAAGAACCAAAGCCGTTATACTCAGTAGAGAAAACAAAGACTTAAGCATTCATGGTTGCAAAAGAAAAATGTGTCTGAAATATTTTAATATAGCAAAAATATACATTTTCCCCATTACACATGTAAGCACACATGAAGCAGAGGCTGCCATCTAAGGCGCCTAGGATTATTATTAATTAACAGAACAAATACAGTAGGCCTACTGCTGGAAGCACAGTGAGAATTACTTGCTTAGTTTTGAAACGCTATTGACTGTTTCTCTTAACAACTGATATTGTTTTACACACACACACACATACATACATATATATATATTTTTTTTTTTTTTTTAAAGAAAGAGAGAGAAAGAGAGAGAGAGTACACAATACAGGTTGGTAGCTTCTCTTCTCTCTTTTTTTCTTCAGTGGAAAGCTGCCAGTCCACGAATAAGTACAAGCATAGAGAAGCAAAAAGAACCTGCTCTTATAAGCTTTACTTAATTAATTTCTGTCTGGATCTGGGCTGTGAGCAGTCATTTGAGGACACTACTGCAAACTATCATAATGATGAAAAAACATGCACAGGTAAATTCAATTCAATTCAAACTGCTTTCTGCCATGTGTGGATTTTGTCTTGAGATGATTTTGAACATCATAATTTTTCAAATAATATCTTTTTTCTTTCATGTTTTTTTTTTTTTAAATATTTGTCTCTTTGCCCAACTTCATTCCTGAATCAATTCAAAGAATATGAAAGAGTTGTTTGAGAGTGAAAATGATGCAGAAACGTGTTTAAAAAGTTGCTGTTTTTCAAGCGTAACATTGACCAGTATTCAGACATGTTTCGATTAAACACAAACTGACAGCAGATGAGACTGAAGGCAGCAAAGCAAAATAATAACCAGTTCTGGTTTCCAGGCAACAGTTGTTTGGTCACCCTTTGTCAGTAGATTCAGTGCTAGAGGAGGGATTGTTCATTCATAAGCTAAACAGTCACATGAAGTGCTCGGTAACTCATATCAAAAACCAAGTAGGTATCTACCACTGAAAAGGATATGAAAAAACCACACCTCACATTATTTTTCAGATATTTCTTCTACAGCTTTAAATTCACCAAAACGACGCCAAAACAAAAGTACTCCTGCTTGAGCCAAACGCAAACTATTCAACCTCCGTTCTATTTTCGAGAGGACTACCTGTAATGAGCTGCTCGAAAATATCAGTCGCCGGATGCATTTATTCACCCATGTGCGCTGAGAGGTTTCAGAGTAATGAGACACCTGCTATTAGGGACAAAAAACAGCAGGAAAAAACACAGGACTTCACACGAAAGTCCCCTTTTTTTCCTTCAAAACAGCCCTCTTTTGGGGAAGCGAACCCCAACTGTCAACCGTTGGCCAACACAAACAGCAGAGCTGCATAAGAGCAAACACCTGGCCGCACGCTTGTACACAAACACCAGGCGGGAGGTGGAGTGACTCACCTCTCGATTAACCACTGCCCTTATAGTGATATTTAACAAGAACAGAATCTGGCTATGTTTCTAATAGGAAGAGAAAAGGTTATTATTAAGGAAGTGAATGGAAAGAGAATTTCAACAAAATAAAGCAAAGTAGGGGGGAGGATGAGTCAAGTTTTAAATGGTTATGGGTGAAGAGTTGCAGAGTAAAAATTACATCAAATGTGTAGAGGAAACTGTGGTGGAGAATATTAAAAACAAAGCATTTCCTTGAAAGCTGGATAGAGACATTACACATCAATTCACTCGCAAATGTGACCCAGTTCTTCCAAGGAAAACAGCAGCGATACTTCCACACCTTCCACACACACTGTCACCCGCACAAAAGGAGTGAATTTATCTCAAGGGGAGTCATCAGATAAATGTGTGTGACCCACTGTTTTATAACAGCTTCACTGCAGATGTCAACACGACCTCGCTTCATTGTAATTACTCTGTTAAACGCTCGCTTATCAGCTCATTAAAATGAAACAAAGAGTTTAGCATTAAGATACAGTTTGAAACACAGGTGGCTGATGAGAAATTACATTAAAACCTGAGAAATTGCATTTTCACAGAAACTGCAGAGTGAATACTGAGTGCTGATTTGCTGAAACCTGTTGAAGAATGAATTAATGGAAATGTTGAAGCAGAACCGAAGCTAAACTCAGAAAATCATAACTAAAAGCTACAATTTGCAAAACTGTAGGTAAATGCTAAAAATAGAGGGTAACTAAGAGCTAAAAGGAGCATAAAAAATAAAGTTAGCAGAGGTTGAATTCAGAGAACAATGTTTTTGAAGGAATTGAGGAAATCTAAGTGTTGCTATTTCTATCTATGGAGATCCTTTTTGTAAATAAAAGGTAAATAATTATAAAAAGTACAAATGCTAAAAGTCACAGAACACTTTTTCTGAGTGAGCTGAATGTCTTGATGTACTGTATGGATGGGTAAAATAGCACAAAGTATGTGCAAGTAGTTTAATTGCCAAAAAAAAAAATACATGGAAGAAACTATAAACAGGAAAATGGAGTAAATGCTGAATTACCATTTCTCACACAACACTAGTATTGATCGTATTGGATGTTTGTGCATAATCCTGCTTTAGATGGCTGAAGGTACACAAAAGCATACTTCACATTTCTCTAAATAAACAACTCAGACATCCAAAGGAGCCTTGGAGTTTAAACTGTTCTTCAACAAGACCTGATTGGATGGCATTCAAGACTTTGGAGTACATTGGGACCTTTTACTGATGGGCCAAAATCATAATAATAATAAAAAATAGGTCCAGGTTTCTCACCAGGTCAAAACATTTTGCATATCATGAAAGATCAAATCCAGCAAAGAAGACTCAGGACTGTTAAACAGCTAGACTCTTACTTCAGACAAGATCAGGACATTTACCTCCAAAAACTCCTTAATGTTTACAGATTGTTGTTAAAAGAGGAGGGAATGCTTCAGTGGGAAATATGACCCTGTCCTAACGTTGTTGAGATGTTCTGCTGCTATAAAATTCTAAATAATGCAATTTAATTATTTGATATATTTGCTGTGTTCAGTTATGAATAAAAAATGTGTTTCAAATTTATTTACAGTTTACACATTGTTTCAACTTTCTTTCTGGAATTGGGGTTGACAAATCAAACAAATTTCACATCTAATTATTTGTTAAGGCCATTAAGGACAGCTTAAATGAAAGTGTCTAAAAGATTTCTCATTTACCATCTTACTGGGCGTTGTGTAGAACGAAGCTGCTCGACCCTCAATACTTTCTCGCAAAGGAAAAAACCTGGGATTCTGACGCAAACCTGCATCATTTATACATCTTCAGTGCTCTCAGGAAGGATCAACAAAGCAGAAGTCCAAAAGTTTTCGAGGCTCTTGTCACTTTAGGTGAAATACTGTATGTCATTACTGGTGTCTTGACATCAGCGCAAACTTATTAAAACAGCTCTGCAGGGTTTGACAACACAAAATATAGGTTTTACCCCATTCGACTGATTTAAATGCAACAAATTTGTTTGTTAATTTAGCATTTGCCGTGTTTTGCACCACATGTTAACCCATCCCTTCCCCGTTCTCACAGCCTCACACTCACATGGCCCCAGTGCACAGTCCAGTTGCCAGTCAGGCTACATAAATGTGGGCAACAGAGAACATTTCACATTTTTCTAACACCTGCGCTTAAAAGCTGAAAAGAGAGTGAGAGGAAAGAGAAAAGATGAAGTGTGAGGTGGGAAAAAAAGGGAAGTGGGGTGGATAATGGGTGACAGAATGAGAGGAAAAGGAACTGGTGGAAAAATGAACAATAACAGAGGCTGAATGGAAGGAACATTTAGTTTTTGCAGGACTGAAAACAGCAGAACTCACAGGCACCACATAAATGCTTACAAGAATCAGATTATCGCATTGTAAAAATAAATAAATGTTTAATTTAATACTGGGTCACAGTAGTAAGTTGACATCTTACAAAAACCTTCATACAAAATAAAAGAAAACGCAACTCTAAATTATGGGGCACAGCTTAAAAAAATAAAAAAACAAAATAAAAAAATAAAGAAATTTATAAAAAAAAAAACTGATTGGCCTTCAGGGGGAAAAATAATCTACACATACTTAATATTTTAAATAAAATGTAACATCAAATTAATTTTTGGAATGATTAAAGGAAGAAAAAATAATCACTGAAATGACCCAATGATTATAATCGATCAAACGGAATAAATTAAAAAAGAACATTATGGAGGAAGTCGATCCTAAAACATCCATTTGGATTGTGTGCTTTTAAAAAAAGTGCAGATAAAAGAAGGCATTACAGAAGATTGGTACCAACATTTAGGATCCTTTTAAATCATTTGACATGATTGGAATTTATAAAGTCAGAACTTTCAATCTTTAAAAGGCTGTGATTAAAATTAAATTACTGTTGGAAAAACATAAATAAAAGTTTACAGCTTCTTGAGGCATGTCTGCATTGATCAAAAACAACTAGCTAATATAAGCTAACACGAACAATAAAAAAACTCTACTTATCTTTTATTATTACAAGTGTTTATAGATCTTCAGTAACTTAAATATCTTGGAATGAAACAGAAATCTCTTTTTCTCAACTGGAGCCACAAACAGAAATCATTTGACAGAAAGGACGCTGTCGTCGCTGAACTGAAGCTGATCCTCGTTTCTTTTCTCGCTGCTTTCGGCTCCCGTTGTCTCGCTCTCACATGTATCTGTTCTTGACGTACTCCCGGTACATCAGCACGTCGTCCCTACACAGCGCCCTCACCTGGCCCTGACCTGCCATCACGTGGCTCTCGAACACGTCGCGGCTGTCCCTGTCCACCTGCGGAACAGAAATGGCGTAGACGCTGTCGCCTGGGAAGCGCGAGACCGGAACCCTGCAAAAGAAAGAGGGACACAAACGATAATAGACAAACGAGAGAAAAGCGCATCAAGAACGACTAAAAGCTTATTTTTCAAACCAAGCGTAGGGTTTCTTTCCATTTGCCAGGAGACAAAAAAGAAACGGAGGGAAAACTATTTTTAATCTGACCAACAAAACAAAACTGTGTGAAAACCTGCTGCTCGAAGCGGCGCTTATTGGCCCTGGCTGTTAATGGAAGAAACACAAGGATGGTTGGAGACGGGTGTTTTTACAGCAGAATTGCTCATGTTTTCTCAGAAACTAAACACTAAATCATGTCTCTTCATCTCCAGAATGGATTAACGGCTGCATGCTTGTCAGATTGTCCGCTTAGTCGGACGGTTCGGCAGCAGCTGGGGATCGGAAAAAAGCCGCACCGGAGACGTGGCTGCATTGCAGCAGATGTTATAGTAGACTGAAGGGTCCTTGAGATAAATATCAATTTGAGTTTTTAATGTGAGTTAATGCTTTGACTAGACGGTACAAACAGTTGAATCAACTGCTGACTGAGAGCAAAAGCTTACAAATTTATGGAACAGTGGTGTCCAATCCTGGTCCTGGAGGGCCACTAACCTGCATGTTTTAGTTGTTCCTCTGCTTTGACACGCCCAATTTGAATGAATGAGTGATTAACAGGTTCCTGCAGAACCTGAAGACCTGCTGAAGAGCAGAGAAACAACTAAAACCTGCAGGATAGTGGCCCTCCAGGTGCAGGACTGGACACCACTGATGTAGAACAAAAGCTGAAGCGGTCCAAGTCTGCACCCAAGTCAAACAAAGAAAGTATGAAGCCATGCTACCTTTTTTAAATGAAATGTCACAAGTCCGCTCGGTGTGCTTTTTGAGCTGAAGAAGAATATTATATTTAATGATCCAATTATCCTGTTCAAATAATTACAATTAAAGTCAACGTGTCATGTGATGGGGCTGCGAGGTGGGGCGGTGGTTAGCGCTTCACAACAACTTGAACCGCAGCATTTAGGGTTTTCTGCAGGCATGTAAGGATTCTTTCCAGGTACCATAGTCAAAACAAAACAAAAACATGCATTTTTAGGCTAACTTTAGAGGATTAACTGGTTGAGAGGCTGCAGCTGGCATGGAGAAATATAAATGAACTATGAAAAGTTTAAAATTTCATTTAAGACAGCAACAATCCACTTTGGTCTTAGACTCATTCCACGAGCTGTTATCCCATCATATCAGTCAGTATTAAACTTTTTATCTATACAAACTGATGTCATTCAACAAGCTTTCTACAGCAGGTAATATATTGACTGTTCATACCTTCTACTTTAATCTACATCAGACAAAAAGGAATACTGTGCATCTCTACACCCAAGAGATGCCTCTCAACAGGATTTAGCCACAGTGTTCACATCCTTTCTGTTTTTAACTCCTCCAGTTGAGAAAGCTTTACCTATTCCTGATAAAACAATACAGAAGATTCACAGCAGGAGAGGACACGCATTTGGTGCGCTCCAACAACTAAGAATAGCCCTGTTGCATAACAACCAACACACCTGATGTACCCTGCGGTCCTGACAGGAAGGTGATGGACTAATGCACGCCCAGAGCGAGGAGAGGTAGAAGCATTAGAAGTGACAGAGATGTGGAAACTAAAAAAAAAAAAGATTAAAATAAGCCATTTCTTGGGGACTGAAACCCCACAGAGGTTGCCACGTGAAACTGTAGAAAAATAAGAAACATGCTAGTAAATTAAGGTAAATAAAGGTCTTTAATTCTTGATGGAATGCATATCACCCGTTGCCTTTCATGTCAGAGTTTTAAACAAAGATCTTAGGTCAATGTTTGTTAAAATGACTGAGTTATAGCTATTTCTGTAGGTTTGATTAAATGTGGTGGCCATCTTGATTACCTCCACCAAGGAGTTTATGTTTTTGGTAGAGTTTGTCTGTCTGTTTGTGGACAAGATTACTAAAAAAAGTTATGAACAGATTTTCATGAAATTTTCAGGAAACGTCAAAGGAACAAGTGATGAGACTTTGGTGTTCAAAGTCAAAGGTCAAGGTCACAGATCAGCCCGTGCTCCAACTCCACAGCTGGACACCTCATGGGTCCTGTTGATTTCAAGGTTCATGAGTTCAAAGGTCAAGGTCACAGGTAAAAACTTGTCTCTGCTCCTACATGTGACCTGTTTGTTGCCTCCGCCAAGGAGGTTTTGTTGCCAGTCGTGTCCGTTTGTTTGTTTGTTTGTTTGTCTGTTTACAAAGATCAGGTAAAAACTAATGAATGAATTAGGAGGAAATTTTCAGGAAATGTTGGGGTTGTCACAAAAAACAATGGATTAAATTTTGGTGGTGATCCAGATTATTTTTAATCACAATTTTTAATCACGCTGTGACCCTGGTTGAGGTTTGAGCTCTCTGAGTGCTTCTAGTATTAAAATGCACACGCTGGCTCATGACACACACACAGTGTGGTCGCCACTGTCCTTTTTATGCAGTGGCCTGTTGGAGTGGCAGCATGAGGGTGAGCAACACTAAGCGAGCGGGTTCGGTGGTGAGAGTGCAGCTGGAGTGGAGAAGAAGATCTGAACTGAAAGCTAAAATGGCCAACGCCAGTCTCCCTCTCCACACTGCCTTTGTGCTACAGAGGCGTATATTCAGTGGAAGGCTGCTGTCATCG
The DNA here is from genome assembly GCF_001649575.2 of Kryptolebias marmoratus. NCBI lineage: Eukaryota > Metazoa > Chordata > Actinopteri > Cyprinodontiformes > Rivulidae > Kryptolebias > Kryptolebias marmoratus. Next base: position 10,249,196 of record NC_051448.1, read on the forward strand.
AGCTGCTCCACTGAGAGATGTAAAAAATCCTTTGTTGCCCGGGCCATCAGGCTGCACAACAACTCAGCTGGAAGGGTTGGGGGGGAGGGAGGAGGATGGAGTGGGACCACGGACTAAGAGTAGACCTTACTTTATTACTGCTCACTTCTATATCTATTCCTTAAATTTTGTTTAAAAAAATAAATGCAATAGCTACTACTTTTTACTCGTGGATTGGTAGTTTTTATCATATGTTTGTTGGTTTTTAATCATAAAGTTGTGTGAATAAAGGCAGTTGGCAAATACTGAATTTCCTTCAGGATAATTAAGTATCATCTTATCTCATCTTTTGACAGAAGGTAAATAATGTTTGCACAGAAAAACGCAGAGACACATTAAAGACATTTGGTTTCCCAAAGTTTTCAGGTTCCATGTTATCTTCATTGCAACGTAAGTAATGCACCTCTCATATCTAAGCTACATTATTGCCTTTACTAACATAAGAAAGCACAACTCTCAGTTAAAAGGGGCCAGTCATTAACATGTCTGGGTATTCTGTTACTTTTGCTGATATTTACAGAACCTTTTAAAATGAAATATTTCTACAGAAGCAAATCCTACAATTACAATCTTTTTCAATTTTATATGGCCTTTAAAAAACTATTTATTTGAAAAATGCCCTTAGAGTGTAACTTTTTTTTGTTTGTTGTTGGTTGTTTTTTTTTTTTAAATGTCCTACAAAAAAAACTTTCTATTCAAGGACTCTTCTTACAAAGTGCCTGACTATAAATTCCTAACTGCACACAGACTGCAGCCTTTGTGTTCTCAACGTGCAGCACAGGAGGAATAAAAGAACTGCCACGTGAGATTAAATACTATATTTATACAGTTTATAACGTATATCTGCCAACGACAAGCTGCAAATAAACAATCCTGAACTCTGTTCTGTTACCAAAGAAACAATGTTTTCTACATTTGGCATAAACACCTCTTCTTGTATTATCCTTGGATGATCAAGAAAAGAGTAAATGGTCACATTTTCCTTTGCATTCGTTCTTGAGGTAAAGCCTCAAAATATTACAAATAAAAATTACTTCCTGGTTTTGTTTGCACTGCTTTAAACTTGAGTGGTTGGTACTGTCTGTAGGCAAATAACCTGGGTGTTTGGGCAGAGAAATTTGTTCTTTTTCTTTATTAGTAGAATAATAATGTTGATGCACCAGCATTTAACTGCTACTGCGAATCTAGGTAGAGCTCATTTTAAACACCACACTGTTTCCAGAAGCCTTGAACCAAAGCTATAGCAAATATGTAAAGATTCTTTTTCAAAAGAGGCTCCAAATTCTATCAATATAAAAGCACAAACAATGTTGGATTGAGGTTAAACTGAGGTTGACTTTTGACTTTGTTTATCAAAATGGTTGCAAGCCACAGTTTTGTGGAGTTGTGACAAAGGCAGCTTTTTATCAACAGGTATTTTATCTATTTGTACTTCTTTCAGACACTGTATTTGCTAAATACACCAATTTTAAACAACTTCTAATACGACAGTGTTTGACTGTTCACAGGGGTGAGGAGTACTGAGTTTGGCTACACGTGTTTTGGTATGAGTCCCAAATATTTATAAAAAAATAAAAAATTCAGAGAGCAATTTAGATCTGCAGACAAAAAGGTATGTCAATTTACCAGCTCAGAAAATAATAAATCAAATTTTTCCAGCTTTAATATCAAATCATGGTGCATCTGCCATCCTCAGACATGGGAGGTCCAAACTTTGTTTTTGTATATTTACCTCACTTTAGTAAAGAAAATTAGCTAATATTCCTCTATTTGAGCATTCATCTGTCTTTTATAGCCCAAATATATTGACTTGTTGTTGCACTTTAGTATTTTCCCATTAGCGAAAATAACAGAAATTAGCAGAAGCAAAAACAAGAGAAGTAAACATTTGTTTAACATTAGCCCATAGAAGCAACAGCTTTCATGTTAGTCAGTAAAAGCCAAAAGCTCAGGGTTCATGCAGCTGATATGTGAAGGCAAACGGTGCAATGGTGTCACAGTATCTGTTGTCTGAGGTGGTTTGTGTCATTTTTGCTGGTCATGCACATCATGAGTTCAGTAGCTTGTCACAAGCAGCAAAACTAGCATATTTAAAACAAGAAAAGAAGAAGAAAAGAGTCATCTGTAAGGCAAAACTAAATCCAAAATGGTAAATGTTACAGAAACTTCAAAAATTGTTCTAAAGTTAAGTAGATAAGCTGAAATTGTGCAGCTACATTTGTGTATGACAAATATACAACTTTTTATACAACTTTTCTTCTGATGCCATTCCTACTGTCTAGTGGTTTTATTTTCCAAGTAGTGACACCTATTGTTTAGGAGGAGAATTGGAGCTCGTCTTGGAGCACCAGTATTATCGATGTCTTCTATGTTGATGTCACGACTTGCTCAAGACATAATCTTGGCTTACATTACACATACTTTTTGATTTGTGGCGTAGTATTTATAAACCAGGTGCCAATTCAAAACAGGCTACATGACTACTTAACAACCTATGGCCCAACTGGAAGAGGTATTTCAAAATAAAACTGTGTTTATCTGACAGTTTGCACCAAGTTAGTCTGCATTTGGTTTGCTCTTTGTAGAATTGTAAATTACCTACATTTATGAAGCACTTTTCTAGTCTAATTGACCACTCAAAGTGTTTTGCACTAAAAATAGCATTTAGCCATGCACTCACATGCTCACACACTGATTAAAAGATCGGAGGCATCTGAGGACGATTACATCAGCTTGTGAAGAAGAGGAATATTAGTTTTTTTTAATGTTTCTCATGTTTTACTTACAAGGAAATGATGTTTGCCACATTTATCTGTTCTGTTTTCTCCACTGTGTGCTGGCTCTCGCCAAGACGTGCAAACCTACAGAAAGAAGAAAATATTACAAACACTGAGAAATATTCCTACAACTAAACAAGAGAAGGTACAAAGATAGCTGATAACAGTGTCACTGAGGCGCCAGGGAACTCTTTGCACTTCAGCATCATATTGTGTTCTGTGCCAAACAAGCCTTTTGGGGTCTTTAATGTTCAGATATCATCATCATAACTCATCTGACTTTCACCTCTCTGGTAATTTTTTACCCTCACAATGACACAATCCTGAGCAACAGCTGATCGGTCTCCCCCTGCTCCTGCTTGTGGTTTTCATTATTAATGCCCTGATTACAGCAGCTCTGGCCTTAGCGAACATCTTTAAAGCTGTTGCAAGCTCCAGCTTCAATAATGAACGCAATTTCATCCTTATTACGTGCCACTGTGGCAGAAGGATATGAGCGCCGTTCTTCAATGCAATTTGGAAGGTACAGTAATTCCCTCGCCGCGATCACAACTGTGCCTGCCAGCAAAATCAGATGAGATGCAAACAAAAAACAATGATGCCGTTGGCAAAACAAAGTGTGTAAGATGTTTTTATTATTACTATTTAGTCACAGGATCTTATTACAAGCAGAATAAAAATATTATTTAGCTTCATCTAAAAAAAACCAAACAAACAAAAAGAAACTGCCCTATTACTACAGTACTATATTTTCTTGTTGATGATCGAATCATTTACAGAAACATTGATGATAGTGTTGATATTTAAGGTTCAACATTGACTACGAAGAAAAGTCTATTACAGTCAGCTCTCACAGGTCTTTGTTGATTAAGTACTTCTTGCAATATATTAGGTGTTGGAGCTCTTTATTCGAAGAGAATAACTATTCTGCAGCAAAAGCTCCTAACAGTTTTGCTGTTTACATACAGTTGTATAAATGGAAAAATGTTTCTTCCAAGAAATAAGCACACACTGGTTACTTAAATGGACCAGTTTTCCTCCCTGAATTAGGGAACGCTGTATGTGAGACACACTAAAGACCCATCAAAAGTATTATTTTGTATCAAACATTCTGTTTGCTTCCAAAGAACAGAAAGTTATGTTCATTTTTAAGAGCCTGTGGATGTATTTCATCAACACTGCAGGGAGCATTCAGGGAGAAGGCAAAAGACAAAATGGAGAGGACACACAGGACAATACCTGAAGGGTCAAAGGTGGACAAAGAGAATTGAGTTCAGAGGTGTGATCCACAGAGCAGGGCAGAGCTGAGCAGGTCCCTCTTTTTAATGAACTCATACCACCCTGAGGGGTTAGCTGTTCATCCTGCACTTTTTTCCTCTTGAGGACTGTGTTTATCGCCAACGAAAATAAAAGAAAGGCTTTCGATGTTTTCCAATCATAGGTTATTAAAACACAAGACTGGGACTCTTCCATTTTTCCATTTATACGCATTAAAAAAAGCTGACAAAAGAATCCGTGCACTAACTGCACCCAGAGTTCTGTAGGTCAGACATAAACCGATCCAGAAAAAAAAGAAAGCACACCCACGGCACTGTGATAATTACTTTCAGTAACTGTTTTTCTTTATACAGCTTAAAGTATTATCTTTAAATGGATAGTTCAAATCTTTGGAAGGGGAGTTCTGTGGAGAGGTTATGAACCATTCATATCTCACCTAATGTAGATAACTCTTTGAAAAAACCACAGTTTGAAGAAACAGTTTAATTCTGACCGAAGTGGCGAGATAACAGCCAGTTTGAGGGTACACACACACACACGTAAATTTGACATGTGATCTGTAAATGCCAGGAATGAACCACAGACTTTCTGAATAGCAATTGAACTACTCCATTACATGCACCACAGCTGAGAAGTGAATAATGTAAACCTAAATGTGGTGGCACTGTTTGAGTTACCTCTCATAGATGAGCATGTCTTCATCGGCGGGACATTTAGAAAGATCCAGACCGTAAGGTTCTTTAATCGTTTGATGCATCTGGATCTCCTAAAAAGTCGAGAAAAAAAAAAAAGATTACTAGAAAGTCAAGCTCACACTTTAAAAAGTTTATTTACACATTTTACTACAACCTCTAAAAATAGTGCTACAAAAAAAAATCCCTTTTAGGAGGCTTAATTTATAATAAAATCATACAGACAAGGGCATCAGATTCAGCTGCTTCTTCACAACTGATTCATTAATTCAGACCAGCCATGGAGGGTAATGTAGGCATATTTGATAGTAATTTGATTGGTCGTGTCTGATGAGGTGGTTTTATGTTTGTTCATGTTCGTGTCCAGTGGGCCTCCTGGGGTTCCTGCACACTGTGTCCACAGCTTGTAGAGACACCAAGAGTCATCGTGGCATTTCACCTAATATGTAACAGGTACCTCTTAAACAAAATAAACAGTCCTGACCTTTTAAAACTTGGACTCCACTAACCCTACGAAGTTACGGTGCGGTACCAAGGCACCAGTGCAGACCTCTAATGCCCAATGAGTTGCAAGTTGAGGCCTGCATGGAACAAATGTGTTTGTCAAACACAATTCAGAGATATTTTATTGGAGAGCTTGAAAACTTAGAGGCCGAGTTAACACTTCAAACTTGATGATTTCCTAAAATGTTCTTTAAACATTTTACAGTTGATAACAGCACAAGTTTTATCAAGAGTATGGACTACAGTTTCCAGCAGGTGGTACACAGAAAGGTAATATCCACAGAAACAATGCCCTGTGGCTGCATGCATTCTCCGGATAAGCAATAGTGCTTAACTTTGTAAACCAAAAGTAAAAATGTAAATATACGGAGAACAATAACACCCCAAGGCTGTCTTTAATGAGGCCGTGCTCTGATAAGAAAGACCATTTTGCAGAACATATAAAAACAAGGTTCTTAAAAGGGAAAAAGGGGGGTTTGATTAATGTGGCCCAATGAGGAATAATTACAATAAGGTATAAATTATTACCCAGGATAATTTATCACAAGGCTGTGTCAGAGTGACTACAACACGTAAAAAAAAAAAAAAAATAAAATCAGAAGGATTTTTACTCATGTGAACATGATTCAATGTTCAGCTGTTTAGAAAGCAACTCGGCAACATGAAGGAAATATCAATTAATCATTAAAAAAATGATTTTAACATGAAGCTGACTGTTATATAAAGAATCACTGAGATTTTATTGTAGAAATGCATTTCTACAGTATGCACTTTTAGAACTGCCCAGCTGTTGTTTTCTTTTGCAGTGAATTGGAAAAACTCATTTACCCTCTTGTGGTATTTTACATACTGGGATTGAAAAAAGAAATAAATCCCCCAAATATCAACACACTAAACAATGTAAAAAAACAAAGTAAAAAAACAGCTCAGGGAACTGGACAAAACATTCACATACAATATAAAATGCGAATTAGTAAACGTTATCTGTCTGAGGAAATCGTCAAAAACCTTCACCTGATCGTATTCTCCCATCCTGAGCAGCACATTGGTGACAACGGAAAGAAACGATTCCATTTTAACTGGAAGGAACCTCCATCAGAACCAGGTTCAGCCCATCTACCTCCATCTTGCTTCTAACATACAAAGCTCTCAACAACCAAGCTCCATATTAAAGATCTTACAGCACTTGGCTCTCAGACTGCAGGTTTACTTGTGGTTCCTAGAGTTTCTAAATGTAGAATGAGAGACAGAGCTCTCAGTTACCAGGCTCCTCTCTTGTGAAACCAACTTCCAGTTTCTGTCACCCAATTAAGACTTTCCTTTTTGATAAATCCTACAGCTAGGGGTGGCTTGGATTTCCTGAGCCAATCCTTAGTTATGCTGCTGTAGGCTTAGACAGCTGAAGGACAAATTAACCACATTTCCTCACTTGGCTGCTGTCTTTCCTTTCAGTACTCCCCATGTTTGTACATGCAGATATTGCTGCCATTAATCTGTGCTTTTCTTTGTTTTTCCTCCCATAGAAATTTACACTTGGACCGTTTCTTCTGTGTTTGTATGCGTCTCTTTCCGGTCCTTTCAAAACCCAGCCAGCACAGACAGATGGACACTCATTCTGAGCCCAGCCCTGCTTTCCACTGTCACTGCAGTGGTTGTTCAGGATCAGGATGGGCAACTGCAACATAGAGAAGATTCAACGCCCACTTTAGACGAAGAAATCTGAAGATTCTCAGGGTACGGGATTGAATAAAACTTAAGGTTTATTTGATGCACTTTGTTCCAGAAATGGACATTTTATAATTATTAATCATTCAATGTGACTAAAATAAACTATATTTTATTTGGATTAACTGGCATGTATATTGATCACAATATAATTTAGCTCCATGACCCCCTGGCCCTCCTAATTTTGACTACCTTGAGTGGTATTTAGGAGGAGCTCTATTATTCTCCGAGTTACATAAAAGGTCACCGTCTTCTTGGCATAATACGAGTTCTGAAGGTGAACTTTTATGCCATGTTTTAAACTAAAAAAAATCCTTTGAGGACTCGGAGAAGCTTGTTATATAACAGCACATACAGGAGCATTCAAACAGCAGCTTTATTTGTCTCTGACTGTTCTCTGACTCTACAGTAATAAATTCAAGCTAATGTTGGAGGACAGAATGAATCAGGTTGTTTCAGAACCAAATCCAAGAAATGGCAGCTGTGAACACACACACACTCACACAAACGAAAAACAAACACGATAAACCAAAACAAAACAAAATAAATCCACACGCAATCCCTGTTCAGACTACCAGAACACACACTCTGGCATGGACACCTTTTTATGCTGTATATCTAACACAGACGAGTGGTATACATGAACATGTCCTTGCTCATACGCTCGCATACACGACAAGAGCACACATGGACCCCTTTACAGTGGCGGCATACTAAATGAGCGCATGTAATTTCATGGCAAACGCAGTCCTGATCTTATGTTTAAATATTTCAGCAGTTGTGTGTTGTGCTGGCACCCAGTCATTTCTCAGGGACAGGCCTGCAGGCAGCGACACGAGATGTGTGCGCCTGACACGTGAGCTCGATGTCCAGCCTGAAATCCATAAATTCATGACTGACTCATTGCTCAAGGTCCTGACATGACAGATAACTGAGTGACAATTCATTACAAATCTGGAGTGGAGAACAGATGGAGAGAAAAGGAGAGGCTTTTTTAATTAATTCTGAGGATTAGAAATGGACTTGCTGAGATTTTTTTCCAACACGTGTTCTCTGCAAAGAGAATTAAAACCATGTTAGCTGAAAAATGTCGAAGATTTAATTTTGCTCTTTTACTTCATTTCTGGCACCTTCATTTCTCATCTAGACCAGCAGTTCCCAACGGTGCAGAGTTGAAGTTTACAAATATTATTAAATATCCAATTAAGCAAAGGACTAACGATGACTCTGTCCCAACAACCTTTATATTATTATTATCATCAGCTATTCATAGATACTGTTTTTATTTTTTATAACAATCAGAGCTAAAATATGTCATTTTAAATTTCTCCTAATGTATTACAACCTCAACCCCAACTTTGGGAACATATTTTAAACTCTTTCAAATTTTTCCACATTATATGGTCCTGACCAATCAAACACAAAACTCCAAATGGCAAAGCAAAAGCATTAGCACAGAAACTCAGGGGCTGCTGGAGCTGCAGTTCCTCGTTGCGATGGCTCAAGGACATTGGAACATAACTCAAAAAAATACTGTATTTTTTCACAAACTAGGATGCTAACAAAAGCATTGGCAGAAATGAAATCTCAATTAGTTTCGATTTACATACAAGCTAGTGTTAGTATACCAGCACATCTAGCTGAAACAGGAAGCTGGAAAACGTCCAGGAGCCATTGCTCCAAAAGAAAAGGCAATGGCTCATGAAATGCTTTGATTTCTTTCCCCTCTTCTTTTCCAGCTGGCAACCATTTAGGCACATAATTATTGTAGAGCATGTTATGTAGTTGGAACATAGGTTTTACTAATAATGTAGCTTCAGTTAGTTACCACTATACTAAACATATCTATGGCAATGAGTCATATTCTGCCAGTGCTCATCTTATGGGCACAAGTATGGAAAATACGGAGCAATATCACTATTATTTGAATTCATGTAATTATTATATCATGTGTTAGTATTTGCTATGAAAAATATTTACCTCAGCTCCTCCTAAAAAAAGTGGTCTTTTGCTGAATTACTGCCGATCTTTCCGATGACACTTTCTCTCGTTCTTATTGGAGGACACAGTTTGACTCAACCAGATTAGATGGGAAGCCTGGGTAAAAAGTCATTTTCAGCTTTCTTCAGAAATAATTTGCCACGTTCAGCTTATGACTTTCCCAGAAGCTATATCTGTTTTCCCACCCTGAATTTAACAGGAATACTACTAAACCCCTCATTTTCCACTATGTACCTGTGTAACGTGGTGAAACTGATATTTTTTTGTGTGTGGCTATAAAAGTACTAACTTGACAAAAAGGTTGGCTTTAAACTTTCCCATTTTGACAGTGGCACAAAAAATGAAGCAATGCCTGACCTTTATCTTGTTGGCATCCTTCCATATGAAGCACCAAAACATGATGTAAACCAAGATGTAATAAAAACTAAATGCTGCTTCATCATTGAGCCAAGAAAATTGTTGAGGACGTGGCAACAAACAACATCATTTTTGAAAACAAATTAGAGTGAATCACAGCCATTTTTTATGTAAATTGGGACGCAGAGTAAGAGTGAGAGGAGCTGGACTCACCTAATTCTCGCTGATATATTGACGCCCTTCATAACACCTGTAACCGTAACAACAGAACAGCAGCTGCACTCAACAATTTACATGTTTGTTTGGATTTTTAAACTCTAAAAGAAAAGCTATTTAAAGTCTATCTTCTCGGGTACACTGGAGCCATCCTGTTGACACAGTGACAGCCTACCTGTGCTGATTAATGTGCTTGTTGTTCCTGCTGTAATTCGCAATCTGGGTCAATGGGGGATGTAAACGTGCGAACAGTCCAGCTGGGCCGTGAAACAGATACGGATACAGAGATGACAGGTTGTGAAATTTTCTCACACCTTTTCCACACACACACACACACACACACACACGCACACACAGACACAAACACACACCATATGGTAACCTATATAGTTAGAGGTGTTCGTGGATAAAGCTGCTAAGAAAAATTTTATAGACATAATCAGCACTGGTAAAAAAATAAAAATAAAAAAGTAATTTTTTTTACTTGTTTCACACAAATTTGCATCTTGCAATTAAAAGTGGATTTAAGTTTAGATTCAGATTAGCACCAGTGTTTTCAAAATTGGCCAATGTTTCACCAAAGAAAGAATGATAAACATTTAGGAGGAATGTAAACATTTTTTATATTTTTTATATTTTAGTTTAGCAAATCCTCCATGGCTTAGCTGTGGTAACGAGTTTCAGTTGTGGGAGGGTCCTATGAGCATGTGTATCTTTGTATGGCTCTAAACACTCATATGAAGAATATTAAATTACCAAATATATGCAGAAAAATGCACACTGGCAGAGCATGTTGTCTTAATAAACATAAAAAAACACAATATGCTGTTTAGGACAGACAATATCCACAAAATTAGATCAACCCACTTTTTGTCAGTTTTAAGCAGTTTGAAAATTTTTCAGACTTTCATTTATTTTTCATCAATCCATTAGCTACAGTGCATGTCCTCCTGCATCTATCAGGGATGGCTGCAGCACCCTCAGCACCCCCACTTTCCACAGCCTTGCTCCATGGTAAAGCCAAGCAACACCAGTACTGACTGACAAAATATATTTTGTACCGGAATACAACAACAACATACCAATAATTAAAGGCAACCATTACAATGTGGATTTTTGTGAGTTTTAGAAAAGCAGCACATAAAAAAGATATTACCATAACATTAATGTCACTTTTTTTTAGTTCATTCTCTGTGAAACCAACATTAACACAAAGCCCTCCTGTTTTGAGCCTCTGCTCTGTCAAACAGGCTGATTAAGCTGATGTCTGACGCAAACAGAAACAGGGTATGAATTTCTCATGGAAGACTCAAGGGGGCTGAGGAAAATAAAAAAAAGTGTGACATCCTTAACTTGGAAGTGAAAATGCTGTTAAGGACTAAAATATAAGCTGTCTGTGCTGAGAAGACATCTCCCTGAAGTCTTTAGCAGACGTTACTTATATTTCGGGGATTGGAGATTCTCATTTGGAAGGAAGCAATCTGTTTTTCATAATAAAAACAAATTAGGCCCAAAGGTTATAGAGTTAATCATTTTGCTGCACATGCAATCTATATTTGAACTGGAAGAGCTGAAATCTGATCCCAAAGGATATCACATTTGATTGTTGCAGTAAGTTTTTGTTTTTTTTCTTGAGGTTTATATATTTTTTTGGCTTATGAATCTACAGTATTTTTTGAGGCAGTGGTGTGGTTTCGTACCTCCTGCGTGCGACTGCTCTCCCCAGACTCTGTTAGCAGTTTGATGGGGGTGGAGCGCTGGGACACGGAGCCCTCGTCATCCCGGTCCTCCTCAGAATCGTCCTCAGATGTACTGGTGATGGCCTCCTCACTTGGGGGAGGGGGCGCGCTGGCTGCAGTCTTCCTTTGGAGAACTGTCTCCTCCTTGCTGCTTTTCCTGTTGTTAATATAAACACAGATGACTATACAGTAGATATTTAAAAAAAAAAACAGATTAAACGTACAGTGGCATGTGCAGGATTGCTTATTCAGGTATAAAAGCATCCAATAAATGCCATCGGAACTTAATGAGTCAGATGTCTAAAGTGCTCCCCTTATTGGGCAGATATTATACTTCTGAGGCTCAGAGTCTTGGTTTCTATGTCCTGGTGAGTCAATTTCACTTAAAATCTCTCTCCCCCCCCCCATTTCAAGTGCTTATCCTAGCTCAATCAAATATAATGTGCCTGCTTTTCACAAAAGCTGTTCTAATTTCAGCAGTAACCAATTCAGTAAAATGTTTGAGAACCACTGATCTAGATTATTTCACTAAGCTTTTCAACCATTAGGATATATATTACAAAACAGTGGTGCAAGCCTATATTCATAGCTAACATAAACAAACTAGTCAAAGCCCTAACTCCAACTCTAGTTAAAGAACACAGTTTAAGAGTGATTGGTCAAGCCCATACATTGTGGTCTTAACCCTTCCTTTGCCCCAAAGCAATTAAATACAAATGAGAGAAAACATGAATTAGGTTTCCTTTGTGCATTTTGTTGCTAGCATGTTCTATAAAGACTCCACTAGTATTGTTTAAGTCGCCACAAGCTGGTTTTCTGACAACCATTTCAGTTTCCACAGGGGTTCTGGAAATATTCTCTACAGCATTTCTCTTTCCAGTTATTTCCATTTAGAGCCAAGACCATAATTTGCTTTGAACCACTCGTGTTTTTGACTTTCTCTGCTTTTATACTGTAGCATTAAAGCTTTGCAGCAAACTGTGATGGAAAATGGCTTCATCATGCTAAATAATGCCAACTCATTAGCTTCATGTTAAAGAAGTTATACTAATACATACAGTAAGCATAAGCATCAGGCTAAAATTTAAAATCTGGTCGGAAGTGAAGGCAACTGAAGCAAACTAAAATGAGCATAAGGGTAAAAAGTAAAAATCACAGTTTAAATTGTATTAGAGCACTAATATTGAATACACCCAGCAAAATAAAACATTTTACATCACAGACCCAAATCATTTCTCACTTTTTTTGTTCTCAACAGTTAGTTTGAAGTAAAGCAGTGACTCAGCCCTCAGCATTAGTCAGGTCATGCATATGTACTTGTGGTAATGTTGGGCTGCAATAATACAAAGATGATTAAAACCCACCAGGACATGAGGCTGGAACACCTAATTTGAAGCTGTGCATCGGTCTTTTTCCAAGCAATGTTTGTATGTATCAGTATTTATTTTAAAAAATACATGCATTTAAGAACGATTCATCAATGTGTTCGCTCAACAACAACATGAAAAAGGACAAAGCATTATTTCTGGTTACCTGAGAGCACAATGACTAATGAGGCTGTGTGCAGAAGGGCATGGTGACATGGGGATTTACCGCACTAAAATAAAAACAACCCAAAACAATAACATCCCACTCAAGTGCTGACATTAACAGTGGTTAAAGGAGCACTCACCCCAGAACTGATTTCCCCGTTTCCTCTGGTTTGCGAACTGTGAACGGACTTGGATCCACTCCCACTGACTTTGGCATAAACTCCCTTTAAAAACCCAAATATAAAGAAAGCTTTTTAACAGACAGCTGTTTGTGCCACAACAAGAAAAAGGTAATGGATGCTTGTTACACTGTTGAGTAGATTCTACATAAATGTTAAAGTAGTAATGGCATCACACAGCAGCAACAGGTTAAACCTTTAGGCTCTTGAAAACTTTAGATATTCTGCATGTGTGTAGCTACCTTGCAGAGTTGGTCATGGCAATGCAGAAAGTGTCATCAAAGGAGGTGAGCTCGTAAGGTTTAAAGAATTCTGTGTAGATGTCGATACTTTCATCAAAACGGTTTAGCCTCTTCACTTTCACCTTCTTCATTGTGTCTTCACAGGCGACTGCACCAAGACCCCACAGAAAAAGACAATGACAAACCCTACAAGACTTTTCCTCTATATATATATATTTTTTTGTTTGTTTGTTTTTTGTTTTTTTTTAAGAAAACAGAATCTATTTACACATCTCATAAAAAAATCAATAAAAGCAACAATGTTAAATGAAAGGAGTGGATCTGCAAGACTATAATGACACAAAAATCTGCACCAGATTTTCTACAGCAAAGACTAAATGTGGTAACTGTAGACAACCAGCAAATCTGATTTGGCTGTTAAAAAAATGTAAGCTGATCTGTTTGTGAGATCTGTTTTTGAGAAGTTTCTTGGCCTTGGACTGAGTAAAATACAGCCTAGCAGTGATTCCTAACCCTGATCCTCAAGGAACACTATCCTGCATGTTTTAGTTGATTCCCTGCTTTGACACACCTGATTTGAATGAATGAGTGATTAACAGGCTTCTGCAAACATAGAAGACGTGTAGAAAAGCAAAGAAAAAATGAAAACGTGCAGGCTTGTGTCCCTCAAGGACTAAAGATCAATCCATTATATGATGAAAAGAAAAGTTGTGCTTTTTCTTAAAAAAACACTGATTGTAGTAAATGCACATGAGTCTTTGGTGACATTATTGGTTAACTCCACCTTAATTCTACCTTAAACCCTAACAATTAAACATTTATGACTGCAGTATTTGATATGTTAACGGTACCTTCATCGTAGGGAACAGGAAGGTAAGATATGACTCCGTCTGACCACCACAGTGTGTAGCTGAGGACAGAAAAAAGAAAGAAAAACTATATATTAAAGAAGAACATTTTATGCTGATTGATGTGTTCTCTGCTGTCTGCACAGTCTCATCTGGGGCTTTGCTTAACCTAGATTTGAAAACTGTCATTTTTTGACCACCTACTGCAACAATACCTGAACACAACACACTCTTATTCAACGCTATGAATGAATGAATGAATGAATGCATTTACGGTGATTTTCTTTAGTGCGCGATGTGCTACTTAAGCCTGTGTGAGAGCAGAAGTTCAATATGTGCTTGCCAAATTGAATTCAGCTCCAGCCATGTTAATTTCTTGGAATAATGACTGAGGTTCCTGGATCCATTGTGGTGGCATAAACTAGTGGTCCGTGAAAGCAAATTAGGTCTACTTTTGTGTAAGCATGAAATCAAATGGAAAGCAAGAAACATGAACACACTCTTGTACACTTACACACATACGGCAAAAAATTCTGGGTCAAAAGCTGAAAGGAAAAGCAAGTTTGCCTTCCGTAGAAGCTGTTCAAATTTTAAATAAAATTCAGCGAATTGTACCTCATATAAACCTTGTGCCTAATTAAAACTAACAAAGCCATGACAAATGTTGACATGGACAAATGTTTTTTCAAGAAATACATTTTTAGTGTTGGAAAACCTTTTCACAAAAACTAGAACAAGAACACTTATCATAACGTTCCATTAGCTTTACTTTTTTAACAAGTATTTAGGAACTGTAGTCACAAATGTCTGCAGCTTTGACAATGTTTTGTTCTGCATTTTTTTGACAAAAGATCACAGCTCCTCAACATTTTGAAGAATCCTGTATGACATTCTTTGTTTTATGCAACTTTGCATGTTTTTAGATCACCAACAAGAAAACAGATGGTTCATTTTCCTCTTTAGCCCCAGACACAATTTTCAAAGGACACAAAAACAATTTCTCATTCTATCTAATCCAAAGACAGGGCACTGTATGTCACTTCAAACAATAATTCAGATCATTTGAAGTGGAGTTCTGCAGAAGGTAGGGGTGTAATGGTAGGCCTAAGTTACAACTTCACATGAACAGCAGCAATAAAACCAACAGCTAGAGGGAGGCTCTAATGTAATCAGTCAATCAGCAAGTTGAACTTGTCAGCTGGTGACTTTACTATAAACTAAAAACTAAAAAAGTCATGGTGTACTGTCTTACTCATCCAAATTGTTTCCTACAAGCCATTTTAAACAAAAGCTTTGATAAGCTACAAAACTGGAAGGTATCTTACTTTTGTTAAGAAACTAGTCCCAAAAAGCGGTGGGACCAATCGTGTGCATGTGGTGTGCTGAGCCGAGGACTGCTTGTTGCCATGCAGACAGTTTGTGGACTCAGACCACAGGACAAAGACCTCGGTGCATCCGGTCAGAAGGAAACACACACACACACACAAATACTGGAATTTGTGTGTGGGTTTCCACCGACAGAGTGATCACCCTGCAGACCTAGTATGGTTTTTATTTAATTCTCCGTGTGGCTCTCAGCATTCTGGCTGCAGCTGGAAAAACGAGCTACTCCCTGTATTTTCCGTCTTCCAGCAAACAGAATTGAACTTGGGTGCGGTCTGTGTGCGTGTGCCCGTCTTCCCCCACAGCGTATATTGCTTTCCCATCTAAAAAGGGACTGTACAGCAGTTTAGATAGCTTTGTGTATTCCTTTTCTGCTATGGCAGTTCATAAATAAAACACAAGCAGACCCCTCAGGAGGAGAAAGGTGATTGATTGGTGACTAACGTGTGTTTGTCGTCTGGTCCCTGTTTTTGTCCAAGACTAATACATCGTGACAGTTCAGAACAAATACATGAACCGTCACACCTCTAATGAAAAGATTATCAGAAAAAAAAACAACTTACCTGTTGTAGATAACTTTTGGAACAACCTACTGTAATTTTTGCAAGTATGTAGTTTAATACTGACCAGAGTATCGAGCTAACTAGTCCAAGTTGAGCGAAAACCAAAGTGGATTGCTGCCAACATAAAACAACTCTATTAGTGGTTCAATATGTATGCCATTTTATAAACCTTCAAATAGCTGTCAGTCTATCGTTACATGGTTTTTTCAGGCAGAAATTTGATGATATTCCAGCCTGAAGTGCTTCCAGCAGCAATGAAAGAGTTACAGCTAGCTGCTGCCGCCGCTGTTTGCTCTTGCAGATACCCACATAATTCAATGTAAATAATGATGTAATGCTAAACTGATGGTGATGCAAAGGTACATAAAACAGTGTTTGCAAGAATTGCTACGTTTGAGAGACTGGAGTTTTAAGATGGCAGCAGTTCACTTTGGTCTTGGCCTCACTCAACCTAGCTATTAGTTTGTCAGTCTGGTCAAAAATAAACCTTTTTTTCCAAACTGAGACCATTCAAAGATCTATCTACAACAGGTAAGATTCTAATTGATTAAAACCTTTCCTCAGAACTCCACTTCCAAGGATCTGAACTATTCATTTATTGTCAGTCTATCCTCAATCACTTCATGCAGAGACTTAACTGCTGTGTTTCTAGATATTTGCATTTTATTTTACAGTTTTAAATAAATGAGCAGACAAAGCAATTAACTATTTTTACTGTCATGTGGGCGAGTTTGCTGTGTTGTTCTGCCTGAAGGACAGAGAACAGCAGCCATTCAGATGTGGATTCCATCCTTGTCACTTGCACACACAGATGTCTGTGGATTCTTTCAATTTCCTAACTGGATTGTAAATTTCAAAAACTACAATCGCCAAATTCTGATGAATTTTACCTCAAGGCAAAAAATGCAGAAATCTCTTCTTTGTATATTCATTTGTGACTACATCTCGTGTTTGAGGGCCTATTTTTCTGCGAAGTCACTGTCCTTCAGCTGTATTTTCCTAGTTTCTTCATTCGCCCTGCAGCCTTTCGGATGGATGTGTGAAGGCTGCTTCCATTAACATGCAGGACAAAAAAGTCTGTTATGACTTTTTTTAGTGCCATCATCGTTTTCTGCTTTCTGTCTGTTTGGTCAGAGCTTTATCCTATTAGTGCAGAAAGCAAAGAGAAAAACTTTCACATGAAATCCAGAATTTTAGCAGTTTTAGTCGGTGAAGTAAAGCTTTGGGCACTTATATTTGTAATTATAAATCAACACACAATTAGTAAGGTTTCATTTTGGCAGTTTTGTAAACCTTTTGCCTTTTCTGAAGGCCATGTTTTCTGCAGCAGACCTCCATTTGTTTCTGCCCACTACTTTTGCAGTACGTTTGATCAAATGTTACACTTTCTTCTGCTTCCATTTTCTTCAGGGCGCAGTTTTCCAAGCTTCCAGAGCCTCGATAAAATCCTTCCTGGCATTCACAAACTGGAACTGCATGAAGAAATCTGGCTGTGGTGGCGGGCCGAGAAGCTCAGGTCAACACTCTGTGACCCATGTCAGATTATAGCTAAACTAATAAACCTAATAAAATCCCACTTACAGTACACACAGCCTCTGCATTCATGACAGACATGAGCACAGTCTGGTCTTCAAAAAAAAAAAAAAAACACCTTTTCACAAACAGCAGTGCAGGTGCTAACCTTTTATGAGATCTTCCACACTGAGCAATTCAATAAGCAAAAAAAAAAAAACTTTCCAAACAATGGGAACAATTGACAGAGCTGTATGCATTGTGTATTTCACTGAACAAACAAATAGGTTGGAACACAATTTCTTAGTACATTTATGTCAGTGGGGTACGGTTATATATTTATAAATATACTTGTGTCTGTACCTGCGTCTGTTGTAGGGCAGGGCCATGGTGCTCGTCTGATGCAGATAAAAGTCAGTTGGCAGCTCCCAAAGATGCGGCTTGTTCTCCGCCGGCTGGTAAACTTGGAGGAATAAGTTGATGGCATCTTGTCTGTCTGCGTCTGGAGGAGTCAAACACACATTAATAACATCATGCACGTGATAATAAAACAATAAGACAGTTAGTCAGAAACCTCACAATGTAGGTAGATGAAAAACTGAATATAGATTTACACCAGTGAGGGTTGCATGCAGATTTAGTTGAATTTTTTTAAAGCTACAATACTCGTTCTATAAACTGACTGTGAAGTTGTTTTTTTATACATGTACAGTATAGAGCGCTCACAGGGGGAAAACAACATCTTGACATTTATTAAAGCAAAATAGAGCACATGACTCATCATTGTTTCTCCTTTTACTGTTTGAGGGGAGTGTGTGTGTGAGGAGGGCTGGATGTGGTGTGTGGGCGGCTCAAGTCAACCTTAAAGACTGCACTGATTAAAAAAATAAATAAAAATCTTAATGGCATTCAAACTGTGATCATCTTTAACAACAAAACCTGAAATTCCTCTCAAGGAATTAATAATCCTCCAAATACTAACTTCTATTCTTTTTTTTTTTTTAAAGAAACAATGTAATTTAGAAGTTTTTAATCATAAAAGATTCAGGTGATGTTTTGAAGATTCAGATCTAAAATCCCAACCCAAAAGATTTAAAGCTGACTTTGCCATTAATTTTTTTAACCACATAAAAGATAATCTTTTGCATATGTTAATGTAAGTAGAAAGCCTAATTCTTATTTGAGGTGGAATTTAACACAAAATACACCCCATTTTTTGGCAGCCACCTTCTCACAGCTGCATCAGCAACTTCCTCAGTTCCAAAGAGGACAGCTTTGCTGAATCTAAAATGACTTCCTGTACAAACAAGCGACAGCACTGATGAAGACTGGGGGTTTTGAAAGTTCTCAGAGGTTATTTATAATTAAAACTGGTTTGTTTGTTTGCTTTTTGTTTTTTTACTAAGAGGATTTATTAATTATAGATGTCAGAGAAAAAAGTTAAGTTTTTGTTTTCGATTACAACACAGTAAAATACATTTGTATTTAATCGAGTGCTCACTGGTTAACACACACAGCAATCTTTGTTTTAATAAAGAGCTGCACGTTATCAAGAAAACAGGACAAAAAAATGCAACTAAGTTTCTGAGCTGTGATAAAGAAACCGACCACAATTTTCTCACTCCTCGCTGCTTCTGTCTTCACAACAAGCCTCCACATGCAGACTTTTATGTCCAAGCAGTCCTTATTTCTTTGACTTACAATTAAAAAAAAAAACAATCATGATTTTTGCCTTAAGCCAAGTAATTCTGTCATCGAGGGAACTGCCAAACTGCCCGACCACACTGACAAACTGTGTGGCCCGGTGGCACAAAAGAACGACCAAACAGAATCCTCGGTTGTTTTCACAACGCCACAACAGACTGTGTGACAAAGAAACAGAGCAGTTGGTGTACTTGAAGATAACATTTTACAGTTAGGCATCTGCGGTGTGTTGCTACTCAGCAGCAGGAACACCTTAGGATCAAGACGTTTGCTTCACCATCAAAAACCTGAAAACAACAGGCCTGCAACTACAAGTGAAGAACCATTTCAATAATTAAAAAACTGGATTCCATATAAAATTGGTCATGTGACTTTCAATTTATAATATAATAAATTCATGAAATAAGTGAAACCTAAAAATCCAAGGTTAATTGTAATAAATTAGTGTTCAAATTTAATTTTAATTTAATTTTTACTCTTAATCAAGAGTTTGGTAGAAATAAATTATTTTAAGCATGAATGATGTCAACCTCAACCTTCATTCTGCTGCAAATACAGCTAACTAATCTACTAATCAAAACTCAATCAACACTTCAAGCTGAAAGTTAAAAAGTTTAACAGTCATTCCCGCAGCAAAGGAAATCCATACAAAGATAAGTTACTTCAATAATAAAATCTTGGTAAAACTGGCTCGCTATATGTCCTAATTGCATCAACAGGAAATGCACTTGTGAAATCTGTTCGGCTGGAAGAGTGCCCTAAAATAATCCCCGTGAATTGTGACTGTTTAACCAGTGGCACGTGTTTTGCATGTTGCCCACTGTGGTGTCGTTTAATCCATTGTCCAACTGCGAAGCCACGTGCCGCTGCTCCGGCACTGATGTTGGATAATTAGAAGCTAATTTGAGGCCCATTAAAGCATGCCACAAAGCTTTTTCTCTGGGTAATTTTCAGCCTGAGATTCATTCTGTAAACTACTGACGAGTTAAAGATGATCTGTTAACATTACATACAGTCCACGTGCGACAGAAGGTGCTTACGTAAAAGAAACGCCTCCTGAAACATGGCTAATGCACAGGTTGAAAACATTTTTTTTTCTTAGCAGGACAAGAAGTCATATGGAAACGGAAATGTGCCTAATCTAAAAAAGTTTATAGATTAAGCAACTTGTTGGCTGCATTTGTGTCTCAGACGGATCTATGAGTCAGTGAATGGTTGTCAGGGTTTCTGGAAATGATGTGTACAGTTTTAAAAAGACATTATTTTTTTACTTTCTCATTAATATAGCCAAATATAAATCTGTCATTAAAAAAAAAACCTGCAAAATGATTTAAGGCATCAATATTAAAAAAGTGAGCTAATTGTTTGCTGCCAAGTTTTTATGCAAGTCTGAATAACAGTAAGTGGCCATCCTAATTGCCTGTCAATTACACCAAGAGACATTACTGGTATGAGTGAGATTTCTGAGAAAATTGTCTGATATAAAATTACTGTTATACCCTGACTAAAACAAACTTTTCAAAAACTCTTAAAATAACCAGGAGCTGAACAGAATGTGCAACCATCAGCTCAAAATAGACAAACAAAAGGTGGTTTTATTCTGAGAACTTTGCAGAACAGGGTAAGGCGCCCCATCGCCGTCCCGCTCGCTGCGACCACATTAAAACCGTTTTAACTCGGGCGTAGCAGGGAAGACGGCTTTGTGACGACAACCTGGTGCCTCAGATACACACTCAAACATGCTGGAGTTTGTGTGTCCACCAACCATTTGAAGACAATCACTCTGCTGCCTTCATTTGTTTTGTTTTTTTTCGTTATGATTTTTGAAGCAGAGCTACTCAGTTTGAGATGAACATGGAAGCAGTTGTACTGAAACTGCTTTTGAAAGAGCTTAAAATCTCTGAACTCTGAGGATATTACCATGCACAGTGTGATTTTTCCCCCCCTCTTCATGAGTAAATGTAATGCCAGAGCTTCTCTCTGACGATCTGACAGAATCGAACCTCATTCAAACTGCAACTGGAAAAAAAAGGTACTTCCCGAACATATTTCCAGTCACCCAACAACCAGCGTCAAACCTGAGCTCAGTTTGTAGCTTAAACATTTCTTGTTCCCCTGCTCTGGGCTTTACCCCCCCCAGAACACACACAGCAAATACTGCTTACTATGTGCAGGGGGTCTGTTGTTTTTTTTTACCGTTTTTATTTCTTGTAGTAAAAAAACTTCTAGAAATCAGTTTTTTAAGTAATCTGTGTTTGGGTAGCACGGCCCTTTAAGTGCAAAAACTTGGCTTCTTTGATAGTTAAATAAGTTTTTTTTTTTTAATTAGAAAATTAAGGGTGAATTAAATGTAAAAAAAGGAAAGAAAAAAAAAGAGAAAACTGGGGAAGAGGGTCTTGAAGCGTGACAAATATTTTTAGAAATAAAGAGCAGCACCGGGACTTAATTAGGCCTAATTAAGAAACATTACTGTAACAACAAAAGGCTGAAGACATGTGAGTAGTTTAGGCAAGTAAAAAAGAAAAAGAAAGTCGTGAAAATTCTAGTCACGTCAACAAATTTTCATGAAAAGACACGCTCCCATTAGAAACCAGTTAAAATTTAGAGAAAAGGTATTTTGAGATGCTTTTCTCTCTTTTATGTGGTTTTCTTCAGTCAATTCACAAACACACAGAGCAACAGTAATCTTGCTCAGCCATTTTAAATCAATGAACCTGATGAGCCTAAAGTAGGTCAGAGATTTTTGAGTCTAGTTCAGAAAATAATGACTGCTTGTGTGCTCTAACGTCTGTTTGTGTTTTGGCTACATTAGCCAAATCTCTGCCACTTGGCATGTTAAAACAAACAGTCCATCTGAAACGAGTCATAATTCATTTTTTTAATGTAATGTAGATACAATGTTAAAAGCAAAGACATAAGAAGACAGCTTATTTAAGTAGGTCAAGTAGATTTATTTTCTTTTTTTTTGTTGCAGATAAATTACATAATATGTCTTCCAATTTCTGCCTTACTCACTAGTGTGTTGTGAAAATGTCTTTGTGAACTCATGCATGTTTTCTTATGGGGACACAGTCACCTAACGACAAACTAGGGTGTCATTTATGTTACAAGTCTGAGTTGCATGCTTTGCCACGTCATTTGTGTCAATTATTCAATAGCAATTACATCCTGGCTCGCAAATTGGTTGTAATTTCTCCAGGCAACAGCATTATAAATAAGGCTCTCAAAAAACAAGCTTTTCTAGTTGTCAACAATACAGTCCAGCCTTTCTATAAAAGCCTTATCAAATGGCGATTCAAATGGATTTGAATGGATTTGCCAACTTTAAACATTTGCATGACCTAGTTTAATGTTTTTGTTACAAAAAATGTGTTTATTAATTAGGATTTACAGTTATTTTCAGAATGTAGAATAAGACATCAAATTGCTTTCCCATAAACCTTTTTTTACCCCAGTTACTCCAGTTCTGTTAGAATAACTATTGATTCTAAACTGACCTTAGCAGCGAGTGTGTGCATGCATGACTGTTTCCAGTTTATGGCAGGCTTGAGCCTTTGTGGTTCCTGGATTGTTTCTGAACATGCTAAGCAATTTCCTTTCATCTGTGAATGACAGATGAGTATTGATCAATCCAATGAGTGCTGTCAAGCAAACCCATTTTATGCTGGCAAAGAGAGACCACCAGCTGCAGTCTATCATGATCACTGATGAGACTAGGCCTTGGTCTTGTCGAGTTAAAATACATTCTGGATACTTCAGCACCACTTCTTAAAAAACATTAGGTGAATGTGCATATAATGGAGCTTGGATGTATAATTTTGATTTTATGTGAATTAGTGAAAATCCACAACTAGCTCAAACTTGTTCCCCTGATTGTTGTTTTAAAAAAATCATTAAAGTTCTATGTTGTATAGTTGTTCATCTGGGAAAACCAACAGAACAAATAAATTATTAAAAATCCAAAATGAATATGACTTTAATGCTCATGGTGAGTACTTTTCTTTTCCTTTAAAATAATAAATAAAAGGTAAAGCTGTGTAAATGTCAACATAAACTTTGATTCAGCACAACCTGGAGATGTTTTCAAAGGCAAATAATTAGAGTTTGTGTATGTTTATGCCTATACAGATTATTGTCTGAATGCAGCGTGCAATATTACGTCTCTACGGCAGCCTTCAGTTTCACAGTTTTTAAATGGATAAACCTCAGGGCAGTCTCTGTTAAATCTGATTGATAGTAATTCCCCACAAACGATAATGAACCTGCACACGCTTGTGTAAAACTTACCTGAGAACGCGTTGCTGTAGTAGCGAGACAACGTCTGCATGATGTCTTTGGAGTGCTGAGTCCACGGGGCGATCTTGCGGTAAGTCTTCACCCTGTGGACCAGCTGAGAGCCGCCGTACTGAAGGGATAAAGTGTCTCCGTGGTCCTCGTAGAGCTCCTCAAACAACCTGAACCACACACCAAACAAACAATGACACACACGACACCACAGGAACTATGAAATAAATGGAGCTATAGAGGAAGTGTCTTTGCATTTTGGTGATAAAAACACAAGACATGATTGTTTTTAAAACTAAAATAAGACATGGCACGCTTGTTGGTAGCAAACTAGTTGAGCTTTACCTCACACAGTCGGTATCAAACTGCAGCTTGGGCTTGTCAATCATTCCCAGAGCATAAAGCTGGTAGGCCAGCGCACATTTGCCCACCATAAATTGGGCTGTATTGGTCCGGTCCAAACAATCCACACAGTTGGTCCGCAACACACCAGTCTATAAGCACAAAGACTGAATTAACCTAGAAAATGTTTGTGTTCTCAAGAAAAGCTAAGCACGAGCTACTTCAGAGTGAAATTACTTGAACTACAAATGTATCAAAAGAAAATAGATTTCATAAAGCCACTTGAAGTGAAGGAGACCATACCCATCACCACACATTATACATATAGTTTGAAACATTTCAAACATTTTACAAGGTTTCACCATTAGAAAACCTGACACACAAAGTTTTGCCCAATAATATGTAATGCGACTTACTTGCAGTCGTCCTTTAATTGTAACGCATCCACCAACATCTCTCCACCTGAGAACATTACATTAAACTTAGGGTTAATAAACTATGACAAAAAGACAACTGTAAACAACAATTCTTCTTATCTGTAGACACAGTTCTGAATTGATTCTCCGCTGCATTCAAGGGGAATTAATAATTATATTCATGAACACTGATAATTACTAACTTGAGGTTAAACACAACTGAACGTAAATATGTAAACTCAAAACTGCTTACGTAAAGAAAATTATGACATATGTTGCTGTCCAAAAAAAAGCATCATTTAAATTGATTTCTTGTTTATTTAAAGATTTTTAAAATACATTATCTTATCTCAAATCTTTAAAGTGTTCTGTATAGTGGCATAGAAGGGGAATAACTTGTAAATTACAACCATTAGAACATAATAATAAAGTTTCTGCACATGGTATAAATAATGAAAAACATCCAACAATGTAATTAAACCACTTAATTCAATTTTTAGTCTTCATTTTGTTCATTATTTTAAAAAGCTAAGCATTTCCAAATTGATCAGGGAGTCTTGTGGGGAACTGTTGACAGAATCAACCTATTTTTTTGTTTTTGTTTTGCTGCTTTGGGTCTTTATGCTACACTAAGCTAAATAAACCACTGCTTATGGCACCCTAATATTTGATATTTTGAGTACACATGGGAATATATCTCTTTATTTAGCTATGAACTATGTAACAATAGGTCAGATTTAAAATTTTTACTTTACAAAGTCTAAAAAGAGTGAGATTTGGTTACTTCCCCCTCTTCAACTCTAACACACAATAAGAGTCACTCAGTAAAGAAAGACTTCCTCTAATTGTGCATAAAAAGCTTCAAAGACAACTGATATTAAGAGGTGTATATCTTGTCATTGCATGAACTCCATGAGCTCATTTAGACACAGCAAATCTTTGTCCAGTATTTTAAATCGTCTTCATCACTCATGAGACACTTTTCCATGACCTGAAGGCTTCAGGTGCCGGATTATTACACCATTTGTTCTTCCACATCAATGCTTCCGAAGGCCGAGTCTGTGTCTGCATGGGAGCAGTGGCTGTGTGCGTGAACGTGCATAACAAAGTGAGTGAAAATAGAATTGTGTAATGCAAAAAGAAAGGGTTATAAATACTGTCCGGAGTAAGGCTGTCGGGTTATGTAACAGAATTGTAATAGAGGGTGAAAGTGATTAAAGTATGCAGACAATGGAGGAGTTGGTCTCTAAGCGCACAGGCGGCAATCGACTTGGCTCGTTAGCAGAATTTTCCCTGCGATAAAGCTGCCATCAGGCATAATTTCCATTAGGAATTGATATCTGGAGTGTTTCGAAATCAGGCAGTGTTGATAAGGGTGATTCAACATATGCGGGAAAGGAAAAGGAGGACGTAAAGAAAAGATGGAGATGTAGTTTAACACATGGCTCCTTTTTCTTGCACGTTTTTGCACCAGGAGACATTCTCTTATACTTTCTAGTTTTACTTTACTGTGTAACTAAACACTTTACAGATGAACTTTTACAGATTTCTTCACGAGGAAGCATATATATTTAGTTTGTACATAAAAGTCTACATAAAAGTTGGCTGAAAATTACATCTAGAGCAACAATGTCTGTTTTGCCTTCCTCTTTTTTAAATAAGGAAAACCAATAGTAGCACAGGGTTTTTAAAAAAAGGCTCACCTGTCGTCTGGTCTGAGGGTGTGACAGTAGAAGTCAGAGCGATTAATGAAGAAACCGGTTCGCTTCACCACATTCTCTGCAATCATACTCAGGCGGTCCAAAACATTGAACAGTTTACTGAAAGACAAAAGACAATAGGAAAACTCTACAAATACATCCTCAAATATGTGCAATAGTGTGGCTTTAAATATACTGATGATACATCTGTACTACAGCACATACTTTTATTTAACAGTAAATTTAAAATTAGTCTTTCAACCAAGAGTTTTGCACAAAAGTGAACATGCAACATGCCTGCAGTTCTGAACAGAGTTCAGACTTTTTAACAGGTTTTTTTTTTTTTTAAGTTGACAGCAAATATCAAAAAATCACACATGAATCCCAGTGTTTATAGGGGAACCACCCTAGTAACTGTAAGAGTTTTCTGCAATACAATCAACTCTGATTCAAAAGACTTAAAGTAAAAGTCTAAAAAGCTATGGTTTGGTAGAAAAGATGAAAAACAGCAGAAAAGCTCTGTGTCTAAGCTCACGTTTTTAAGTATGCTCACACACGCAGCCACGCAACAAAAGATTAATCTGTCAAACCTATTAGTACCTCCATTTAGTGTGTTTTTCTTTACATTAAAAGAAGACAACTTCTGCTTTAACCTTAAACCTGAAATATCAACAGTGCATCTTTTAACAAGCTGATTTATTTAACACTGAATTGGCTTGAAAGTAGACAAGCTTATCCTTTTAGCTGAGGTATTCAACATTTCCAAGGCTGGAAACGTAGAGGTTAAGCACTTCTTCTGATGAGAACACATCAACACGGGTGAAATGCCACTTAATATTCTCAAAAGGTGATGATTTAAAACTCGTCTGTAAAGACAGCGCCACCAGTGTCATCAGACGTTTAGACCTAATGGAAACTGTTGTCTCTCCTTATTTTACACCCTTATCTTTAAGGGTAATTTAGGGTCAAAACGTTGCCTTATTAGCTCCAACCTCTTGGTGTAGCGGGCCATGTCCCAGGCGATGTAGTCAATGCGGTGGTCTGGAGGTAGGAACTGATTGAGGTTTATCACAGCAGGGTACAGCTCTTCACTCAGAATCTTCTCATGTTTCCTCTTTTCACGTTTCTGTACAACAACAAAAAGATGTGCAGCAAGTCATATGAATGACTACCACCAATAAGCTGATAAAAGATTATATTTAGGTGCTTTAATACATTTAATATACTTCAAGATGCATGAATAGATTCCGTGATGATGGGGACAGATAAAGGGATGGATGTTTTTTGGCTCTTTTTGATATATTTACCAGGAACTATTCATGTCCTCACCACAGTGACCTGAAAGGAGTGAAGTCTGTTTTTATGCAATGGGCAGCACATAAACCAAAGATAGCTGCTGCAACAAGGTGATTTATTTATTTAAATTTAAAAGAAATTATCCCCTCACTGGTTATCAGTCGTGTGCTACAACATCAGGAATCTGAAAAGCAGGACTTAAACAGGACTTTTTGACCAAAAAAAAACGAAAAGTTTCTTAAAGCACAGTGAAAAAAATGGATGATGTATGTTTGGTTTTGGTTTGCTAGCTTTAAAATCATTGTCCAAACAGAGTCATTTACCTTTACAGGCTGAGATGCTACTTTTAGAAAGGTGCTGAGCAAGCACAAAGTAGGTCAAGAATCCAATAATGTAGGGCAATTTTTTTTTTTTAACAGGAACAAGTAGCGTGTCTGTTCAGTTGTTCAAACTTCTTTTGGTGGCAATTGTGCAAGCAAAAGTGGAGCCACTTGCATCAAGTGTTGAGCTTCTGCACTAAAATTATTTATGTTAAGAAAAATGCATGAACTCAGAGTTTTAATAAAGAGTCATATGTTGGTTTTTATTTATTTGTGCACAAGTTTCAAGCTGTAGGCACAGAGACAAGTGCACGGGATTCCAGTCGAAACTAATAACCTCCACCAAGGAGGTTGTGTTTTCGGTTGGTTGGTTGGTTTGTCTGTTCGCAAGATTACTTAAAAACTAACGAACAGATTTGGGGTTGTCACAAAAAACAATAACAAATTTTGGTGGTTAACAAACCAAAAATATATAAAGGTGTGCAAATCATGCATGACTGAAATAAGTAAGTACATAGAGGAAAAGCCAGTAATAAATAAGTCGAGCGCTATGAAGCTGTAAGTAAGCAAAAAAATGTACTGTATATGTAAGTTGTTTCCAACTTCTTAGTCAAGCCCGTATTTCCCAGTATTTCCTAAAGACACACCTCATAAGGAATCATTTCACTTAGACCTTCTTGTCGTCACACGGTCTCCATTAAGTTCTCCGTGTACTCCTACACTGAGCCTTCGTGAGCCATCACCCTGGGTGATAATCGGCATGGATGCATCATTAAGCAGCTCACATCTCCACTTGCGCATCCAGCAGTGGCAAAGAAACATGGAAACCAGCCAAAAAAGCGGAGCATTTCCTAACACTCACTCTGCAGAACACACACACACACACACACACACTCAATCACACAATCTAAGCAGAGATGAGATACTTCACATGAACATGCACTCTCAAAAGTGCAAATTAAAATGTCCACAGGTTTCAACTTGCAAACAGTAACAGTCATGTTCAGAGGTGGATGGAGGGGCAGTCAAAGCAGGTGCACATGAAGGCACAGGAGGAGGCTGGTTAAAAAGTTATCTAATCATAATGAAACAAAGGTTAATATGTTTTGTTGTTTTGACACAGAAAAGCTTGTTTTCTCGTGATAAATTTAAACTCTTTCAAATTCACAATAAAGCCAAAGCAGTACTTGTTCACCAACAATGAAAACGGCCATGCTGGTAACTGAGCCAATCTGAAAATGAACACCTATCATCGATCAACACATCACTGTTATAGATCATCTTCATGTGTCATGACAGCGATACTAAATGATGACACTATATGGCACACGAAAAACACTTTTTTTGTACCATGTTAATCACTTTATCTTGAAAAAACAAGCTTTGTTTTCTGAAGAGAAAAGTAGCTGATGATTATCTTGAAATAACAAAATAATCAACTCATGATTAGGAGAATTAAAATTAATAACACTATGTAAGGCTGTACTCTGCTGCTATTAAAAAGCACTGATTAAGTATTCCTATCATTCTTTTTCTTGCTTATTTCTATTTTTTGCCTTTGCTGGCATCATTCAGAACACTTTTGAAAAATAAAAATACCTTTGTGGAGAGTGTAAAAGTCCAACATTTATTATGACTGTCATCCAAATGACTGGCTGTAAAAGTCCTTCACATGCTTGGCCATGTGCATGTGAGACTTGTCTTTTATTACTCACTTGAAAACATGCAGCAACCTATAATAAAATCAGACACATATTTCAGACTTGACAGAGTACCTGCTGTTCCCAGTACTCCCTCTGGGAGAGGTGGGCAGACAAGGTTTCATGAGTAATTTCCAAATCCTTCCTCTTTCAGTCTGTTTGGGATAGAGTGGACAGTGACAGGAGAGGGTGGGCTTCTCCCTTATTCCCTAAGGTCCGCAAATTTCACATGGCTGCAGCTTGTGAGGACTTCTGAGGCCTGCGATTGGTCCCTTACCTCACGGCTCCCCGTGTGAGTGGCAACGTGAGCTTGAAATCCAAGCTACAAATTATATGGTCATGTGCTCAACAGAAGAAGCCCAATGTGATGCACACCAGGATGAGAATGGGGAGAGAGAAAAACGCTCATAATGACTCATGCAGCCTTTTGTTAACTCTCCTTGAAGGTGGTAAAGGTTGTAGAACTAATTCATATCATACTTCACATTTACATCCAATCACTTTTTCTATTTATTTTTCTAATAAAAAGCAGTTTGACGGCTGCTGGTGGTATTACTGCAATACAATGAGAGGAGAAAACTGAAAATGAAAGCCAGGTTTGGCTTTTTTTTTTGAGTGCAGAGGTATGCTACATTACCTTCGATCACTGTTTGTTTCAGGGAGAAATGCAGAGACACATCAATATTCGAGATAGGATTTCAGCAGCTGGTAATCACAAACCACTGAGAAAATCTCATGACCAGAAAGACTTAGAAACAGAACAGAAAGTGCTCTGCAGATTACACATCCCAACATGGACTACTACACCTTCTGAGTGATGCTACAAGCAGGGTAAATTTAATCTAAAGATAAATGCTTAAATAATGCATACAAATGCAAGAAGATATCCAGTAAGAGCTGCAAAAAAGAGTGTTTTATCACTGTGCCTAATTCTTTTTTTAACTTGTGTTGTACATTGTTCTACACAAAAGTAAGAATAAGTTGCATAGTAGAGGGCAGACCATCCAGAACAGAATATCTGTGTAGCTCCATGCAAGACATGGAAATGTTTTTTTTAATTATTATTATTATTATTGCTGCTTTAAATAACTTAACGTTTCACTTAGCACAGTGGTGAATTGTAAAAGCTGTCCTCCATGTAAGATTTCTAGATGTGGCATCTCTTTGCTGTTCAATTATTTCACTGCATTACTCAATATTTTTGACAATTTCAGGGTGATCAGAACTGTGTTTTCAAGTACTGTATATGAATCATCTTGAATTTTGGTGGCTTTTGTCTCTCTTTTTAAAGTGTGTTGTGTAGCTTTTTAAGCACCACATTAAAGAGAGCCAATCTCTTTAATCAAAGACAAATTAGTCAATTTAACTGAACCACAGAAGGCCAGCAAAACAGCCATTTTTTTACTATCGGAAACAAAGAAACCATTTTTTATGAAGGTTTTGATAGTTGAGTTGTTTTTAGATGTCAAAGAAAATGATCATTACATGGCACTGCTCTGAGAAGCAGCTAGCTCAGTTCTCCTGACACAGATCTTTCCCGTTTGTCTAAACTTAAAGTGTGCCGACACCGCTATCTGCTGCAGGTAAGACGCTGACTACAAAGGCAAAAAAACATGGGTTTTTTTGTGTATATGGGTGTCAGAATCATGCTTAAAAAGAAAAAGGTTAAGCTTTACAATTCAGGTTGGATTTCTTTGGCAAACAGTGCATTTATTTATAATATTTAGTGAAAGTGTTTTGCAAGTTCACTGTGAGGTGAACCTCAGCACTCTAGGGTCATGACGATAAAATGTGTCATTGAGGGAGCTGAGAGTAGTTTTTTAAAATACATGTTACCTTCACCAGGTTGAGGATGATAATGGGTGAGCCAAACCGCTGCAGCATCTGATCAAAATGGAGGGCAGCTACAGTTGCGTATGGGTCTGCTTGGTCCACTGTGGGGAGAGAGAGAAAGGGAAAAAAAAAATGTCTGACTATGTTTCAATGCTAAGGATTTATAACATGTTAAACATTTACTATGCAAAAGATTTGAGCTTGTCAGATGCACTGAATTCTTATTCATCACACAGTAGCAGCATTTAAACTCCTAGTTAAGTCAAAACGTGTCTTAAAGAACCACCTTTAGCAACAAATAGATAATGAGCTCGGTAAAAGAAGATATGAAACCTATCCAGTCTGAAATGACAACCTTAATCTTCCTCATCAAGATCATCTTACGTTTAAAATGACGCAGTTAGAGCAGTTTTTGTCAGAGTATGTGTTGTGTGATGTGTCACGTGATTATGCATTTGGTTGGAGCATTTGTTGTGAATGACTCTCAACTACTACCACACCAAACTTCAGCTCAACAGCTGTAAAACTGGCAGAGGTTTAGACATTTTTGTGTCAGAAATCCTCAATTGGGTTGAGTCCAAAGCTTAATCAGTTGTAGATGCCAATCTAATGATTACTTTCTGAAAGTTTCACTGAAATTCATCCACTGGTTCATGAGATACTTTACTAACAAACACAGTTGGTTCTAACAGTTAGGGGCAAAGTTTTAAACACAGATCTTGTGCAATCAGTTAGCGCTCAGAGGATAAGTTGGAGATCAGTCTTGGCTACTATCACACCAAATCTGAGCCCAATATCTATAAAATTGAAAGAGTTATAGCCATTTATATGTTTGCTAAAGTCGCTTTGCTTGAATCAGGTTGAATACAAAAATTAATTAGTTGTAGATGTACATACAATGATTACTTCCTCAAAGTTTCACTAAAATCCGTTCAATGATTCATGAGATATTTTGCTGTTGGTACAGACAAATGAACACACGCACGCAGATGGAGGCACGGGCAAAACCATTACTGCTATTGCTTCACCTTCGGTGGTATGCGATAACCAGAGGCAAACTGTGTCAACCTTTATATATGCAAATACACCAAGTGTAAACTAAACAGGTGGTGGTAGATACAGGCAGCATTGCAGAAATGTCAGATAAGGGCAGTGTTCTGGATCAAAGTTGGAGCGCAACAATAAGGCAAATTAATGATCATAGGGATCTTAGGGACACAGTGTCTATCTCAGGTAAATGTCATCCGGGGATGAATAAAAGGGCAAATCAAAGGAAGAAAAAGATTAAAGGCATTGTACACAAGCAAACATGGCAGTCTACAGTACCCTCAGCCTGAAAACCCAATCACATCCCTCTGACTGTGGTTTTATGCCTTTATTCTGCTCATAATGAGACTGGAGATGAGAACCAAAAAGGGGGTTACCTACTTCTTTTTCAATCTGATCGTAAATGTAACCTTTCCAGACTCAAAAAGGTTATTTCCAGTTCTGGTCAGCCAAATGTAAATCACACAGGAAAAATGTAAATTCTAGCTCATTTTGCCAACTCTTTGTCTTTTTAATAACACAATATGACATGAAACATGATGCTAAATAAAAGCATTAAAAAGTCAAAGAAAAAAAGCCACCGATTTATTTTAAAATAAGTATTATAAAACAGTCTTACATCTTATTGGGGGTTTTGGCATCATGGTGGAAATGTCCTGGGACCAGTACAGCGGGACAGAGCCTCGCACCTGGACGTACGAGGAGTAGCTTCCTGCTGTGAAAGACATAACTGAGGCATCGTGAACGATCTGTTCCGTCTCCACCTCATTCGCCACATCCCCCTGAAAAAGAAAAAATCCACAATAAAACCATGATGTTGCTGCAGAAAACCTGGAATTTTCTAAATCAGGGGTGAGAGCGAATCTTTGTTTAAAAAAAAAAATTAGAACAGAAAAGTGAGTGTGATTCATGTTCATCAGGTGATCAAATCAACAAGCACTAACATTTCTACGAGTGCTCACTAAAAAAGGTCAATTTCAAGATTTTCTGATGTTATTTTTAAATTCAATCAGGTTAATGACTGGTGACTATTTCACCCAATTACATGTGAGATATACTTGAAATGACTTATCGCCTCAAAAATGTGGCTTTAAAAAAAAACATTAAACTAGTGGAAGTAGTTTAAAATAAGAGCCAGCTCCTGTAAGACTGAAGTCACGGTTCTCAGCCAGAGCAAGATGGAAAGCTCCCTCAGGGTTAGGGATGAGTTTTGCTTTACGCGGAGAAATTCACGTATCTAGGAGTCTTGTTCACAAGTGATGGCAAGATGGAGTGGGAGATGAACTAATGGATCGGGGTTTCATCCGCAGTAATGTGGGTGTTGCTTTGGTTTATTGTAGTGAAGAAGGAGCGGAGCCAAAAGACAAATATCTCAATTTACTCGTTCATCTACATTCCAACCCTTACCTATGGTAATGAGGTATAGGTAATGACCAAAAAAAAAACAAGATCCTGGATACAAGCAGCTGAAATTAGCTTTCTTCATAGTGAGGACAGGCTCAGCCTTAGAGATAAGATGAGGAGCTCTGTCACTCAGGGGAAACTTCATGTTGTTCCTCTGAGCTAAAAGGAGTTAACTGAGATGGTTTGGGCATGTGATTAGGATGCCTACCTATGGAGGCCTGTGTGCCACAGTCTGCTGTGGTGAAGAAGCAGCTGAACTGAAAGGCAAAGCTATCAATTCACTGGTCCATCTTCACTCCAACCCTCATTTAAGATCAGTAGGTATGAATTATGACCAGAAATACAGAAAGATAGACTTGATGAATGGTTGAACATTAAAAATATTTATATATATAAACAATTATTGTTTAACTTTCCACATCTGCCCTTGTAGTCTCTAAAATTAATTATTGTTTTTCTAATTTATTTACACTCCACACAGAATCCCAACTTCCTGGAAACCTGGAACGTACAGCCACTCATTCAGTTTCCAAATGTGTTGATATTACTAAACACGAAAGCCAAAGTTGAACTTACAAATAATGTGGCTTTGACTAACTCGACTAGATTTAAACCCTGGCACAATGTACGATGCCTTTTTACCGTGTCTTGAAAAAACAAAGGTGTCTGTTCAAATTTGGAAGAAAAACACTACTTTAGCTGCAAGCATTAGCAGTAAAATTACAAAACCAAATCCCTTTTTCATCTTAGCCATCCAAAAAGGAGGAGGAAAACTATATTTTCTCCTAAAGTTCCTCCCACCATACGTTCACGCAGACACTCATGCATACTGAAGAAAAAGAGGCCGTGGATCAAATTAACCCCCCGTGATCAACCTGAGTCATCACAATCACCCTGATGGTCCTCAGCTCTCCCTCTACTATCTATTGTCCCTGTTGCCTGAGCAACTGTCGTACCTCACAGTTGGCGCCTCTTTTCAGGAAGCGGGTCCCTGCAAATCTGCTAGAGCGCCTGGCAATGAGGGTGATGTGAACTGGTCGACCGTAGATCAACAGTTCTGGGGTTAGTGGGTAAAGGAGGAATAATATTGATAATAATACAACAGCATTGTGGTAAACTCACACAAAAACACATACAAATACTACACAAACTGAAATAGGAAGAAATTTAACTTGAACTGTGAAATTCTATATCATTTGTATCATCTTGAACTTCCTTTTAGGTAAATGTTCTTTATTTCCTATAAGGTCCTTCCGTTTATCCCATCTGTACTATCTGAGTCTCTCAGGCTCTGACTGCAACAGCAGTAAAGCAAAGAAGTTTCCAGGAATTAAACTCACCCACACACTGTCACAGTGGCAGTCCACAGCCTGATAAAAGGAAAAAAAAAATCTGTGCTGTTCAGTAAAATACTCCTTGGCTTGTCAGCCTGATGCCTTTTACTGTGAATGCATAAACACTGGTCAAACAAAAACATAAAAGCTCCGGTGGGATTATTAATTATTTGAAAATAAATCATCACCAAAAAATTTACATTCTAGGAAAAAGGCAGCATATTTTAAATGGCGTAATGCGATTGTTGCTAATGAGACATGATGGTAAATGACTTGAAACTGAACCTTAAGCCTAAGGCAGAGTTTTCTCCTCATAAATTTGAATATTTACTCTCTGCAGCAGTAAACCATGCATCAGTCTAACAAAGGCCTTTTCAAAAATCCAGGGGAAATTATTCATGTAGACTCAGTTCACTGGTATGAACCTCAAATTAAAAGCTGCAGGAGGACTGAATTTAAAGTTAATAAAGCTTTAAACGAAGCACCAGGTTTGCCTTCATTCAATCCACAAAAACAAACATGCAGAATTAACTAAAGAGAACAGATGGATCGATTACGTTATTATCAGTGTCTTTCAGACAAATTAATTTTGCTGGAGCTCTTAAAGACCTAAAAGCAGTTTTTGGTGAATCCCATTCTCCAGTTAACAGACCTATATGCTCTGATGGAGACTGAACACAGATCAATATGTTAAGATGAGGCTGAAACGAGAAAAGAGCCACAAAAAAGCATAATTTCATCATTGGATGTAAGATTAAAACAAAGACTGAAAAGAAAAGGCTTTTAAATGGCCACAGTTTAACTCATGGCAACGTGTGGTTTGTGCCAAATTTAAAAAAAACAAAACTAGATGTATGAAAAATAGGCAACAGCCATACTTGCTACCAAACACACTTGACCTGTCGGTGCTTGAAGGATACTGGACTGACCGCAAAAGCCATGGATTATGTACATGAGCCAGTCGGGATGAACTATGTCCTTGATTCGCTCCAGGAGCTTCCCGTTCCACACGTACTTGTAATAAGGCTCAGTCTGGAGGCCGTAAACCACTGTGGTGGAAAAAATAACAAGACACACATAAAACCTGCGGATCAATTTACTTAATTGGGATGAGTTAAAACGACCAGTTAGAAAGAAGGAAGTTTAAAGAAGAAAAGTGGTGATGCAAATCATGGAGCATCTTTGAGAAACTCTCGCAGTTCAAGAAAAAAAACACACTTGCAAAAGAACAAACAGATCAAGCTTCAAACACAATATTGTGCAAAAGTCTCTCAACTTATTTTTTTTTACATTTTTTATCCAAAGAGCTTAGGTTTTCTGAAAGTTTATGTATTTATTTAGACAAACTTTGGCTGCTTTTCCATTCATTTTTAGTCCCGCTGTTGGAATGGTTTGTTTTTGGTTTTAATTCCGACTTCTGAATAAAAATGCTCCTAAACTCAAGGGATGAACCCGTCTTGTATCGACATATAAAGACTTAGAAAAGAACCAATTTTAAATTGTTCTTTTAGCATTTTTGCCCAACTGTTTAGATGAATGTACAGAAAAAATACCAAAGATACCAAAGTTTGACGCATAAAATCCTATTTTAGCACCAACAATAGTTTCTGCAAGTTTCAGTCAGTTGAATTTAGGAATTTTTAAGAACTTTAGGACCCACACAAGTTTAAAAAAAATGTTTTTCACACAATCGTACAATCGTGAATCCATCTGAGAATAACACCCCTTTTGAAAGCTGCTGTCTTTCTGTTCACCCTCTTTCCAGCTGGAGTCCTATCCATCTTGTTTTCACCTTGTTAATTGTTTCTGACATAACTTCCTCGTTTGAAGCCACGGATCTGAACCCCAGTTGTCTGAGAATAGATTACTTACTGTTACTTAGAGATTGATACTGTGTTTCATTCTTGTTACTTTTTGCACACAGTCTATTTTGAAAAAAATAAAAGCTAAATTCTTGATAAAATCTTGATAATATAATTATGATGGCAATGCAGCAAACAATTCTTATATAATGGTCAAAGAGATCACTAAAGCTTATTTTCTTAACATATGCTCAGTTGGTGTACATCCGGTTTTAAACCCTTTTGTTTATTTCAGTCGGTTTGTTCGTTTTAGTCCAGCCTCTCTTCCATCCAGCTGTCTTTCGTGCTTTCTCCATTCTGTGCTTTCTTTCATGTAGCCACTGCAACAAGCTGGTTCTCCAACCAAAACCTGAAGTGTCCGTTAAGATATTCTCAACTGAACAGATTCAACAAGAAGAAACTCAAGTCACACCGACGAACCCCTGCTCACCTTGCGTCGGCAAACCTTCATCTTCAAAGATGTCGAAGCTGTCCTGCTTGCTCCGCGCGTGAGCCTCCACCTTGGCAGGGGAAGCTGCTGACGACCACAGTTCATAAGGTCTCTGCAGCGATGTCAGGTTGTACTGCAGCGAGTGGCTCAGGTCGTAGCTGTAGCTGCGGGGCGGAAAAGGCAATGTGACACGAGTACAGGCCGTTCTGCCCCCAAATTCACCTGCAAATTGTTCCCGCTACAGAAATAGTTTGGAGCTATTCCCCCACAAGTACAACAAGCCGTATCAAGTGCTTTTTCATATTAAAAGAAAACTGAGCTATTTTTCTTTGTGAAAGAAAAATAAATGCGCTTTTATCATTTTGATACTGTGCAAAATATCTAATAAAACAACAAAAATATCTACAAATTTCCAATAAAATCTTTTGTGTGTGCTACTTCTACATGAATGTTAAAGGTGATGTAAAGAACAATCTAAACACAAAATTGGCCTCAGCTGAGCTGAGCTATATTCAATACTGGATCACCTATCTTCAGCTTAGAGTCAAGCCAAGAGTTATAAAAATGATAAAAATCCAGCAGTATGTGTCACTTTTTCTGACTGAATGGAATATTTTGTGGGAAAATTCAACAATATTCCATATTTTGAAGTTGATCTCTGTAGTTGGATCTGATACATTATTTACATAAATCTAAAGCAATTTAAGGTGTTTGCAAGTCTATTTGAAACGTGATCAGCTGCCAATTTAACGATTTTAATTACTTCAATTTTTGTCTTACCTGAAGTAGAAGTTGCTTGAAAGGTCCACGTTCTGAAAAATTCGCACATATCTGCAACAAAATAACTCGGTCAGTAATCACACATCTACCAGGTGTAAACTGGAACATGACGAGGACTGTATGAGAACATCAGAACAGAGGCACAGCTGGTTCACATTTATCTAGTCCATATACAGTGCACGCTACTATCATGTAGTGTGATATACAGGACTGTGCAAAAGTAATGAGTCATCCCTTATATTGTTATATTTTGCTTTCAAGCAGCCAGGCTTTGTTGTAGTTCTTTAAACTGGTTGTAATAAGTAGTTTTACAGGCATGGGGGGATATCAGACACAGTAGTTTGTTTTAGTTTACATTTTTAACTTTATTAAGTTATTTAACTCTGACCGCTGAATTATTCAGGCAGAAACGGCTCTTAAACTTCCTAAATGACCCTGTGTTGTACCGACACATAACAGACAACTCTAAACTGTCATTTATTTAGCTGGATCTATGATAAATGCCGAAGATGACACTGTCTGAGTCACAGAACTGCAAAGTTTTTCAACATAAATAAGGTGATTCCCGAAGATTTATTAACTTATAGTTGATGATCGACTAAACGATGATGCATCTTTCAGGTTGTTTGATTTCTGTCTGTCAATAAAGTTTTAGAAAACATCTATCTGCTGTAGATAGTTTTGTTTCTGTCCGCACTCCTCTTCTCTTGTCCCCCACTTGTTCACGTTCCTTATAAAATACCGTACAAGGACTTGACTGAGTAAAAAAGCAGCCAAAGTTGAAAGACAGAACTTTGAAAGGCCTTCAGAAAGTCCGAAAAACCATTGAATAAACACAATTTTAAAAGATTATGCGATTGCTGGCTCCTTGAGAGAAAAATATTATATAAAAAAAAAAAAAGGTGGTTTGAAAAATTGCACTGAAATTGACAAATGTATTCAGACTGGTTGAGTTTCAGTTTCATTCATGACTAGAATAAATAAATGCATAAAAACAACAACCCTGTCTCCATCCTCGGGGGAGAGATTCAATAAATTCTTACATCTACACGTGCCTTGAATGGCAGACAGTTTATTTGTTTTAATTAGTTTAGCAGTTTAGCTCATGGACATTATAAAATCTAATCCACACTTTAATGTGGAGCCTGTGGCACTTTCTCCCCTCGCATGACCCTGCTGAATATTACCTTCTTTGTGTTCCTTATTAACAAGCTCAACAAAGCTTTTTTTATTTTTATTTTTTTGCTCCTGCTTAAAAAAAAAAAGCAGCACTGTGTCTTTCTCTAAGCATCGAGTCTGCTGGTTAAGTCTTGCAAAACCAAAGGACGAGATGGGATGGTAATGGGACGACATGGGGCAAATTATTCATAGATCTGCTCACACTAAAATGGACAGAGGTGTTGAGTTACATCCAAGCTATTTTTAAGCCATGAAATGATTTATTTCTTGGAAAATCTTGATGAAAAGAGATAAGTTGTTAGAAGTTTAATTAAAGCAGAAGGAATGTCTCCCTGTTAATCAATGTAACGCATTAAAATGCAGATGGAGTTTGTTGGAAATAAAGATGAAAGGATTTAGTGTCAAGAAATACCAAAACCCATGCACAGTAATTAGTCGACTGTTGCTCTGCTGTCTCTAAATGACTAAACCATCTCCCTGCGACACTGGTTATGTGAGGACAGCAGAGTTTTAACACCTATAATAGTACTGAAGCAGCTTTAATAACAAGACATTTTTTTATATTGCACAGCACTTGATTACTTCTACATGTTTTAAGATTATTGTTTAAAACTTTGACCACTTTTCAATAGAATAAACACTGAAGAAATCAAAGACAAAAAATTAAGATAATTGCTCCTGTTTTATACAAATTGTGTTTATTTGTACTTTATGATAAATATAACTATTGATGTCATATTTATTATGAGGTACAACTAAACACCCCACCCCCCAGAGTCTGTCGAATGTCAATGGTTTTGTGAACATTTGATAGAAGAAAAACCTTGTTGGTTTGTCAACCTCATGAGGAGAAGGTTTGAGCTTCTGGTAATGCCTTCAAGCTTTTATTTGGCAGAGAGCTCAGAAACAGGTTTCCTGATAAGTATCAGGAGATGTGTTGCTTTGATTTTAATGTCCATAGCCCACATATTCTTTGGTAGGTAACAAGTATCCTTGTCGAGACCAACAGGTTTTAATTTATGATGATATTCTCGTTTTATATTCCCAATTCTATGAATAGTGGTGGAAGCCTCTTGACCCCACCTGAAGTCAAGAGGAAGTGAGGTGGGGATGTAGATATATATGCAAGCAGTCAAGTGGATACATGACCTCGATTGACCACAAAGTATTAAATTATATCCCAAAAAAAAGAGAAAGAAATGTGATGGTGGAGAGAACGAGACAATACCTTGCTTCATCAGGGTGTGTAACTCTGACCGAGTCGTTGGGAATGTAGATCATGGTGGTGTCTTCGATTTTATAAATAGAGTGACCCCCGATGTCAGCCATTCTTCTGTGCTTGGTGATCAAGACCATGTAGTACCCCTCGAGGAAACGTACAAACCCTGTCATAAAAAATACACTCATATTAATGACAAATTTATTTTAAAAAGTGCATGTAAGTCCACCTTTCTGCTGACAGAACCTGACCTATTTGGTGCACATTAGTAAAAGGCCAACTCGTTCTGCTTCTTGCCAATCATGTACAGCTTTGACGATATAAAAACAAGTGAATAATGCTATTCGCAGAGGTTCATCGTGAGTGTCTAAGTCATTTTCACAAAACACTGCTGATGAATCAAACTCATTTGTGCTTTTATAATTAAAATCAGACCCAGACAGATTCATACAACATGATTAATATTTTTGCTTTCAGCTCTGAAGGAGCTATTTTCTCATCTGTGACACTTAATGCATAATATGAAACGATATAACATAATAGTTTAAGTTCAAAAATGTCTCATCAAGGGTAACGCAAGCATCGTAAAAGAATGACTCGCCTGTTAAAAATAAACCTTACTAATACCCACTCTTATAATAGCTATTCATGCTGGGATAATGACCCTTAAAAGACATTTTGAACTTCTCCTTTACTAAAAGTTTAGGTTCAAACTTAAAAAGAAAAAGCGTGTAAATGGTTTTATGTAATTCCTTGTGCAAGTACGAGGCAGTGTGTCTAACATTTTTAAATAAGATAATATTTATTGACCTGCTGCTTCAAGCTATTGTAAATGTGTGAGCAAATTACTCTCATTGAATCTGCCTTCCCTTGCGGTGTTGTTGTCTTAGTTTACGATGTTAGATATGGGTCAGAATGACAAAACCAGAAAACGAAATTGAATTAAAATAAACACGGAATGGTAAGACTTATTATATAGTGTAATGACAAAGAAGCCTGATAAGAGTTTTCTCAGAAGACAAAGTAACCTCACATGGCTGCACCACTCTTATTTCAATAACAGCCTAAATAATGGCTTGTGAACAAAGATGGCAAGGGGGGGAAAAAAATAACATTTTATATTATATTTTATTTAATATTTAAGCAAATGTCAAAATAGGCAGGGCGATATGACCTAAAACTTTTATATTGTCATATTTGAGGGCTTTAATGTGACACTAACCTGAGCAATTCTGATGGCAATAAGTTAATTTCTAGAAAGTTCCATTCATTTGCACCAAAACTCAAGAAATGCAATTTATAAAGTCAACTTTGTCCTCCTTACATAATACAAAGAAGTAGTGACAGATAGATCCAGTGCTGTTTTTTTCTCTGAAACAAGTGGATTATGTATTACTTTAACAACTCTGAACTCTTGCTAACACCTGTCGGCCGGTTTACTTTCGTTTATTCTCACCACTCTCCTGTTTCTGATTCATAAACACTACTACTACTACTTGGAGCAAAACAAGAGTGTGAGGGAAACTAAACTCCCAGTGAATGAGTTGCAGATGGCTAAAAGTACTGTGAACATTAAGTGCGAGAACTTTTGAAAACAAAGGTTTCTTGTTGTGTTCACTAAAACGTCTGTAACACAGCTGATGATTTGAGCCCCGATCACGCACTACATATGTGAAACTCACAGTACGGTCACGCTGAAGACTTCGTTGAGCAAAAGAAGGTTAGAGGAGCTAATCATGTGATCTGTTACACAAACCTCTCATGTAAGCTGTCCTTTTTTTTCAAATTTGGACAAAGCGAACAAGGCTCATTTGTGAAAATTAGAGCGACCTATGTTGAATCATTTGGATCAGCAGAGAAAGAGCATTGTAAGGACTAAAGAAAATGAAAAAAACCTCAAGATTGTAATAGGCTGTAACTAGGTCTGTAGGCCAATATTCAACACACAAAAGGTAAAAAAAATTACCTTTTTAAATATTGTGTAAAATGAAAGAACACCTGATTCATAACGGTGGTATTCATCATTTTGTCACTGAAATGTAACAGTGTCAGGTTTTTAAATATGTTCTCAACATTTGTACTGATAAATAAATGATCTTTTGATGACATAATAACATAAGTTATATATCAAAATTTAGTGCTTACAGTACAAAAAAAGTACAAAAAGAAAAAATAAAATCTGTCTTTGACAGACAAAAAAGAGCATTTTTTAGCCTAATTAAATTTAACACAAGATAAAATAAGATTAACTTACAAGGTCCTGTTGTCAACAACAGTGTGAATGTTTATTTTTTAAGTCTGTCTGTTAGCAAAATATCTCATGAACTAATGGTCATATTTTAATGAAACTTTCATAAAGTAATCACTGGATGGACATCTGCATGTGATAAACCTATGGAGTCAGTCAGATCCAAGATGTCCACCATAGCCAACTGATCATAGGAAACACCAAAATGTCTATAACTTAGGTAATTTTACAGACACTGAACTAAAATTTAGTGCGGTAGTAGCCAACTAGAAACACTCAGAGAGCGCAAACTTCCACCAAGGCAATAGGGTCAATATCTGGTTGGAATCCTTTAAAAAGTTCCTGAATCTGGATCGTGATTCAAATCACCACCAAAATTAAATGACTTGTTCCTTGTACCATGTTTGATGTTTCCTGAAAATTTCATGAAAATGTGTTCGTAACTTTTGTAAGTAATCTTGTGCACAAACAGACAAACGGTACCAAAAACTTTGGTGGAGATAATTATCGTTTTTCTCCCACCTTCTATCAAATTAGCAAAGCAGTGACACCATTGGGTTTATGACACTTGTGTTAGGAATGTTAAGTAAACTGCAGCTGTTCCTGATGGTCTGACAGCAGACACACTTGATAGTTGCTTTGTGTCAGTATGTTAAATTGAACTCCACTCTGCTGACATCATTGAACAGTGGAACGGCTGTTAACATGCCACTGAAGAGGCAGTACTTACCCACAATGCCATAAGCAGTGACAGCCCTGTACAAGCCGGAGGAACCCTTTTGGCCAATTTTGGTGCGGTTGCCGAGGTCCAGACGGCCCAGCAGCTCCCACACCTCTTGCTGGTTGTAGACATGCTACAAAGACGACACGCAGAAAAAACGTATAGACGTTGCACAGCCTAAATACAATGCTTTTCTGCAGCTTTAAGGATTTTCTCTTAGTTTGTCAACAGGAAATCAGGAGCTGGGATCAGGATCAAGTGTTTTACAGACAAAAAATGATAAAAAGTTACAGTTTATTCTTGTATATTCATCTTATAGCCATATCTTAACTATGTTCCACTGAAGACAAAAATAAATAGTCTGGTAGCTACAGATAGATTTTATTGCTGTTGTTTTTACTTACTTGCATGTTTCATACATGTATAAGAACAACATGAGAAAAATCAAGCCCATACACTGTATATATCCAAAGCTTTTACATTTAAAGATCATAAGAAAGGTTCAGATTAATCTTCAAGCATGTCTTACATCCCTAAAAGACATAAAACAAGGTGTATTATTCACAGAATTATAAATGAATTGGAAATTGTTTAGGCTTTGTGTCAGTTTCCAGATGTTTTTGTAAAATATGCAAGGCTAAGAGCTTTGGGCGATGCATCTTCAGTCACTGGTGTTTCATAATAACAAACATCATTATAATCAACCACAACCCAAATAAACAAATCCGCATCCAGCTCATAGACTGTGGTAATGAGCAGAGGTGAAGTAAAGAGATTGTGCTCATGGGCAATGCACTAGAGGCAGGCTCAGTGATTGAACAATTTCCTCTTAGGCGCACCGTACTGTATTACATAAGCGTATACATTAGAACTGTTACCTTACCTTATCGTCGATTATCACCAGGTCTTTGGGCTCTGTGCGGTCAATCTTTAGAACTCTGTGTTTGGTTTGTGCATGATTGCTCCCCACCAAAAAATATCTCTGGAAAAGAAAAAGTTACGCATTTCAGATTATCACTTAAGTCTTCATCGTGAAGCATTTTTTTTTTGCTGCGTGTCTAAGTGTGTGACGAAGTTCATCATGTTTGTGTTAGTTTCATTTTTGATGCCTTTTGGCTTTTTTTTTTCTTTTAAAACATTTTTTCTCCTCAGTAACCAACCTAAAAAGGATTGAGTGTCTCAGAGGTCTGTCACATCAAACAGAAAAGATATTTAGGGCAAATATATTGTATGTAATCACAAATGGCGACTAATATTGGAGATGTATTGGTCCAAAATACAAAATGCATCTAGGACTACACTCCAATATGCTCTTAATCAAGATTGAAGCTTTCTTTCAATGCCTCCTTTCTTTCATTGTCATTATTTTTCTCACACATGGTTGCAAAATGGCCCAAGATTGTTAGTCCACTAAAAAGCATTAAATTGGAACATTATGTATCGGTACAGTTTGCAACCATCACAGCCATTTTGTCCTGTCC
This sequence comes from Kryptolebias marmoratus, assembly GCF_001649575.2. Taxonomy (NCBI): domain Eukaryota; kingdom Metazoa; phylum Chordata; class Actinopteri; order Cyprinodontiformes; family Rivulidae; genus Kryptolebias; species Kryptolebias marmoratus. Next base: position 10,294,083 of record NC_051448.1, read on the forward strand.
CACTCCTCCCAGGATCCTACAGAGCCTTTTTTCTTTTCCACAAAGGCAGCATGGTCTACTGCTAAGTGAAATGATCTAACAGATTATAATAACTTAAGTGTGACAAGAGTTTGCCTACCCTTTTGACTAAGATTTTAAATAAACCACACTGACCACAGCTTTTATTTTAAAAATGGTCACTGGAGTCTACACTGCTGAAGGATTGTTTTAAACAACAAATTCCTACTTTTCATATCATAATATTAGACCAAATCACTAAGAGAAAGATGTATACCACATTAAGAGCATGCATTTCCACCAAAGTGAAGGAACAAAAAAATCCAACTTCCAGTGAGTTCATTTTAGTGAAGTTTGTTTTTAAAAAATAACATTCAAACTAATTTCACAAAAGCCATATACCGATTTTTCCAGCCAAACCTTTGCTGCCATCTAGTGTTTAATAACAAGTACTCAAAGTCTCAGCACAGCAGCTACAGCTTTTCACCTTTATAATGAAATACATGACTGTTAATTTTAATGTAAACATTATGGATTAAACATGGCTTACATAAATGTTATCAGAAAAATCAGCATCCTGCCATTGGGAAATCTAAAAAAATCCCTTTATCGACTGATGATCACTGCTAGTTAATTTCGCTCTAATTTGTGCCAGTCGTGTGTTAATACATTTTGGACACCAATTACTTCAAACTAGCTTTTAACATGCATTACAGAATTTCTGGCATATCTTCATTTACTTACAAACTGTATAAAAACTTAAAAACACTTGATGTCGTACAAATATAACCCACACATTCAAGCTGCTTTGACATTTCTTTAAATTCTACTTTAATAAAACTAAACTTTATTGTCATTTTGTCCTTGCTATAACAAAAGTTGTTTTTTTGTTTTTTTTTTCCTTTTTTGTCATTTTTAGTCTTATGTGTTCAAGGCAACAATTTTTTTTTCTTTTATTTCTGTTTTGTCATACAGAAGATACTTAACTCATGGGATGAATGATAATTCTCCTATTTGCACAATAAAGTTGCTGGAATTTTGAATCACTTTTTTCCAAATAAGGTCTGATGATATTGTTTGTTGTTTTAATATTAACTATCTTCATGTGTTGTGAATTATTGTTCAAATTGTAAAAACTAAAGTTCACCAGCAAACGTGATGGAAAATTACATGAACCGACTGATAGTTGGTGTGCCCTTCTTTGGACAGTTTAATAAGACTTTTAAAAAGTGTATTGTGACAGTGATAATGACAGTTTTGGACTTACTGCTCTGGTTTCATACAGAACCATCTTCTGGATCCCACTGATGGTAGCCGCAGCCTGAGGCATATTTACTGCCTTATTCTCAGACAACACAAGAGCTGCAGGGCAAATGTAAATATAATATGCGAATCAAAAACTTTACATTGTAAGCGCGAAACATAGAAACTGTGCTCAATTAATTCTTACATTCTTGAAACTCAGGATAAAACTAGCTAAGCTACTCACCAGTAAAACTAGCCAGCTACCTAGCTGCAATGACTTAAACGGATTCGCGCCACTATAATTAGCATGTCCGCTAGCAAATAAACGCCTTTTGTTTTTGTTTTTTTAACATTTCTAACCAATTGTTTATTTAAATAGGTCTATTTACGTCTGCTTGGTTAGCATTCAGGAACATGCAAGATAAATTCACTGCAGTCAGGTGACTGTCATGGACGGGTTATCAGCTGATACGGTGTCTCGCTAAGTCAAAAAGACCAAGCATTAAAAAAACGCGATTAAAAAAGTGCTCACGTTTTGTCTTCACATTTATGTTTGTATGTTTTTTCCATCTGAGAGCGCATTTAAGTGTTCAAAAAAAGTTCAGTTTTAAAAAATAAACTCACAGTACAGTTTTTTTATGTAAAGGCAAGGCTAATTGGCATAAGGCTAATTAGCCTTATGCTGGTCAGGCGTTAGAGTTTGTAGGTTGCTATAGCAACAAGGTTCCCGTCAAACTAGGCCGATGTCGTCGATGCTTGTTTATTCACTATATCTTTAATACCGAGTTAACTGGACTAAAAGAAATACAAAAAATGTATACTTAGGACAAGCAGAACTGTAATTAATGGTTTGAAGTTGGTTAGATAACCCAGCTAAAGAAAGAAAGGTAGGTGTCAGTTTTGATCCAGTAATGGCGGACGTTGGACAAGCTGAAGTGGACGGTTTGGTGGACAATTTATTCGAAGATGAGGCTGAGAGGGACACACTTCTGGCTAAACCTACCTGCTTCATCATACTTGGAAGACCGGTAAGACTACACACATATTAGATTTCCATAAGTACCTAATTATTCAATATAAAGTCTGTGAAAAAGGTCTTCAGGTAAAATGTATTCTGTTTGAGAAGGCTACTTTTTTAAAATATTGAGTTTACAGATTAATACTGACTGTGTAACAAAGCCGAAAAACTATAAACATAGACTGAAACTGTATAGTCAAACTTTAGCTCTGCAATAATTTCATAATAGGAGAACAAGTGGCACAACTAAAAGTAAGACAACAGAATAAAAAGTAAGAAAAATAAAACTTGAACTCTTTGTCTTTTTTGCTACAGGGTGTTGGTAAAACCACCTTGGCCAAAAACATATCGGAATCTTGGAAATGTATTCTAATTGATGGTAAGTACATGTGTTTTTTTATTATTTTTTTTATAATGCACATCAGTTTAAATAGTTCTGTTTTCATAATCCTACAGATACCGATTTGCTCAACATGCACATAAAAAACCAAACTAAGGAAGGCCTAGAGGTGAGTAAATCTTGTTGTATCATTTCACAGAAATCCTTGTTCTGTTATGTTTTTCTTGTAGTCCTCATATTATTATACACATTTCAGCTCCTGAGTATCTTATCTGAGGGGCAAAGTATACCTGAAGATTTAGTGCTGCAGTTGATTCTTGCCAGGCTCAACTCACCCGATATTGAGCACTACGGTAAACGATGTATCTAGACTATCTAAAAAGACTTTACTGTAATCAGTTGTACAGAAAATGATCCCCATGTGATGTTTGAAGAGCTTGATTGCAGTTAATTTAACAGAATTGATAACCAGAATGAGTTAAATAAATGTCTTTACACTAATAGCAGAGCAATCAGTCTTAAAAAGTATAGATTCTGCCACTTCATTTGCTTTTTTGTATACAGGTTATGTACTGAGCTGCCTGCCATGCTTGTCGGAGGAGTGCCTAAAGATCCCTGATCAGATTGAACTGATCAAGAATTTGAAATTATCACCGAATTTCATCATTAATATCAAGGTTATTCTAATATTTTAATGGTAAAAGTTGTAAAATGTGTATAGTTTTTGCAATTTTTTTAGTTTTTGTTGTTTTAAGTAAGAAATAATCAGTATCAAAGCAAACATTTTTTAGTTTGTGTGATTAATTTTATTTGTAAGATGACCCTGTCCTTCACCAGTGTGCAGACAAGGACCTGGTCCAAAGGCTGTCAGGTCTGAAGCAGCACCCAGTGACAGGGCAGCTGTACAGCACAGAGGAGTGGAAAAAGTTCAGCAAGAAGGAGGAGAACAAGGACCAGGAGGTGGAGGAGGAGGAGGAGGAAGACGATCAGGTACTCAAAGTGAAACATCTTATCACTTATTATCCACAAATACACAAATTCTTGTCCAAATTCTTCCTGCTTTTGCTTCTTAAAAACACAAACCAACTCTTCTTGTTGTACTGTTCCTTCTTGTTTTTAACTGGACAAAAAATGCTCCTAATTTTCTGTTCAAGCACTCTTTATATATATATAAATACATCTTTTTTATATAAGATGTGTTAGTTTTTTACAATTAGAAGATATTTGCAGAAAATGGACATTACATGTGTTTTTGTAAGAACTCATTCTAACACTGACTATTTGGATGAAAGAAGATTTTTACAAACATCACTGACTTTTGCTCATATTTGAGATGCAATAAATTATTGATTGATTTTATGTTTGCTTGTTTTTAGGTTTTATACAGCCAGCAAAACACTGTTCTCACTGTATCACTTAGATTTTCTGTCGCATTAAACTGAATAGTGTAGCATTTTCTTTGGTATTGAAAATATGTGAATCATATTAAAATGTACAAACACACAAATGAGTACAAAAAACAGAATCACTAGCATATTTCAAATAGGATGTAAACATAAAGAATAATGTAAAAAGTGCTACAGGAGTCCCTGAACAATCTGCCTTCATATTTGCAGCTTTTTATGTATAAATTAAATCCGCGTCTCTGACAACCTATATCTAAAATAGCTAAATGTGGTTTCACAAGTTATACTGTATATGTATTTACACAACAGATTTTACATGTTAAATGAGAAAGCTGCCAAGCAATCATTTATCTTTTCACTACTTTTTTTTTTTTCTAGGATGAGGAGAAGGAGCTTCAACAGGATATCATTGACCAGATGGTGTGGACACCAGAAAACCTGCCCAGAAATGCCTCCATCAGAATCAACATGTACAAAGACACACTGGTAAGACCACTAGAGGTAAGACGCCCTGCCCTTTATTATTGTGAATAGTGTGGGCACCGTAGAAAAAAGTACATAAATAGGGCTCAAAAGACAGTTTCAGAATCTTTAGATGCTTACTGTGGAATCTAAATCAAATCAGCAATATTTAAAAAAGCTAAAACCTAAATAATAAATTGTTTTAACACGGTGTGTTGTGAGGGATTTAATCTATGAGTTTCATCAGAATCGCACCACTGAATATTAACAAAGGCACTTGTTGTTTTTTAGGACTACATGACAGAGCACAACCCCCTCTACCTGTTGGAGCTCGATGGAAACAATACACCTGAAGAGCTACATTTGGTAAACACAAAAACAAAAAAAAGGACTCTAATTCATGAAGCAGTTATTCAGGTTTTTATGTAGTGTTGTTTTAAATGGCTGACAGGAGTACTTGTTGGGTTCTGTGGACTGATTTTGGTTTATTGCTACATTTACTTTTAGTCTGTGATGACCCGGCTTGTTTCTATGGCTTTAAAGCGCGTCTCCGTTCCTGTTCCCCTCCACCACCCTGATGATGAAGAGCTGCCAGAGAGCATTGACACGGTCTGGACAGCTTTAAAATTTACTTCAAAACCATTTCTATAAATGCAAAAGTACTATACAACTTTTAAGCTATAAATGCAAATATAATACTAATGCACAAATAAATGGGAATACGATGGTGGACACTGTAAACATTCCCTTAATGAGTTCTTCATCTGCTCAACAGGACGACCTTCTGAGAATTATGTCTTCCTCCAGGACTGTGGCTCCTGGTTTTCGGTGGAGAAGGAGCCGCTGGGGCCGAACTTGTCCTGTCGCGCTGAAGGAGGGCAAGATTTTTCCTGGCAAACCGGAGTTTTCTGTGGGGTAAGTTCTCGTCGGCACATTAGCATTTTATTCTCTGTAGAAGCTGCAACAGGGTAAAAACGACTCTCGTCTCGAACGTTGTACAGTTTCCAGGACAAGCTGTACATCCTTTCATCTCAGGAGGCCTACCGTAAGTTTGTTACGAACCCCAGACGGTACTTGCTCCCTCCGATGCCCAGACCCCCCTGCAAAGTGTCCATCGTTGGGCCTCGTCGGGCTGGGAAGAGCACCATGTGTAGGCTTCTTGCTCAGCACTATGGTGCTGTGGTGCTCGACGTGGAGGAGCTGTCACAGCCAGTTCTATCCAAGGCCGAACAGGAAAAGCTGGACAAAATCAGAAAGGACACAACGCAGGCTGCTGTAGAGAAAATCAAGCTGCAGATGAAGCAAGACGGTAAAGAAAATTTGGGCAAGTGGGGCGAATTTCTAATGAGTACATGTTGTAAACTGGGAGTCATCCTGTCACCTTTAGTTAATGTTTTTACCCTTGATTTAAACAGATAAAACCAGCTCTGCAGAAGGTAAGATGTACATATCTATATGTATTGCAGTGAGTTTGAGGTCACTGGGCAGCATATTGTATATCTGAGAACATGGTTCCTGCTCTTCTCAGTGACAGAGGATCACCCAGAAGTAAAGGCCATGGTGCTTCAAGCCGTGGAGGAAGCTAAACAATTGAGCACACCTGGTTCTGACCTGTATGTTGGCGTGCTGGAGAAGCATATAAAAGAGGTTTGTCAAAATTTTGAAACATGGCATATAAAGCTTTAAAGAGATAGTTCAGTGGAGGTTTGTTACAAACAATCAATATCTTACCTGATGTAAATAGCTCTTTGAATGAGCCCAGTTTGGAGAAATAACATTAACTCGTGTTCATAAAACACCGTAAGCATGACGTCAGTGGTTAGATGAATGAAAGAATGACACAGTTGATGTTACAGATTGAAGAGTTGGACTCTGATGCCAAGGCCCGGACCGGGTGGGTGCTTGACAACTTTCCCATCAACATTTCCCAAATGGAGGCCTTACAGGAAGCTGGAATCCTGCCAGATATCATTTTCTCTCTCCGAGACAGTAACAGACATCAGAGTAATGGCATCAATTTTTAAACTTAGGATTCATTTTTTTTGTCATTGCTCATGCTGTGTTGGCACCTGCTTTAACCACTTCATTGCACTTTGTTTTAAGCAGTTTTGACAAGAATCTATGAGATGGATAAGGAAAGTGTGAACAAAGCCATCAAGGAGAGGCTCCAGGATGAAATGGCTCAGAGGATAAAACAAAGCTTGTAAGTTCAGACTCACTGAAGGGTTTTTAAGATTTTGCAGTGTCATATTTAAATGGTTTTAGCATTTTCCTGTTGTGCTTAATTTTTCTCCAATTTAGAAAGCAAAATGAGGAGCAATCAGAGGCAAAGTCAACTCTAGATACAGTTACTGAGGAGACTGATGGTATTACTATAAAACAGCTTACAACTCCATGCATTACTACAGCAAGTAAACTGATTTAATGTTTTTATTACAATATTTTCATTATCAGAAGATCAATCTAGTGACATCAGTTCTGCAGATCCTGACACATTAAATCAAAAAGGTGAGTCATTTGGGCAGTGTAAACTGGATTTCCCAAGGGTTTGATCAGCAATTTAAATGTTTTCAAAGCAAAAAAGGTAAAAAAGTAAACTATGTCTTATGCAGTACTTGCTTACCCTAATCTGCTTGTTGTATTAAAATGGAAACTAATAAAAGTTTGGTCTCTTTCACTCTGTGTGGCTGAAGCTGTGGCGCCGCAGGACGATTTGGAGCTGGGCTATCCAGACGTCCCAGAGATGAAGGAGCATAAACTGCAGATGCAGCAGTTTGAGGGGGAATTGGATCAGATGCGAGCTGCTTTACCTGACAACCACTGCGTCCTGGAGATTGGCGGCAAAAGCCCCGAGAACCTGCTTCAAGAAATGATCCAACAGATGGAGAGTGAGTTAAAAAAAAACTTCCAAAAAAACGTGTTTTTTTTAGTCATTGAGGCAAACAGTTTTTGTAAATTATGTCAATTTATTTGGACATATTTTAAAAGGCATGATTGTTGATGTAAAAATTGTTTGACAAACTTTATTAAATGTCAGTTTATCCCAATTCATTATTTTCCCAGAATTGGGATGTCATTTCTTTTTAACTGAATGTGGCACTCGAAGATTTTGTTTGACATTTGACATTCTTGGTGGACAGAAGTTATGTTCCAGATAATTTTGCTTACATGTGTGATCATCAGAACCATTTCAGTACGTGGCCTGGGAACTGTGTTCTTTTGACCTGGATGAGGAAGCTGAAGATGCTGAGGCTTTACAGGCATTCGAAGGAGTGGAGGAAGACAGGAGTGATAATTATGCTGAAGAGGAAGAGGATGAAGTTAGTAAACAGACAAGTCTTTTGACTTAAACTAACGCTATAAACTTGTTTCCAGCTGATAATTATAAAGATGTAAATCTTATGTTTTAATGAAAAATAATAATAAACTTTTACCAACTACTTTGATTTCCCAACACAGGAGGAAACAGCCAAACGATTGTTAGGCGATACCAAGCATTTCTGTCCTGTCGCCCTAAAAAACTCCAATGTCCTGTGGCCGTGCACAGATGAAATTGCTGCCAAATATCGCGAGAGGACTTTCTACTTCTCCAGCCTGGACTCCAGAGACTCCTTCCTTCACAACCCTGCTCAGTTTGTCGCACAGGCTGAGCCCCTTCAGGTACATGCTGACAGAAAAACAGAAAGAAGAAGCTGTGAAGTCGTCACACGAGTAGAAATTCACTCGCATGTTCCTTATTCCTCTTCTGTTTGCAGCCTCCTGCCTTGAGAATGGTTTTGCTGGGAGTCAGAGGGTCAGGCAAGTCAACTCTTGGCGAATGGCTCGCACAGAAGCTGGGACTGTTCCATATACAGTTCCGAGAGCTGCTTCAAATGTTGCTCATAGCCAAGACAAAGAAAAGGATTCCCTGTGCTGATGAGGTCATGTCTCTGGAGGAGGATTCTAAGGACCTGGAGGTCCTAATAAAGGAAACCATGGAGGAAATGGCAGATAACTCTGACAGCATGAATGACTCGGAGGTCAGCTTCAGTGGTTATTTTAAAAAAAAATTTGTACCTCTGCTTAGTTTTAATGCAACTTTTTGCTTTGCTCATTTATTTTTGTGTCTGCAGCAGGATGTGTCTATGACTGAAGAAGAAATGGCCATCAAAGCCTACCTATCTAGTGGAGATTCACTGAGTCCAGAGATTCTGGATATGGTCATCACACCTTACTGGAAGCAAGAACCATACATGTAGTTATATACCTCATCTTGCACTTTTTAAAGAAAAACATCAAATCTTTTTTGAGTGGGTTCATTTCTGTCTGTGACTGTTAGGTTTAGTGATTTTTAGATACAAGAGACAACATTAATACTCAGAAATGATTGAAAAATGGTAAATGATTACTGAGGCTGTTTGTGAACACCTGAAAAGGTTTTTTAAATTTTTTTATACATTCTACCTTGCAGGTCCACAGGGTTTATCTTGGAGGGTTTCCCTCATCATCCCGAGCAGGTCCAGTATTTGCTGGACAGACAGCTTTTCCCCGATGTAGTCATAGTCATAGAAGTGGGTGTTACCAACGTTCAGAAGCGCCTGTTGCCAACCTACCTTGGCAAATGGCGTGAGCTCTGCAATAAGCGTGACCAGCAACTGAAACTCTTGCGTGATTTGCGCAAAAAGAATCTGGTAACAAAGTGATGGGATTGTAGTATTTGTTATAATTTTTCCCGAGTTTCATTATAACGCATTGACTTCCTGACAGATATTTTTTTTGCCTATTTGATATAGGAGGATAATATCTCTAAAAGAAGGGCAGAACTCATGGCAGAGCAAGAGCCAAAAGAAGACAAAGCGAAAGTAAGCAAACTAATTATGAATAATCTTATCTGCCTCTAATAAACTCCTCACTCACTATCTGCTAATAAAATAGTTTAGGTATAAACTGGAAGAAGATGATGAAGAAGATGAAGATGCAGACAACATAGAAGACCAGATAGAGGAGATACTAAGAGAGGAGTTTCCCTCAGAAGATGATAATGAAGAGAGGGAAGATGATGAGACCGAAGACGCAGCGATTGAGAGAATGGAGATGGAAATAGAAGAGCGTTTTGGAAATGATGAAAACAACCTTGTAATTGTGATGGTACAGAAATATAAATCATTTAAATTGATGCTTCAGATCTTTTAAAGTGTGGTCCTGTAAAAAGGTTAGAAACAATTACCATCTTAGTTGTTATAGATAGCTCTTTAGATGACGTCACATTGGAAAAATAAAGTTTAATTTTGGCCTGATTGACAAACTAATGGTCAGTCTGAGCGAGGCCAAGACCAAAATGGATGGCTGCCATTCTAAAATTCCAGGCTCACAAACTTCATAGAAGTTTATGCAAATAATATTTTAAAAATCTTTACATCACAGACAATTCTGCATTGCTTGGTTAGAAGTACAAGTAAGTAGAGGCAACAGCAACGAGCTGTAGCAATTAGAGTGCAGCCTGACACATTTTTTTGTAAGAATATTATTACGTTTCTGACAGAATAATTAATGCAACACTGGCAAAGGTGTAAAAGTTTTGTAAAATAGCTTTTGCATCAACTGCTATAGAACTGACATCAAGTTGTTTAAGATGGCAGAAATTAACTTTGGTTTTGGCCCAACTTGGACTAGCTGGTAGCTCACCAGCCCAGTCAAAATTAAACATTATTCCTCCAAACTGAGGTTGTTCAAAGAGATGTGTACAGCAGGTAAGATATTAAATGTTCATAACCTTCTCATATAATCCCACTTCAAAATATCTGACTATTCCTTCAGAGAGCATTTTCCATTTAAACACTGATCATTTCTTTTCCACTTCTTATTTCACATGTAGGACAAGTTTCACTCCCTAAAGTCCTTGCATGTTTCCTGTGGTTATACTGCCTGTACTGTGTTAAATTTATCACTAGGAACTGCTGAGTGAACATAACATACCCAAAATGGTGATCAATGCATCCCGCAAGCTCCAAATCATTCAGAATCATCTGCTCCAGAAAATCCAGCCCCTGCTGGCCAACAGGGAGTCACTTTTTCAGACATGCCAGCCCATCTCGTACCGCCTCGCTCAGAAGCTGCTGCTCTCCTCCTACAAGCTTCACAGTGCCTTCAGCTGCTGGGACCCCATCCAGGTGGGCGCGATTTAGAAATAGCCACTCTAATGAAATGCCTGTAAGTTTGTCTTCTGCTCTGTAGTGACATTTTGAGCAAAGACACTGCAAATTTTTCTGTTACATTAAATTTCCTTACTTGTGTTCAACTTTGATTTACAGCTATACAAAAACAGAGACACAATTCAGCCTCTGCAGTGGCCTCTCAACACCACGTTTCCCCTCCTCCTCAGTCGGTATATCTACTTCTTTGCATCAAAAGAGAACCTCAACCAATTTATGCTCAACCCCTTAAAATACCTTCGCCAACCAAAGCCCACTCCTACACTCCCTATAAAAGTAGCTGTCATTGGACCTCCTAAATCTGGGAAAACTACAGGTAGGAGACAAAACAGCTGGAAATAAGCTTCTCTTGTTGGAAGTGTTGATGCTTTTATGTTTGTGTTTTTAGTGGCAAAGATGTTTGCTCAAAAATATGGCTTGGCTCGGCTGTCCATTGGTGGTGTCATGCGTACGGTGCTGAACGATCAGGGACACACTGATCTGGCGGACCAGATGAGAAGCTACCTCACACAGGGTCTTGTTGTACCTGATGAATTGGCCATTCGGTGTCTGGAGGTGGCACTCCTAAGTTCAGTCAGCAGGATTCAAGGGTAAAACCACAAACCTGTTAGATTTATAACAATTACATCTTAAAGCTGATCTGTTATCTCTTGTATAAATTCATTTATTTTGGTGTTTCAACAAAAACGCAGCACATTGTTGCTTGCAACATTGAAGAAGACTGCATATGGACAGCTCTGATATATCTATTTCCACCTTGTTTAAATAATGGTTCAGGTATGTTTTGGATGGCTTTCCGGTGACCCTCGGGCAGGCTGAACTGATGGGGTCTCACAGCATCATTCCCATGCTCGTGGTAGAGCTTAAACTCGACACACTGGAGGTGCTAAAAAGAGGCTTTATAGACAAGATGAAGCCCAATAAGTAAGATAACCCTCATTAATGTCAACCATAAATACAAGGCAACAAAATGTATCAGATCACCCTGTTTTTCAATCATTACAGGCCTTACCTGATGCATGACAGCTCCGACATCCTCCATAGTTGCACTTCCTCTTATAAGAAGCAGGTGGAGCACATAAGGAACTACTACCAGCAGCAACATCAGAACTGGTTCATTCTTAATGGCTTAAAGAGCAAATGGTGGCTCTGGACCAACATTTTGAAGGAAGTCAGCATCAGCGTGACATATATCCAGTCTTACCTAGAAAGGACACAGAGCGGTAAATGATCCTCTGACAGTTATTGCAGCAAATACTGGTATACCATCTATTGGTTTGATTTGATTCTTTTAAATCCAACACTGTGTACATTTGTTTAACAGGGCAAGCTGCCTGCATCAACAGGTTGTGCGTCACACCCAAAGAGCTGGACTGTAGGCTTGGAGAGTTTGGACAGTACTGCCCTGTCTGCCTGGCTCTGCAGCACCATCTGGTGGACTGCTCGGATAATGCAGCCTTGACTCATGCAGCAGAGTACAGGAGACAATATTACAAGTTATGTGGCAAAAACCATCTAGAGGTCAGTGTCCTGAAAGTTCTTATGATTTCTGTTATCTCCATCAAGTTTGACTTGTTTATACATACTACGAGATAGCTTGTTTTGTACATGAATTTAATGTGCATATACAATGTCAGTGACTGGAAAAACAGTAAAAGATTTGTGTTTACTCAACAACAGAAGTTCCTGTCAACTCCTGATCAATTTGTGGCACCCAGCTGCCCACACACCCTCCCACAACCCGTCCTGCTGCCAAGAAAGCTGACTGAGATTCAGGTGAAGAACAAGTTCCCCCAGGAGGCTGAAATGAAGGGCTTCTGTCCTGTCACTTACAAGGATGGGAAACAGAGGTACACAATTTAACCCCATTATCTATCTATTTCAAAATACTAAGAAGTATCTGATCACTATGTTTTTAAAACACATCACAGAGCCCCCAAAATTAATTTGTCTTTAGATATGAAGCTCTGATTCGAGGAAAGATGGAATATGCGGTGGAATACAAAGAAAGAATCTACGTTTTTCAAACAAAACAGAAACAAGAACAGTTTCTAAGGTATTTCTTTACTCATTTTAAAATATATGACCTACTTTGCTTTAGATTTTCTTCTTGAAACATATAATTTGAAAACAATTGTGCTATTCATTAAAACTCATTTACTAGAATGCCTGAAAACTACTGGGACCAGAAGCTGCCCAGTAAAGTTCCTCCTCTTCCTGAACCTGTTCCCCTCACCTCCCTTCCAACATTGGGCTACCTGGAACAGGTACACCTGAATGCCACCTTAGTGATTTGTAATTTGTAATACAATATTTTAAGTGTGAAACTGGCTTTGCTTTGAGATAAATTGATATTTTTCAGGGAGTGGCAGTCGCAGTGATTAAGGCCATGACAGCTGTTGGAACTCTCAAACCAAAGTACCCTTTTCTCAGCATTCAAAGATCAGCTCTGCTCTATGTGGCCTTCTATTTAAAAGGTTAGCAACCTGTCGCAGCTGCTGCAGATAAAAATTACACAATCAGCATGAGAGCAGAGATTTCATGTGCCTCTTTTCACTTTACCACTTGTATTTGTGACTCTGTGGTTTTTATTCTGATTTTTATTTTTGTCCTACTATTTTTTTAAGCTTTCAACCAGAAGAGCACAGACATTAACCGCCAGATGTACAAAAAGAAGCTCGCCCTGTTTGAAGAGAACTGCGAGCTCATTCCCTACCTGAGTTCTGCAATGAGAGGGACCTACAGACCGCCCGGTGAACGCCCCATAGATTTCAATTTTAAACTGAACAGATTCTTGGTGCTGGGAGTCCCAGGAGCAAATGATTTCCTGTAGCTACATTTGTTTAGCTCTCTTCAGCAAAGCCTGTCAACAATTCTCAACTGGTGGTATAATATCCACACCAGTGATGCAATGTAAATATAAAATGAACGAGTTGTTTTGGAACTGTGTCAGTTCTATATTTGCATTCACTTCTTCATTACTGTCTATAAACTATTGTATACAGGCTGAATTAAAAAATAATAACCTTATAAAATGTATGACTGTATAATCAAATGTCAGTCCATCAGCACAATGAAGTAATACCAATAATTATATGGCTTTTTATATACTAAATGGAAACCAAATATAAATCAGTGCTACTGAGTTTTCATTTTTTTATTTTTATATTTTATGGCACAACTTTTGTTTTGACGCAGTAATCTTCTGTGTGTCAACTGATAAAATGCAAACTACCTATATTGATTATTTTAAAAATTTTTCTAAAGAAAATTCCATCTAACTTCGCTCCATTTGGTAAACAGCCCCACGCTGTCAAATCGGAAATCTCGTTCATTCACGCGATATTTCGCGGGAAATAGCGCGAATTCGATGCGGGTTCTCCATCGGCTCAGCTGTTTGTGGTGGTGGGAGCTGAACCACTTCAACCAGGTAGGAAGCCATACCTGCAGGTTACCCTTACGAGTTCATCCAGTTAACTCTAACGACGTGAAGCTAACCAATTATACACTCAGCTACACACTAACTGTTTGACTTTCTAAAGAGCAAGTAGCGAGTTAGTTAGCTAGGTAGGCTACCTCTGTGTCACGGCTAACCTACAGTTAGAGTCAGTTAACGTACTTCGGTTAACTTCCGTTAACTGTCAGTTAACTTCAGGATGTCTTTCTCTGTAGCCGGTGCTCTGAGTAGTCCAGTGAAGCCCATCAGGATCTGGGCCGTCTGTCGAAAGCTCAGCTAACAGTCTGTTTATATGCTAACGTCAGTTTGCATATTCTTTCGGTTTCGTTTTTCGCCCGCTGAAAGGGGCGTCGTCGTCGGGAGGGTGGACCCATCAACCAAGATGGCGAAGCGGAGAACAAGCAGCTCGACCGCCGGAGAAAACCCAAACAAACGAATCAGATCATCCTCGACGGATGGCGAGGAGGAGGGAACGAACGCCACTGAGCGTCACAGGGAGGGTTCTGCTCTCAGTAAACGGGTAGGCAAATGTTCTTAGTTATTCTTAAAGGTTTTACAGTGTCTAACCCTAACCCAGTCACTGACATAAGTTCTTTGTGTAGTTCCAGTGTACAGGTGAAGTGGTTAGTGATGCAGGTATTGTGGAGAGCATCACACTGAAGAACTTCATGTGCCACTCGCTCCTCGGACCTTTTGCTTTTGGTTCCAATGTCAACTTTGTTGTTGGCAACAATGGAAGTAGGTATAACTTTGAAACTGTGGGAGTATTCTTGGGTAAGGCGATCAGCATAGTACAGATTTATTAATTCACTTCTAAAGAAGTTTGCAATTGGAGGTCAAGGACCCAGATTTACTTAGATTTACTTACTTTATAACTTGGATCTGTTAAAACAAAAGGGGGCAACATATCCAGCCACAATCACATCTACTGCAAAAACTTTTTCATATGTATTAGTAAATCCTATAAAAGATGTCATATAAACGTTAAAAATGTAATAAATTGTGACATGACGGAGCTTAGCATGCTTTTGATAACCTCAAACTCACAAAAGGCTGAAAACATATTCCTGCAAAACCGCAGTGTATTGGCTGTAGTACAAACAAGTGTCATGTACGTGTTGTAATCCACAACTCTTTCTGTCCTCGCTCTCGTTTTCTGTTCAGACAAACAGAATTATGTGTGCATTTTGGCTCAAAGTTTGGTATAAAGGAAACCTCCGGCACCTGTAGGGCAGATGTGGAGCTTTGGCTGTTTGCTCACAACTACGTTGTTCCCTGTCCCTGTAGGAACGAACGTTAAAAACAAACAGGAAGTTTCTGGAAGTTAATTTACATGTAGGGAAGGGTATATGGGATTGAATTGACAACTTGTCCTTCTAGACAAGTATGGGGACCTGTTCTGTTACTTCAAGTCACTGTGTCTACAAAGCTGGAAAACCTTTATCTCACCTTTCTTTTTTTTCTTTTTTTTTCATCTGCAAACTGCTTGGAACAGGTGGAAAGAGCGCCATTCTGACAGCTCTCATAGTTGCGTTGGGAGGAAATGCACAAACTACAAACAGAGGATCGTCCCTCAAGGGGTTTGTGAAAGAAGGAGAAAGGTGAACAAGTGGGCGTCTTGTGTTGTTTATGTTGTTTGTATTCTTGATTCAAATCGGCCTCTTCAAAGATGCAACCTTTTGCTTCCTTGCTTTATAAATTGGGGATGTTTGAGCTGCTGTTGTACCTGATGGTCAGACTTTTATGCCCTATATTAAATGCAGAATTGTATGAAGTATTTCTTTTGAAAGTAACTCACTTCAACAAACAATTTTCAGCGATAGAGTTAAAGAGTGTTTCTGTTTCCTCAGTTCAGCAGATGTATCAATCACTCTGCGAAACAAAGGAAGAGATGCTTACAAACCTGAGGTGTACGGTCCATCTATCATGATAGACTTGAGAATAACACGAGAGGGGCTGAGAACCTATAAACTCAGAAGTACATCAGGTAAAGAAGATTTTTGAGTTACTCACTGTTTGTTTTTATTTGTATGAGAGGACTCAGCCACAGCTCTTTGCTGGGGTGCGGTTTGTTTTTAGACGTACAGCTACAATATCAAATAGAGGTTATGCCCTGTTGTTGCTATAATATATCCACAAGTCAAAAGATTCACAAATGTACTTTTTCTCCTTTTTATAGGTCAGGTTGTTTCAACCAAAAAGGAAGAGCTCATTTCAATCTTGGACAATTTTAATATTCAGGTAGGACACATGCTGGTCTTCTCTGTTACAGAGTAGGGATCAGTTGAACATGAATGCCATAAAATCACAGCAAACCATTTCAAAAGTTAAATTGTCTTTTTGTTTCACCACTAGTTCCAGTTTGGTTGACAGAAGATTTGCTACATTTGTTCCTGTGATGGGCACTTATTTATTTATTTTTTTTCTGTGTTCTTCTGCAGGTTAACAATCCTGTTTCAATTCTCACTCAGGAGATGAGCAAATACTTCCTGCACTCTAAAGGAGAGGGGGACAAATATAAGGTCTGTTTAAAATAGCTGTCATTTAATCCGGCAGCAGTGTTAGCCGAACACTTCAGCGTATTGAAATATCTCAGCTGCTGCGTGGAACATTGAATTTTGTTTTATTCATTTATTTCGTCTGGCTCCATTATTAATACTAAATGCATGAATTATACTCAGAGGAATAACTTTTAGTTAAGTTTTAGCTCAAGTTAATGTTTTTTTTCCATGACTACATGGGACTAAACTGCTTAATTAGCTTGTCTGCTAGTCATATTAGCATTCTTGTAAATTACAAAGCTGTTAGCCTGGCTTTAGAGTCTTGTTGATGTTTAGAATTAGAGGATTTTTTATATACAGTACATGCAAGCAGATTCAGAGTTTTTCTTCTGTTGTTCTTGCAGTTTTTTATGAAGGCCACCCAACTGGAGCAGATGAAAGAGGACTTTTTTCACATTAAAACCACAAAGAGCATCACAGAGGATAAAGTTGAGCAAAACAGTGAAGTAAGGAGTAGTTTCACTCACGTGTTTATGTTCAGCTAGATTTAAACCTTACCGTTTCAAATGACGTTTCTAAAAACTGTATGTCTTTTTGCTTTTTTTTTTGTTTTGTTTTTTTAGTGCTTGAAAGACTTGAAACGAAAGTACCTGGAAAAAGAGGAACGTTACAAGAGCTTGGCATCGGTTGATGAAATGCACACAAAACTGGAGGAACTACAGAAACAAATGGCGTGGGCATTGGTCAGTATGCAGTTTACCAGCGTGCTTATCATTCTCCGTGGCTCCTGTGAAACTGGTGTGGTTCAATATGTCATTGAAGGTCATTTAAAATGGATATGAATGTGAAATAAATGTTTCAGGTGTCTGAGAAGGAGAAGGAGTTGGAGCCAGTGAGGGTGAAGCTGCAGTCAGACAAGCGTTCAACAGAGAAATACGATGAGAAGGTGGATGAATGGAAGGTATGACATTATGATACCAGTACTTAGATGTTAGTCATATAAAGTGATATCTTTCACCACGTCTGTGCATGTGTTCTTGATATAAACAATAATTAAATCTACTTAATAAAGACCTTTTTTGTGTGTGTGCAGCCCTGCTGTCCTATCTGACCTTTAATAGTACTTTTTTATTGTCATTTCCCAGAATAAGGTGGAGGAAGCAGAGAAGTACAACAAACAGATTCAGAAACAGTTGGAGGAAATTACTGTTCAAGTCCAAGAACTTCAACCTAAATCTGCTGAACTGAAGATTGAGGCCCAGAAATGCAACAAACTTTTCAAGTCCTGCGAGGTCAGAGTGCTTAAAAACCCCATGTGAAATTGGTGATTTTAAGGTCAGGCTTAGGTGTCATTTCCTGACATTTCTTGTGATATTTCCAGGTACCAGACTGGGGGGCAGAGGGATATTTCACATATGGTCTCATTTAAAAGTATTTTCTTTTGAGGGATGTATAACAGAGCATATTCCCTGTTTTATTATGCTTTTATTTATGCATGTTATTTATTTAGGGGATAGCTTATTTTCACTTCTACATTTGATGTTCATTTTTAATGTATTTTTGTATGTTACGTGTGTGTGGACTCCAGCTCACTGTCCATAGGTGCAGGACAAACCTCAGGGACCTGGAAAAGGACAAAGTTCAGCTGTCCTCGCGTATCAAAGATCTCAAGCTGAGGTAGGATGTTATGTTTCATTAGCGGTAACCAGTGCTTTTTGTTTCTGTTTTTTTTTCTGTTTTTTTTTTTAAACATCCATTTTTCCTTGTAGCATCAGTCAGACAACAGGTGCAGAAAGCCAGGCGAGGGCCGAGCGTGTGGAGCAGATTCAAACTGAGCTGGAAAACCTGAAACATCAGATTTCCACTCTCTGCCAGCAGACTGACCAGTATCAACACGCATGCAGCCGCGCCAGAGAAGAGCAAGGAAGGATAAAGTATGCAAATGGACATGGTGCACTAAAGGGAGATTATTAACGCATTCAGAACCAGTAAATGTTGGTTCCTTGGTATCTTTAAAAACAAATTTGCCATCTTTATTATGAGTGTGGGTAAATTTGTTTTGTTTTGTTGGAGTTCATTGTTTAGCACATTTGGATAAGAAAAAAAATAAGTGCGTTTAAGTGAGTTCAGCACTTAAAATGCATCAGAAATGTGCATTTTTAAAATGTTTTCACAGCCGACACTGAGCTGTGGAATGATCAAAATCAGCATTTGGGTTCTAAACAAACCCAGTTCAGGAAACACTGATTCATGTGTTCATTACAGTCTGGATTAGAAATATTTAAAGTGGTGATAGCTTCCATCATAAATAAACCTCTTTCTTGTTAATCTCCAGGAAAGAGTACCTAGAGCTCCAGAGATTAATTGAGACCAACACGAGGACACTGCGGACGATGGAGAGTAGCCGCTCTAACAGACTTCGGCGTTTTGGAGAGCACATGCCCACGCTGCTCAATGCCATCCAGGAAGCTCACAAAAGAGGCCAGTTTAAGCATAAACCTCGAGGACCTCTGGGTAAGACTTGGTATCTAGTTTTGACTCCTATTTTAGAGGTTATTCAAAAAATCAAATATGATGATGAAACAGATAAATATGAAATGCTTTCTTGTTTTATGTAAATTGATCTCCTCCTCCAGGTTACCTTATTAGTCTGAAGGACCCCAGGCTGGCCTTGGCTGTGGAAGTATGTCTTAAAAACCTCATAAGAGCCTTCACGTGTGACAACTACAACGATGAGAAGGTGCTGAAGGACCTCATGACCAAAGTTTTTCCTGCTGGCCACAGGCCGACCATCATCACCAGCCACTTCTTCACACAAGTCCACGATACAAGGAGGAGGTGAAAACATCTAAATAAAAATAAGGGATTAAAGTTCTCCATCGCAAAGACAGATTTTCATGATTTGTAACATGGCCAGAACACATTTCCTATCCTACATCTGTAAAAATAAGAAAGGGAGAAAGAAAAAAAAAAGTGTTTTTTTTGTTGTGGTGCCGTTAAAGCCATCCAATCTAATGATGATACAGAGAATAAACTGGTGCTGCTTTCAACAAATAGAATAAACCAGAGTTAAAGTTTTATCCAATCAGAGCAGGGCGGGTCCGGTGCGGGCTGTGTTGCCAGTTTAGAGACTTTGTCACCGTATTTAGCGAGTTTTCAGATCTCGTGACGTTTTCTGGTGTTTTTGAAGACTGACGTGAGGGGGGGGGGACAAGCTTGGGACAATGGGCCAGTAGGTCAAAAGGCACTTTCACAAAACACTTAAAGCCTGGATTTAGCCACATTCTGGCTGCTTTAGTGTGATTTCTGAATGAACCAAGGCAGCAAGGGGTTGATGCGCTGTTTACGCCGCGACACGAGGTAGTAACTGGGCTAAAGGGGTCTTTATGTGAAAAGGTAAACCGTCTTTGTGGCTCAGTAATGTGATGAAGGGATGATATATGGTCTGTGAGACCACCCGGCTGCAGGATTTAGTGACAGCAAACAGGTTTATTTCAGAGGGAACATTGATGATGACGCACAGCAACTTTAGATCTGACCCCAAAGACAATAGCTAAACTGTTACAACTTATTAACTAACCTTAATTTAAGTCAAAGGTAAATGAAAATAAGACTGAGGCCATCTTTGTTTCACTGTTTTGTTTTGTCTTTTCTGTCAGGGCTGTGAATCATCCTGAATATCCCTCTGTGCTTCAAGCTCTCGAGATTGAGGACCCAGTTGTTGCGAACTGCCTCATCGATCAGAGGGGCATTGAGAGCATTCTGCTCATTAAGGTGAAAAAAAAAAAACTTCTCTCTGATTCCATGTTTGACAGCCAAACATGACTCTTAAACATGATGAAATTAGTCGAAGTCTGTTGGATGATTGATCCACACATCAACTGTGTTGAGTAATTTATAAACCTGTTTTAATAGCATTGTGAGGCATTTATTCAGTATTTATTTTGTATTCAGTGTCTGTATTTTCAGGTCAGTGAAAATGGTGAAAAGGGCTTTTTTTTTTTAAAGTTTGACAGACTGTTTAACAGCTACCGGTACAAATATGTAAATAAAATATATGCATTTTTGGTTTTCTTTTAAAGCTGTTAATACTACATTAATGTTTAAATTTTTTTCTTCTTCTTTGTGAATTTGTTTGTGTGTTTGTGAATGGAAAGAACCGCACAGAGGCTCGAGGAGTCATGCAGGGCAAAAATCCTCCCGCTAACTGCACCCAGGCCTTCTCCGAGGACGGAGATCAGATCTTCAACAACCGTAACTTCACTGCAGATCAGAGCAGAGCAAACTTTCTTTCAGGAGATGTCGAGGAAGAGATCAGGTGAGTGTCTCAGCTTAAAGCGCCGTCTTGTTGAAATAACAGCTTCTGTGAAGGACGCACCTGGAATTGTTTCATAACTGCATTCCAGCCCTCTGAGTTGTAATCGAATGGTGAGGTGCCTAAAGGTTCACAGTATGTTTGACAAAAGATCGGGCTCTCTTGTGGCTCCAAGTGGGAAACTGAGTTTTCAACTGCTGAACGCAAATCCTTCAGAATAAAAGTTGCACTGAAGTTTGTAATTTCATCCACATTTTCATGTTGGGAGGAAACTTTGACGTCAGTCGTTCGATGATCCTCTGTCATGGCTGTCTTTTTCTTCTTTTTCCTCCAGGTGGAAACGTACAAAACTTATAATAATCAATTTTTAACTATTTTAAATCTTCTCAGAATTGTTTATGTTTGCATCGCAATGCATCAAAAAACAGCTTCTATAATAATAACAACAAACTAAAAGCTGGAATGAATAAACTGCAGGTGTTTGGACGTACAATAAATGAACTGATCTTTTTTCTCATATGGTTGTGCTTTTGTTCATACTCCTAATACACTTCCTGACTGTCACTGATTCTTTTTTTTTCTCTGGTTCTTGTCTTTTTTCTTTTTTTTTTTTGAACAGGCACTTACAGAGGGAGCTGGAGAACCAGAAGGCTCAGGAAGCTCGTTTCCAGCAACAAATGAGAAAACTGGAAGAAGACGTCAAACAGAATCAAGGGCTACTGAGAAGAGCACACACGGAGCAAAAAAACATTAAAGTAGGTTTTTGTTCTCAGACCGTCTTTACTTGTAACTGAAGTAAAAACTACGTTTTTTCAACTAGTGATATTTACTTGTCAGAGATTACATTTATTTGCTTATAACTAATAGGGTCTTGATCATTTAGAACATTTGGGTTTAGTGCTTCTAACAATGTAAGCATATTTTATTATTAAACTGTAATATTAAATAATTAGTTCTTGATGGGAAATGAATTGAATAATAATGAAGTTTGTGTATTTGTTCTAGGATAAAGCCACAAAGTTGGAGCTTGAGCTGACAGACCTCAAGAATGTGGAGGAGCCTCAGTCAGAGGACCTCAAGCCTCTGGTTAGTATGCATCACTCATGTGTTGCCATGTTCACAAAAACCTTTTTACTGTAACTGTATTCAAACCTGAGCAGTCAGCTGCCACAGGAGCCCTAAGTGACTGTGCTGTTGTCTTTTACTCATCACAGGAGGAAGATCTTCAAGAGATTGCTGCAAAGATTTCATCTAAGCGCACGGAGTACGAGGACGCAAAAACCCAGATGGCCGCCCTCAAGGCCGACTACGATAAGGCAGAGCAGGAATACAAGCAGCACAAAGACTGCATTAACACCATCGCCGAGGAGGCTGATTCAGTCAAGGTAATGCTGTGACTTCAGTAAAACTTCTGAGTCACAAAACCTAAAGTTATTCCCATAGTTTCTAAATGCAGAGTTTTACTCTCACTTTGGTTAAACTGTTAGGAACTATGTTGGCACACTTTCCAAACCTTTTCACCTCACTTTTTTTGTGCAAGTGTGTGTGTTTAAAATTGAACAAACTGGCAACAAATCAGTCATCTTTGTGGACACAGTTGAAAACACTGTACAGTGTGAGCAGGTAGGGGAAGGTCTTATTTATTCTGTCAGCAGCAGAGATTAGAGCAACACTCTGGTTCAAATTAGGGCTTGCTGTGAGACTTAAAAATTAGAAATACACTCCAAAGTAATATGACTTTAATTACAAGTTTAAATTTGTTTTTGTCTGCTTTGTCCCCTGGCAGGATGAACTGAGTAAAACTGACCAGGAAATGTTGAAGTGCAAACACCACAAGAAACACTATGATGAGAAACGCAGCGCTCATCTCAACAACATCCAAACTCTTGAAGGCCAACTTAAGAGCAAGGAGAATGACCTAAAGGTTTGTCAAACTGAACTCTGACAAAGTTTCTGAGGGTCGCTTGGTGGTGTGGGTGGGAAAAAAACATATCCTAAATCTTATTATTTCCAGAATAAAATTAGACTCTGAATTGTTTATACATTCAAAAAATACAAAAACTGTCAAAGGTTCACGCAATTGCGACTTACAGAGAGTATGCAAATATACAAAAGAGTGTGCACCATATGCAAACGTGTAAATAGAAGTATAGACTAAAGGGATTACTGATGTGCATGTTGAAGGAGTTTGTGTAGTGAGAAGAGGGTGTAATAGTGAGAGTTTAATAGTCCATCAGCTGCTGGGAGGAACTGATTCTGACTGATTAAAGTCTCTAGTGAGGGGGAGAGCTTTCAGGTAAAGACTGAACAAGCAGAATGTGGGTAACCTGAGAGTCTGACATTAACACAAGGCAACACATCAGCTCCAGCAGAGCACCAGTAGGAGAAGAAGTAAGGAGGGTATGATTTAAAAATGTGAGAAGAGGAGACTTTAGATAAAGATGTGGTCAGCCACTTGTGTTTGCAGTTATTTGTCCCTTAAAACTAATCTGTAGCATATTGCCACCACAACAACTTGTATCATGTTCTAGCCTCTCATTCCATCAGTTCTTCTCATTACATGTAAATAACTTTTCAGCCCCAGTCTAAAATTAGTCTGAATTGGTTTAACTAATCCTTCCCATGGAACATGAAAGCAGACGGTGTCTTTCTTAATCGTAACGTTCTTTTTCCACTCAGGTGTCTGTGGCCAAGGCTACTGAGATTTGTCCAGAACGAGTTGAAGTCCATCGATCAGCCAAGAGTTTGGACAGTGAGATTAGTCGCCTGAAAGTGAAGATCGCAACCCAAAAGGAACAACAGGGGGACCGCGAGGAAGTTGTGAGGTTTGTTACTTCACTTAATTTACATGTGTGACCCCCCCAGATATTACGTGGAAGCATTGGCATGTGCATGTTTTTTTTTTTTTCCTTCTGAAAAGCTACAAGACTTCAACCAAACTGAATACCAACTTGTCTTATTATTATTATTATTATTTTTTTTTTTTTACTTGTCTCTTTCTTACATCAAGACAATACCGTGAGGCTTTGGAGAGCTACAAGAACATGTCGCAGCAAATGAAGAACCTTAATAGTTTCATCAAAAGTCTGGACAGCGTCATGAGCCACAGACTCCAGGTTTACACTGATCTCCGGAAGTAGGTGGTTAATCCTCAGTTATTTTAACTGCAACAAGTTCTGTATGGCAAAGCTGACGAGCTTTTTACTTGAAAAAGATTACTAAGCTACCAAAGAAATTAAAGATTCTTATTTTATTTTATTTTATTTTTTAGACTCCTTGTGTTCCACCAGAAGCTTTCATTTAGTGCTTTTTCCTCTGTTGCAGGTTCCTGTCAGCTCGCTGTAAGTATTACTTTGACAGCATGCTGGCTCAGAGGGGCTACAGTGGAAGAATGACATTTGACCACAAAAATGAGACCCTGACCATCTCGGTAAGAACATTCAATTCATTCGTTTCACAATTTTTTGTATTTAAAAAGTACCTGCTGAACTTTTTTTTTTTTTTTTTTTGCCTATAAAAGAACAGCATTAGGTTTTAGGCTTTTTCCTTCTTATAAGTGAAAGAATTCTTCCAACCTAACATGGATTTTTTTCTTTTCTCTTGTGTTTTAGGTGCAGCCAGGCCAAGGAAACAAAGCGGACCTGAGCGACATGCGCTCCCTGTCCGGAGGAGAGCGTTCCTTCTCCACTGTTTGTTTCGTTCTGTCTCTTTGGGCCATCACAGAAGCACCTTTCCGCTGTCTGGACGAGTTTGATGTTTACATGGTAATGAGACACGGACCACACTGCAGTCTGACACATTTATCTTTAGAGAGGAGAGGGGATATTTGAATCTGACTAAATTCAAGGCTAACGTTGAAAAACAGAATTCTTTACTTTTATTTATTTTCTCAAATACCTGCTTTTCCTTGCTCTGCGGTTTGATCAAGCTTAAATGTCGAACTGTTTTGTGACGACGACTTCTGGTAATCTCCTGATGTTGCCTTCAGTGACAAATGGGAAATTTGCCAGATTTCTTTTACTTATGTCTGACGTGGGGGGGCGACAACACAAATTGCTGGTAGAAAATCATTTGCTACATATTTTGTCAAGTCAGGGGACGTGTTAACTTTTGGTGAGAATCTGGAGTTGATATCAAAGGAAAAAGCAAAAACAGTTTTGAGCTCCCAGTTTCCAAGGTTCAGTAAACGCAGCTCGAGGCGAAGGTGAAGTAAAGAGCAGGAGACAGGGTTTCTACTAATCTGAGCTGAAAGTGTTGCATACTTTCTCCCTGCAAATCTTAACGGCTCACTGAACGACACATTTTCTGTCCCACAGGCCCCCCAGGTGTTCTCTGTGATTTTCTTTTCATTTTGTAAGCCTTTAAAAAGATTCATTGCTTTGGTTTTATGTTCTTTTAGGACATGATAAATAGGAGGATTTCAATGGACATGATGCTGAAGGTGGCTGATGGTCAGCGCTACAGACAGTTCATTTTCCTCACTCCACAAAACATGAGGTAAGTGCTGACACGCTTCTGTTTGTGTCTGTGAATCAGTTCCCTTAGACCACACGTTTTACTGACTTAATTACAGTGATTTAATTTGAGTAACTGATAGGAGTGTAGTTTAAAGGACTTGATTTAGCTGCTCAGGTTCTAATAAAGATATAAATTAAAGGTCCTATCCGCTGGTGCTTTTTTCCCCTCCCTCAGTTCTCTTCCTGTGAGCAACATCCTCCGCATCCTCCGACTCAAAGATCCCGACCGTGGGCAAAACAACTCACAGAGTCAAACCATGGACCAGTGATACCTCACAAGGAGGAAACCAAGGTGCACTAAATAAGGATTTATTCATCCAGTGGACCTGAGGTCCAGCATTTACTTTGTTCAAATAATTTACTTTCCGGTTGTCGAGACGTTTTTTTTTTGGACAAGGTTTGTTTTTAAACAGTTTATAGTTATTATTGTTTAAAGATGTTTGAAAGAAGTTCTAAAACAGATTTGTGTAACATTTTTTGTATTTTATTTTCTCTTACATTTAGTTTTCCAATAATACCTCATTTTTTTCTGATGTTCAGACAAATAAAACCTGATATAAGTTCAGACTGAATACCTTTGTACAACACAGGGCACAGATACCATACGATGTTCATAACAAAAAGCTTTAATAGCTCTAAAATCAAACCGTTCAAACTTCAACATGTTTGAGTCAGTTGCTTTATGATATATTCTTTAGTTTTACTGTAGTAGTAATGAAACTGCAAACATACACAAGTTTTAAAGCTTACAGATACAGACTGAGAAAAGGAAACAAATGAGAGGAATTCCTACTTCTGTTTCAGCTGCTGATACAAAAAGTATCATTTTATATAACAGTAATATTTTTTTAACATTTCAATGTCACATTTTGAAGTAAGGAAACTTACCCTTGTCATTGTGCAACAAAAACTATCAGATATCTGTAATCTCTGCCATCATTTTTGTAGTTTTAGATCATAAATGAGAATAAAACCAGCTGATAGGTGCTCGGATGTGGTGCAGTGGATCACGGATTTGTCATTTCTTGTGTTGGCCAGGGTTGGGAAAAGTGCAGTTTAGGTGAAAAATGTCAGTAAGAGGTAGTGTGGAGATGGGCTTTACTGCTTTTACTGTGACGGCTACACTGAGCTCATCCATTAAAAGGATCGTAGTCACTTTGATTCAAAAACTCTTCACTTAAAATCCTGCGAGCTTTGGGGTCAGCCTTGGGAGGAGGAAGGATTTGCACCTTTAAGAGGCTGTTGCCAAATCCCCCCCTCACTTCACACACACACAGCAGTCCGAGCAGAGGAATGCACTGACACAACGTATGTCGACAACATTCCTGACCTCTCCAGAAAACTGGCAACTATAAGACGACATGAAAAGCGCCTGTCTTCCATCGAGGCTGTTCGACAGGAATTCAGCAGCAGGGTCATGTGAAACTCAGAGTTCAGCAAAGTACCAATGGCATGTGGATCCATCCCGCTGTGAAAACGCTCAGGACGTCGCAGGCGGCAGCGCACCAAAGGAGAGGCGGCCCAGAGAAATAAACTTTGCCTTTCGGCCGGAGAGGTACGAGCCTCTGATGGACGATGAGGCGAAAGAGAAGAAGAAGAAAAAGAGGAAAGAAAACTACAAGAAAGTGAGGAAGGTGGGTTTGACTTTTAGTTGTAATTTTGAACATAAACATCAGCTGAAATCTTGTTAGCCTGATTTAAAAAAAAAAAAGGCTTGTGGTCACGTCACAATAACAATCAAGGGAGAGGAAGATTGTTGCTCGGTCTGCTGAAGTAATTTTACCTGCAGAGGCGGCGTACCTTCAGGATTCAACGTAAGCTTCACTACATCCATCTCAGCTGTTTCCTGCTGAAACATCAGATATGTTTCTACTGAGCAGTATCTGAACATAATAAACATACACACTATTCAACTTTACTATCATCAACCAATAAACTGCTTTAGAATATAGATGGAGTTACAGAACTGATTTAAGGATGTGTTTTATTATATCTAAATATTTCTTTAATAAACAATTAGCATTTTCTTATCATTTACTGTGTCTGTTTCTTTTGTTTACTGTAAAAAAAAACATTGATTATTTTAAGAACTCTAAAATAGGACACAAAAGGCTTGATTCCAAACTAAAAATTCATACAATTCAATCCTGTTTAATTACCAAAGCAGAAAAATAATATCCTCCTTAGATATTCAGTAAATTGTACCGTTTATTTCACTTTTTTAGTGCATACTGCCTGTTCTTCCCCATTAGTTTTAAAATTGGATTTGAGTTTCTGGTTACAGAGGTTGCAAATCACCTTAATTGAACTTTTTTGCTTGTTTTTACAGTTTGAAGACACAAACAGGTTAAAGATGGGTTTGGCCTTTCAGTCCTTTTTCCCCACTTTAATGTTTGGGAATGCATTTCTGATTTAATTTAATATGTGACTTACAAAAAATGTGCAAAACACTATTATACTGAGAAGATGGCATGCAACAGTATATACTGCGAGACTGGATTATCAGTGATGCTTTAGGATTTTAGAGTGAATGTTGTTATCACTAACAGGATCTCAGATACTCGACATAAACAGACTTCTGTCACTCTGTTGTCATAATTCTGTACAATATTCTCTAGAAGTGAGGTAAAAAAAAATAATCTAACAGGCAGCTTTTGCAACACTCGTTTGATTTCATGCATCATTTCCCAAGTCAAGATGAAAGATTTTCTACTCTAAAATTCAATTTTATAGTCAGTTCAACTTGTTTTCAGAGCTACTATATTAGTGGAGTAGGTCTTTTTTAAAATAAGACTTCCAGCTTCTTGTTTCCGCTGCAGCCGATCTGTGTTTTCCTGTTCAGGATACGCCGGACAATGGTGCTCACAGGACATTTTTGTTGATGTTTCAGTCAGGAGGAGAGTGGGCTTCTCTTCCTCCTGCTGCTATTGTGCTCTGAAACTCCACATTTTCAGCTGGGAAATGTCCTGCCTCCGACCTTTAACCTTGGTAGCTCACAGAAATTAAATAAAAGAAAAAGATCATTATGACCTTGTGATCGATTAAACTCTCTTTCTTTCCACCTCCAGAATGTTGGGAAGGCGCTTCGTACCACCTGGAAGTGTCTGAAGCTGGGCCTTTACAACTTCGCCTTCGCCTACTCCACTCCCATCACGGTCGCTGCTGCTTTTGCTCCCGACTTTTATGACCGAAACAAAACCTGAGCCAGGCTGCATGGATTCCCCTCGATCTTTACTGTACTTACCAGGAAACTAAAGACTCTGACCAGTCTTTTTACATTATTATAATGCTATGTATTTAAATAGATAGAATCAGACATTGATTCATATGGTTACTGTACTAACTGCACTTAAGTTTTTAAAACTATTTTACTGTATGATGTTTGTAGATGAGGTTTCTCTTGTGATGTCTAAATGTCATATGTGAAAAAAAGCACCAGCAGGAAAGAGCTTTTTTTTTTTACTATTAGCTTTAACAGTGAACTATATAAATGCATTTATTTCACACAGAAAATGATTTTACTCAGAATCTAACTGGGTTTTGCATGGGTGTGTGTAGATAGAGGGAGGATGTGGGAATGTTGCTGTTCCAACAGGATTCCAGTGACGCGTAAGAAATAATGTTCCTTCAGCTGAAGGGAGTGAGAGTAAAGACTTTTTAAAGGGGTTCAGAAGCAGGAAAGATTAAAGAAAGTAATATGGAAATGTTTGTATAATATGCATTGTTGACCAAAGATTATGGGAGTCATATCTGCTGTGTAATAAAACATTTCATGGGTTTGTGTTGAACAGCAAGAAAATATATACTGTAGCACAACAAATGTGCAAATAAATTTTTTTAAAAAAAGAATCAAGTAAAACCTGCTTTAAACGTGTTTATACTTAGAAAGAAGATGATTGGTTGTCACCGTGACGTCATTCGCCTGCTACTTCCGCATTTCCGTCTTGTTTACGCTCAAGCTAAGCTAAACGGTCAGTTCAGTGTTTTCTGAACATGTCGGAGCAGAAAGCCGAAAATATCAGCTCGATCCCAATCGATGGATTCAGCAATTTAAGAATAACGTCGATATGGACGTTTCTTGCGTCTGTAAGCTCATTTTTACTGCCTTAAATTAGCATGCTAACAAGCTAAGTTTAACGTTGCCTGTCAGTCGGACTGGTATTTTCTGTAAACGGTGTGTGTGTGTGTGTTTTGTGGTTTGCAGGTGCAGTGGTCGGAGCCTTGGCTCATCGGGCTCTTGGTGTTTCATGCTGTGTGTTTGCTCCTGACCGTGGTGACCTGCAAGTTCTACAGAGCTCAGATCTGCCACTTTCTGCTCATTCGTACGTGTTTAAAACACACCACAGCAAGAATAAGCTCAGTTCATACAAACTACCCATCCATCCCACTGTATAAGTCTTATTCAGTAGGATGGATCTGAACTAGACATAATCATAATGTCCCGTCTGTTGATCTGATTTGGCGTCAGTAAATAAATAAATCAAGTATGCCAGATTATTAGCTACTAACTAAAGAGCTCATCACATCCTTCCAGCTGGCCATGATCAGTTTTAAGGGAGTAAAATTCACACACGTCATCAATCTTCAGCCTTGCAATACCTTATTTAGATCTCTTTTTTATGTACACCTTACTGCTCATGATCCATTTCTTGTATTCTTAAAGAAGTTTTATTTTATATTAAGTTAAGACGACAAGTCTTTGGTCTTTACTGTGTTGACAGAACAGCTGATAAACCAACCTTGGATATCATGTTTAGATTTGTGCAATAATGACTTGATATTACTTGTTAAATGCCTGATATGACTTGTCTCCACAGTTGGCCTTGTTTACAGCGCTGAGTATCTAAATGAGCTGGCAGCCATGAACTGGAGGTAAAACCTTTTTGTCCTTTTTTTACTAACTTGTTTGTTGAATCATTGTTGTTAACAAACTATAGTTAATATAATGTTGCCCTTTATCTTTCAGGTCCTTTTCTAAGTTCCAGTACTTTGACTCCAAAGGCATGTTCATATCGCTTGTCTTCTCAATTCCTCTTCTGCTCAACGCAGTCATCATTGTGGTACGTTTAACCTTTTCTTTCTTTCTTTCTCTTTTCCACGTCAAGTCCAGTTAACATGTCACAAACGCTCGCTAGCAGCAGATTTGTCAAAGTAAATGCCAGATCCTGCTCAGATCTCCCATGTTCTGCTCTGACAGATGGTGTGGGTGTACAGGACCTTTTCCACCATGGCTGAACTCAAGACACTTCAGCTGAAGAGAAAAGCCCTTCGGGATAAGAGGGAAAAGAATGACTGATCCCACTCTATGTCCATACATGGACCTCATTTGGAGGAATTTGGAATCTCTTCTCTGCTAATCCTGACTTTTGGAAAAAGGAAGCAAATTTCTTCTTGTGACTTAAAAGGGATTGTTGTCACATGGTAGTAATATCAGAAATGGGTGTCTTTATGCCGTCTTAAATGTTAAAAGATGCTTCTGAGTGTAACATTACCACCGTGGGAGTTAAGAAGACCAAAGATGTGCGTTGTTTTGTATTTCATGTTGTTTCAAAATGTGTTCAAATGTGAGATAAAGGACATTTTTTTGCAACTTCTAGTTTACTGTTCAATCCAAAGTCATGAATTTAGATTTAAAACTGAAGAGAAGGGATGTGCTGTGATTTTTACACAAAAACACCAGAACAAAGAAGATAGAACTTGCAGAAATTTTAGATTTTTAACGTTTTAAACTTCCAACTTATTTTAAAATGTTCTCATTTCGGGTCGCAGGGAGCTGGTGCCTATCTCCAGCGGTCACTGTGGGAGAGGTGGGGTACGCCCAGGACATGTCACGAGCCTGTCACATTTGAAGCAGTTCATTTTATTTATTTGTTTACAGAGTAATTGGTTTTCTTAAAGCTACACAGCTGTTAAGTTTTCTTCACACTGATGACGCATGTAGAAACACAGCTACTTTTACCATTAAACATTGCTGTGACTGCAACAGTTAACATTGTTTTTTCACAAATTTTATCACTAAATGTGTCATTCTTTATGATTATTTTTTTCTGACCACAAGTTTCTCGTAGATGATGGTTCACCACTATAGTTCTGTTTTTCATCATTTTAAAATTGTGATGTTAGTATGCTCTTAGCGCTTTGGATTGTTAAATACTGGTGGTGTAATAGCTTAGGTAGTATTTAATAATGCAATCATGGGCATAAACTTTGAATTCATTCATAAAACACTGCAACTCACCAACTTAAGGGGAAGCCCTAAACTTGTTTTACTGAAGTCTGACTCGATGATAAAATAAAAGCATATCCCACTAAAGCAGGTGGCATCTAAAATCTCAGACAATGTTTGGAATGTGTCAAATATCAATTACCCTTTTCACTTACTGTCCCTCCCAACTACAGATGTGAAAGGTGCAACTACACAGCCCGTGCTGCATTCAGTGTCAGTCCAGAAAAATGATGGTTTGTTGTTTTATGCTTATTTTACTTGTAGCCCAGTAGCAAACTGGCCATAACCCTGTGGCATGTCTGTGCTTGGGAAGCTGCTCTAAAACAGTAGCAGGTTGATGCACATACACATTGCAGGATTTAAAAAAAATAATAATGAAGAAGAATTGTACGTTTTTACTTATGTGTCACACTTCGTTCTAATCAAAACTACATTAAATGCAATTTTTTGGGGGGGCGATCAGTGAGTGTTTGTCTCAGTGGGTTTAAAAAGATCCTTGCTTTGCACCACTAGACGGCAGCATGGGCTAAATGACATGGAAGCTGCAGCTTCAGCTGTCTATATGTTTGGAAACATCTTCCTCAGCTCACACTCCATTTTTCACCTGTTATCTCTGTCAGGATTTGGCAGCATAGCTTTCTCCCCCCCCAACTGTGCTGCTCTTTAGATTTTTATTTTATTTTATCCGTATCACTCCTTGTTTGTTTTCCCAGATTAATCTGAGATGCTTTTGCAGGCTTTAGGTACATTCTATCTGTCAGGATGCATTAGGCGCGGACGCAGTCACTGGAACTTATCAAAAAAAGGCGAGGAGGAGGGTTGATGGGTGAAGGTGATGCGAGTGTGTGGAGATTAGGCGAGGCCTCCGTCTCTTGTGTGGGAGGCTCCAGGAGATGTGTAAGATTTGCACTCTGACCTCACTTTGGCGCACGAGAGCAGGTGTTGCATCGCACACGCCTCGCCACACAAATCTGTCCGTCTCAGCTGATGTCGACTTCTCCGACTACATGAGGTCTGTGTTAAAGCAGGATTAGGTGTCAAAACGCACACTCCGGCCTCAGTTAGGTTCTCTCTGTTCCTTGAAAGACGGGAACAAATTTTATCATCTGCTGAATCCTTCTGGTCCGAGTTAATGTCAAAGTTGCAGCCAACTTCACCAGTTCATGCATCACAAGCATGTGCTTTCTTTTTGTTGGACGGTATGCATTATCAAGCCAGCCACAGTCCTGAGAGGAAAAAACACTTTGGATGGGGGGAAAACACACACACACCTGTTAAATGTAGGCCTGCAAATATGGCCACATGAGAGCAATGTGCAGCGGAGCACAGAACTTACTGAACTTACTGAGCTGCAGGGTTCACATAATATCAGACTGGACATTAAAATCTCTTAAAGATATAACATTCGTCCTGTTTTGTTTTACAGATTTGCTGAAACACATACCCTGACATTTGCTAAGCATCTCAAGAACATTGTAGAAGAATAATTAATTCTAGGCAAACTGAAAGTATTCTGAGATTTTAAAGAAACAATAACACAGCTAACAACGCATCATCACAGAAAATAAGTAATTGTATTACCTAAAGTCAAAATTTGCTGAGTAGGAGACTTTGATTTGCAGTACAAATTTAAAGGTTAAACGAGTTAAATTGATTAATTAGTTTTTAATCTATTTTATTACATCAGATATTGAGAAATCTTAGCACACAAGGACAATTGTGAAGTTTAAAAACAAAAAATTAGGAGCCTTTTATGGTTTTACACTTTTAAATGGTGTCTTAATGGTTAAATCAAAAGGAAATAATAAGCTTCTCTACACTGAGTTGCAATAATTTATATGTTGTCGGTGGCTTGCACTGTAGTGACCGAGGTAAATATGAGCAGAATAGATCAATTAAAGGGAAGTTCACTTAAAATGTTTCTGTCAGAAGTGGGATTCGAACCCACGCCTCCAGGGGAGACTGCGACCTGAACGCAGCGCCTTAGACCGCTCGGCCATCCTGACATGTGTGTCCCAGCCGACAGGGTTCATATTGAGCAGGGAATGACGGAATTATATGGTTATATATGTTTCTGTTAACACTTTCAGTTTCATTCACTGAAAGTGTTTATACTGTTGTTTATGTCCGATGTCTCTGCTCGTTTTTAACTAAAGCAGAGCAGACGCCTTTCAGCACTGAAACAAGAAACCCTGACTGGGCTAGCTGGTGGAGAGAGGAGGGAGACTATTTATGTCTGGATAATATTTAGATGTGAGTCGCACTTTCTAAAAGAGATGTCAAACATGTGCAGGCTCACTTTGAAAGAGTTGAAAAATAACATTAATCTGTGCCAATTTGGCTACTTTAAGCCTTTGGCAAGTGTTTTGCTACTAACCCTTTGCTATCTTTAGCTAGCCTTTTTTACTTAAAGCTTGCCTTTGGCTAATTTTAGCAAGCTTTTTGCTTTTGCTTTTTTCTTTCCCTGCCCCCCCCCCCCAAAAAAAAACTGTTTAGAAAAATTCCGACAAAATCACAGTTTTACCTGTTTTATTTTACATCTATAAAAAGATTGTGCTTAAAAAAAAATAAGGAAAAAAGTGCATTCCTCATCAGCTTATTATGAGCCGATTCCTTATTTTAAGAGACAGCTGGCAACCCTAAACTAAAACAAGAGCTCCAGAAACAGAGCCTTCTGCTCCAGCGTCTAAATCAAATAAGCTAAAAGATTGTTCGGTTTGGAAAGAAACATAAAAAATTAAATTAAAAGCAAAACGTTTTCATATCTGAATGGTTAAAAAAAAGCACAAAAAACCCCAACAGAAAAACAAGATGTGAATGTTCAGTTAACATTCAGAATGGAGACGGCAGCAGTCCGCTGTGGTCTTGATCATTAGCTCGTCAAAACCAATCTTTTTCCAGCGACAGGTAAGATATTTCTGGTTCTTCACCTTTCCACAGAACCTCGCGTCAGAAGATCTGAGCTGTTGCTTTAAAGGTTTTAGGCTCCATGTTGTTTTCCTTTTACCTCTTTTAAAATCAAGGGCCTTTTATGGAGTTAGATTTGTTTCACAATTATTCAATCAAAAAAAAAATCATGTCAAACAAAAAAAGGAGTATTCAATCAAAAAAAAATCATGTCAAACAAAAAAAGGAGTACTCAATCAAAAAAAAAATCCTGTCAAACAAAAAAAAGTAGTATTCAATCAAAAAAATAATAATGTCAAACAAAAAAACATCTTAAAAACTTTTTAACCATAAAAATATTTTTTTACGAAACAAAAATTTATTTAAAGATTTATTTTTTT
>NC_051448.1:10331906-10343203 GCF_001649575.2 Kryptolebias marmoratus
TTCAAACAAAAAATTAGTGACTTCAATCAAAAAAAAAAAAATCTTTAAATAAATTTTTGTTTCGTAAAAAAATATTTTTATGGTTAAAAAGTTTTTAAGATGTTTTTTTGTTTGACATTATTATTTTTTTGATTGAATACTACTTTTTTTGTTTGACATGATTTTTTTTTTTGATTAAGTACTCCTTTTTTTGTTTGACATGATTTTTTTTTTTTGATTGAATACTCCTTTTTTTGTTTGACATGATTTTTTTTTTTTGATTGAATAATTGTGAAACAAATCTATAGTACAAATCCATAGTACTTTGCTCTAAAAACCTCTCATTAAAAAAAAAAAAAAAGCATCAGCCTCTCTCATGAAACATTAGGTCAATAAATGTTTTTTGTCTGACGTCATTAATGAAGCCCCCTCCATCTGATCAGTGTGCTGGTGGTCCTCTCGGACGTAACTCTAATTAGGCTCATTTGGGGCTCAAACAGATGGATGTTTGGGTGGTGGGACCGGAGTGATTGACGTGCCAGAGAATCCATGGGATTAATTGACCGGCAAGCTTTTGGGCAGGAAACAGACTGCAGATTTACTCACAAGTGAACTTGAGTCATGTTAGTTTGTTATTAATTTGTCCATTAGGAGTCCAACTACGATAAAACATGATCCGACTTGTAAAATTATTTAGGCTGCACATTCGTTTGTTTTATTTTTATCCTGAAAATGGTGTAAATTGTGTCAGCCTGTCTGCATTTGAGCTCCTATATGTACATTCATTTTGATAATTTGATATTAGCCTTTTAAGACACTTCGTTCAGACAGGCTGCAAGCTATCAATATAATTCACGCATGCTTTCGCTCTCGGAGTGAAGCTTAATTTTAAAGCCATAAAAAATTTAAAGGCCTAGCACTTCTTGAAAGAATTGGGCCTCGTTGCTCGTCTGACCACAATCTGGCTAACAGAGAGGAAACCTGATCTGTGGTTGTGGTTTATTTTAGTGTTGTGCTCATTAGGAGTAATTCCAACTATCTGTACATGAATCGGACTGAAAGCTGGGAACACACTTTCCTGCTCAGCAGTAAAACCTTAATATACGATACATTTTGTGAGACATCAAACCTTTATGTTTTTAGCATAACAAAAACAGTTGCTGATTAATCGCTGAAGCACAATATATGATTTCAGGTTAGTGTACGGATGTGTGCCAGCGACTCCTTATGTAAAAATAACATTTCAGAGTGTGACCAAACATTAGGGGCTGTCAGTATATTTAACAACCTTTTATCGTGTTGCTTGTGATTTTCTTTTATGTCAACGTTTAAAATTAAATGCTGAGCCATATAAACAAGAATCTGCCCGAAGTGATCTTTAATTTTCTGAACAAAAGGGTGGCCTACATTTTGAGAAACGGAGTGCTTGGTTACATACTTGAAATTGATTTACTTTCTAACTTTTCTGATTGATGCCTTTATTCTGACTCTTAAAAAAAAAAAACTAAAAGCAAAAATCCAGACTCCTTAGATAATAAACAATTAACATCTTACATCTTAAAGATAGCTCTTCGGACAACCTCAGTTTGGAGAAATACTGCCGGATCAACATCAAAATGGATTTCTACTTCCAAGTACTTACTTACTACGTACTAGGTTCATATCTAGTACATATCCAGCTGTTATATAAATTACTACTCAGATATTTTATGGTTTCATTATAATTCTGATATATTACATCACAGAGTGACATTACAAAAAGTCCTAAATTACATTTGTAGATGTTATAAGCCTTTGTGAAGTGTTTAATGATACTTTAAAGTCTTTACCTTTGAGTACCGGGAGCTGCATACTTTTACCCTGCAGGGAGCATCATGTAACAGC
Source organism: Kryptolebias marmoratus (assembly GCF_001649575.2). Taxonomy (NCBI): domain Eukaryota; kingdom Metazoa; phylum Chordata; class Actinopteri; order Cyprinodontiformes; family Rivulidae; genus Kryptolebias; species Kryptolebias marmoratus. The sequence goes on from NC_051448.1 coordinate 10,333,770, forward strand.
AGCATCTCAGCTGGTTGAGTCACCATGTGACTGAGCATGCTCTGTAATGCGATAAAGAGATGAAAGAGAGAGCTATGGATGACTCACTCGGTGGTGTGCTTATTAATAAGTCAGCGTGATACGCATGATAATATAGAAATATTTTACTAGACATAATATTCATCCTGGGGGACGTATAAGTCTGGCCCCCTCCTCTTAAGAATAAAATATGATTACCAATTTCTTTGAGGCTATGCTTTTATTTATGGGAGCCGGCCTAAAACATCCAACTATATGACATTTACAACATACAACCTCTATCAGTCAAACTTACTAATGTGCTTTATGTTTTATCAAGTGCAGTCGGTCTCCTGGATCCAGACTACGAGCCACAGAGGGATGGAGATGACTCAAACTCAATCGCAGTGAGTCATCTGTCGGCCTGGATCAGTTACTGTAGTCCACAGTGACTGAGGATGATCAGTGTTTTTCAGCACGGTTGGATCTTAGAGCTGCCGCTGCATAACACAGAGTATGTAAATAACAATGTAATTTCAACAACACATTTGTACATTTAGATACCCAATAGAAATGATGACAAAAGCCTCCATAGACACTTTTATTAAAATTGCAAATTTAACCATTGTCTTTAATCTGAACATTTATTTATGAAGTTCATACATAAGAATTAAAGATCATTTTATGTTGAGAAATGATGGAGTTGTAGCCATTTTGGTCAGACCGTGAAAACAATGTTATGCAATACTGCAAGATGTCACATTCCAGTTATGTGTTGTGAATGACTCTCAGCTACTACCACATCAGATTTTAGCTGAGTATCTGAGAAACTGACCCAAATTGGAGTCGTTTTCATGCTTCTTAAACAGTTGGCTGTGGCGATCATACTGAATCTGGCTGTCTCTAAAAGTTAAATGGTTGTAGATGTACATCCCATGATTACTTTCTGGAAGTTTCATTAAAATCTGCTCAGTGGTTCACAAGATATTTTGGTAACAAACAGACAGACACAAGCAAAAACCATTATTGTTCGCTGTCGTCATTCGGCAGAGGATAATAAAGAGTTGACAGAAGATGCAGGACAGCGTGTGAGCCCAAAAAAATTGATTTATTTTGACTGAAATCAGAGGACAAAGGTAAGTCAGTCATGGAGGAGCTCTTGTGTCTTATTGAACCCTTCCATCTGAGTGGGAGATGAGGAGCTGTCTGTCGAACGCTGTACTACAATGTGTCAACGGATTCTGGGTTCAAGGCTGTTTCCTGGAAGATATCTTAACTTTATGCAGCAGCATATTCATCAAAACAGATGTGCATTCATGGGGAGAAAACATTTTTATTGCAGTTGTCAAAACCTAAATCAACTGATTTTGGGGGCCTTATGCTGCAGGCGAGATCGACAGATATTTCAAAACACAAATTTGTGGAAGAAAACTCCAGATCCACTGACATACAGTAGGATATATTGTTTAAGATAAGCACTCCCTCAGGTTACACCTTCATTTCCTCCCTGTGACGTGTTTCCGAATACGCCAGCATTCCCACTTTCACCAATTTGTCTCCCTTTCAGATATCCAGTAGCACTGTGGGCTGCGGCGGCTGATGAGCCACACGGTTGTTGATAAACTCCTTACATCATCAAGGCAGTAAATACAGGCCGTAAATTGAGACGGTAATAAATAATACCATACCGTAAGACCTGCAGCTAAATTTAGAAAATGGAAACACTGCCTTCTCAACCAGAAATGTAGGCTGTGATGAAAATCTTAATCTCTGCTGTGCCTTAAAAAAATCAACAATCAAAGTGGCGTTCCTTACCAACATGACATTTTTATGCCATGTTGCATGCAAAAGTTTTAAACAAACACTTCATGTGACCTGTTAGCGTTCAGACTACGTGTTGGGGATGACTCTAAGCCACTACCACACCAGATTTTAGCTATAAATCTTTAATCTTGAGTAAAGTTGCCTCCAGAAATTAATTAGTTATAGATGTCATTTCAATGATTCCAGGGGGGGCATTGAAATCTGCCCAGTGGGTCATGAGATGTTTTGCTAACAGACAAACATTGACACTAGTAATTGATGCCATGGTTTTCAATGGTTTTCAATGTTCATAATTATACTAAAGCATCAGGTCTACTTGAAAGACAAACACAGTTTTGGTATGAAATTAGGGATTGTATTTATTATGTTTTAAGGAACTTTTCTTGCATTTTCCCTCTAACTGCCGAACAGCATTTATTCTGGCAAATAAATAAATAATAAAAATTGTGAGTGTTGGCTGTTTGCAAATGCATTTTTTTTAAACAAAAAGTGCAGAAAAATACGTTTTACCTTGGCTTTCACTTCATTAACCCACCATAGTTTTCAGTACGTGACCTAAGGAATTACCTTCGTCAATCTGGAATCAATGTTTTGTCCCCTTAGATGAACTCCTTACTTAAAAAAAAAGAAATGTTTGGAGAAAGAAACCCCTACCCAACCACAAACAAAAGATCTAGAGGTGTCATGGACATGTTGAAATACACAGCCCATAAAATATATCAGAGGTTAGTTTATTCCTTAGGTTTAAAGAACAAAACACTGCAGTCGCCCCTCGTTTATCAAAAAGGCAGATTACTGTTTTGTTGTAGCGGTTTCCAAAAAAAAAAAAAAAAAAAGATGTAGCCAAATATGCTACAAACTCCCAACATAATGCCATAAATCTGCGACTTCTAAAAACACTCTTGCATAAACATGCAAAAAATATACGAGGTCGTTAACTGTGTATTTGTCAAAGAAAATTGAAGCCAGTCAACTTTGTACTCAGTCCTGGAGGCGAATAATATCTGATGCATGAAAACAAAGCCTGAGGATGGAGGATCTGCTGAATGAAATCCACCTATTAATGTCCATTCTCAAACATATTCGTCTGTCTGGACAACGTGTACACTCAAGGGACAGTGTCTCCATTGTCACTTATGCCAATTTGGTGCTCTTATCTGTATTGCATGAATCATGGGCCATTATTGTGATGAATTATAGAACTTCGTCAGTCAGAATGAGATGCCTCCTCATTTCCTCTGTGCAGCTCTGTGCTAGTTCTGTCAGAGAGGAAGTGAATCCATCAATCGGCAATTCTTTCACTCCAGCTTTCCTTCAAAGGTGCCAAAAAAATCATTTTTTTGTTGTTGTTGTTGCATGTATCTTTTTTCCATGTGGCTTTGTGCTTTTAATGTTGTTGTGTGGTCTAATTTATGATCTCTTAGGCTTTTTATTCTCAATGAAAGCCTTTGTTTCAATGTAAACAATACCAAATGTCACTATTTTTTATTAAAAGAAAATAATTAATAGTATTTATGTTTTTTTGTGGTTTTGGTCTTATTTCACTCTGTTAGTCTGAGTTCCTAACTGCAGCAACAAACTGTCACATTCAAAGTCAGCCTGTTGACGGTGTTGGGTATTAATTGTGCACACAATCTAAGATAGAAATATTGTTGCTCAGTCATGGATTTGCATGAAAATACAGTGTCTCTTTGAAACTTCCTGTCAGAAACTGTTCAGACCTGATCCTTCAGTGTATCGGAGAGCTAAATACAGCTGTGAACGGCTTCAATGTGTCCTGAAAGGATGCAAGGATGTGTACCCAGTCTTTTGCTCATGATTGTTCTGTCAAACTCAGCACAGTAAGTTTCCTGATACAACAGTGGTGGGATGCGTTAACAAAGAGGATGGGACACCTTCCAGAGCTGAGGTGGGACAGTTAGTGGGACAGTCAGTTCGTCCTCACCTTCTTTTATAAGGTGACTTCTGAGAGCATCCTGACAATCTGCATCACATCTTGGCACGGCAGCTGCACCTTATCTGACATAAAAAAACAACCTCAGGGGTTTCCCTCTGATCCTGGGAAACTATTGTCAAGAAGAAGCTTCTCAGTATTGTGAGACGTCCATCTCATCCTGCTATCTGGAAAACAATTTTACTCCATTAAGCCTAAAACAACTGGAATGTGCTTTATTCTACAGATGATAAGGTTGCAATAACCAATTTATTTTTCTTTTAGAGTCGGACACCACTAATGCTTCATGTTTGTTAGCACTACAATGTTAAAGCATTGCCTTTGTAACGTGACATTTACTCATTCTTACAGTTAGACATGCAGTTTTATCCATTTGTGTTTTTGGTATACTGTAATTGGATGAAAATAAAGATAACTTGAACTTAAACTGTGATAAATCTTGTCATCGTTTGACTAATCTTTTTAAACTCCCAGCTACCTTAAATGTATATTTGTTCGTATTTTTCTGACTGTAGTTGTTTTAGTTTCAGAATATGGATACATCTGTGCATAATGAGCCACAGCCGTGTATCTGGCAAGTAATCTAATGGTTGTGATCCATCCAAACCTCAATCTTCATCCATCTGCTTCTCCTTCACAATTAGATTTATGAACATAATATGTCAGAGCAAACTGTATTTTAGAGGTTTTCTGGTTAGGAAGGAGCACAAAGTGTTAGATTACTGTCTGTGCCCTGCATATACTGTAGCACCAGAGGTGAACATGGACATCTATTCATGAGGCTGAAGTGAAAATAAGAATTTGCTGTTGGAGCCTTTAATAAGACACTTCTAGATCCCCAGCATGTGAGATAGATTGAATCAATGAGTCAGTCGTCCAGACATACCCCAGATATTTCTGAGCAAGAAAGAAATTTAAAAACTTAATGGGAGAATTGACACGTTTTGACCCCCAAGCTTCCTTCGTCACCCATCGAGTTCCTCAGCCAGATGTTATCCTTTAAAGCACAATCAACCTTTCAGAAAAGCCTTGCTTTTTATCTTTCATGACGCTCAACACGTTAATGAGAACTGGTGTTTACTTTTACTGCCTCGTTTGGATAAATGTGCTTTAAAACTGTTTTTACAAAATGAGTAAATAACATTTATACCGAAGCACACTCACAAGCACACGTTGAAATGCATGCTAAATCTTTCCATGACAAATATTAAGCTTATTATAAAACTGAAAGAATGATGATCAGGTTGTGTGATCAAACTGAACTAAACTGATGGAAAAAAAAGGTCAGTCAGCTTGTAGTTTTATATAAAGCACTGTAAATTAAAAACTAACCCAGGAAGCAAATTTGAATTCATTTTAATCAACAGTTACTGTAGATAATTGGAGCAGAGATTAAGAGATATTACACCAGAAAAACCAAATCACAGGACTGATTTATTTAGTTTTTCAATTTCAAAAGGAGAAATATTGTTGTAAATCCCGTTCTTATGTCGGTGAAACACATTAGGGGAAAAATAGGTTACTTTTAAAAATAAGAAGAACAGATTTAAGCTACCAAAGATTTAAAAGAACCCATTTAACAAGACACATATCTACAACAGGTGAGATATTAACTGTTATTAACCTTTGCACAAAATTCACACTTCAAATCTGAACCATTTCTTTATGGTTATAGTCAAAAGTCCAACTTTCCAGTAGATTTTTTTGTTTTGTTTTGTTTTTAATCTTGAAACTCTGCAGTTCTGACTATAACTCCAAAACAATCTGTGCCACAGCTGAAAGAGAAATCTAATGAGAAAATCTGAAAGATAACTCGCTAGCTCTTTAATCTAACAAGCTCTTTAATGAATAACTCAAACATTTTAACATCTGAGTAAAACCCAACAATAATCACCTCTCATCTGGTTGGAGTTGCTGTAACTGTGACCCTGTTATTTGGCTGGGTTATTCTCACTTTACGTGCAGTCTTGACAAATTGTGTTTTACAAATTACACCAAACTGACTAAACTCTGCTTATGTGTTTAATGGCAAATTAAACACAGCATTCAAACAGATTATTTCAAACTACACACCTGGATCCACCTAATCCCACTTTGCTGAAAGTGCTGTTGTGATGTAGTGTGACTACATCACAGATATTTACGCATTTTCGTCTCTTTAAAAAAAAAAAAAAAAATGAAGTTCTGGTCTCTTATGTGCAGACTGGATGTCTCCAGAAGCAGAATAATGACAAGCCTTTAAAAAACAGACAAAAACAAACAAAAACAGCTTAATCATCCTGTTGCAATCAGTCAAACAGAACGAACTTTAAAGCAATTTCATTCGGTTTGCAGACGTGTCGATGTAAAACTTTACTTACTTGTCTTTTGTCCCCAAGATGCAATTTCATCCTGATGGGTAATTTAGGACAAGATGAGCTTCTTCATCACTCCTCTACAGCTGGTCTTATTCTGATGGAAGAGTACGACAGAGTGCTTTTTTTTTTATTCCACTTTCTGCCGGAGCAGTTCTGAGTCTGTCGAGTTTAGGTCATGGATTACCCACTCAGAGAGCGCTCCTACACTAAAACCCTCATACTGAACAGGGTTCAACACAGGGAGAATAGTTTTGTCCAAACGTAAATCAAAATCAAAATATAACCACAAGAAGTCGGGTTTTTGGGTTCTGATCAGTTTTGTGAAGGGAGCTTTCAGGCCAAATCAAAGAGGGCAGATATTAATCTCGACAAAGCAGAACAAATTTAAAACATCTTTAAGAAACATCAGCTCAGTTTAAATAAGAATTACTCCAAGATGGCTTGAGTTATTGGTCATTTAATTTAAGCTTTTTTTTCTGTTTGAAGATGCTGGATTGATTGTGACCACCCTTTTAGGCTGTCATTTTTATTTANTTGTGTAAGTTAAGCCTCCAGTAAAACCGAACAAGTCAAAATCCAGCAACCATTTACAACTTCTTTTCCTCTTTCTCGGCAGAAATGTGAGGCCGCACAAATGCAAAGACGCGAGCAGTTAACAGAAAACAAAGTGAAGTGTGTGAAAGTGTGTGAACAAGAGGGAGGTGGGTTAGATTGTAGCCCCGGTGGATCATCCAAGTCATGAGCAAAAAAAGAAAAAAGAAAGAAGAATAATTGAGCTGCTAGTTTTACATTAACGTCTGATTTAATTTTTGTTTTTTCAGCAACACAAACATCTCTCATAGTCAGGCAAAGCACACAGGACTGTTCTGTCAAAGCTTAACACCACCATATTTTCTTCTTTTCCAAGTTCATGCCTTCCATACGTTTTAATCTGCTGGTTTATTGTAGAGTTAGGATTATAAACTTATAAAGGCACAACCACTCATTTATGCCAAAGTATGCCTGTTTTATTTGGTCCAACAAAGATCCTGGGAATTCTGTCCAGAAATAAAGTCTGAAAACTCTCCTTAGACTTTTTCCTTTTCTTTTTTGTTTGATGCAGATATTGTGCTGTTTTTTATTTCATTACGTGCACATAAAAATAAGCGGGGATTTTCAAAAACTGGCTGCACGGTTCGCTGGGCACAAACACTCAGACTTCAGTGAGAAATGAAAAGGTGCTTTTTTCAAAATATTCTGGCAATTTAGAGTCGCCAACCAGTCTTCAGCAGTATTAACCTTAGTGGATGTGAAGAGCAAAAACTAACACTAAAACCTACAGTAAGATGCACCTTTTGAAATAACTCATAAACCTCTTTATCTCTGATACAATTGCCAGTTCTACCATAAATTTTGTTTTGTTTCTTTGTTTGTCGGGGTCCTTTTAATTGACTAATTATTTAATTGGGTAAAAGTAGAAATCTGTGTCCTACTGGAAGAGCATCATTTTTTCATCATTACAGTGTAAAGATGAAAAATGTCAATAACAACTATCAACAAGATTGATATTTATGATTTATTGTAGTTTCCTTTCTCAAGTTACTTGATTTAGAATGTTTATTTATTACAATTAACTGCTATTCAAATGGTTTTGACTAATTTACAAGTACCCTGACTTAAATTAAGCTTATATTAAACTTCTAATATTAGGCTAAAATTTAAAAAGCACTTTTTAGTGTGTTTCTGTAAATTATAAATTCCTTTTACCTACATATTGTTTTACTTTTGCTTTATTTGCAGCAGAGACAATTCTGCTTTTTATTACAGGAGTTCACATTTCACTTAGCATTTTCCTTTCTTCTGATTCATGTGTTTGTTTTTTGTTTTTTTGTTTGTTTGTTTGTTTTTGTTGATTATATTTTATTTCTCCTGAATTAAAGGGTGAAAGCCACAAACAAATCATTAAAATTTATTAGGATGATTTATTCAGTAGGTGGATTTTAGGCCAGCCTGTTTCCAATTATGATAATAAGAAAGGCCAACAACTGCTGCCTTTAGGTTTATAGCCTATTTACTTTAAAGGTATAAAAACTTTTTATAGTCTTTGTTTATTTCTATCCATATATTTCTTTTCATGTCTTAACTCAAATTATGCATTTCTAATTTCTATCAGAACCCTAAGAAACAAAGTAAATATCAATTTTACCTAATCCCATCAGTTTTTCTAGTTTATTTACAACCCTGAAATTTCAGAAAGTTCTGACATTGTGTAAAACTTTATTAAAACCATAATGCAATAATTTGCAATTCCTATAAACCCCCCAAAAGTTGGGTTAGAGCCACATTTCCCTCTGTGAAGCATCCTTTCTTCTTTTAACGTCAGTCTGTAAACATCTAGGACCTGAGGAGAGCAGCTGCTGGAGGTTTTGGAGGGAATTTTGTCCCATTCTTGTCTGATTCTAGCTGTTCAACAGTCCTGGGTCTTTGCTGGATTTTATTGCTGGGTCGAAGCATATGTTGTTCTAAAACCTGTACATACTTTTGTCATTGATGATCCCTTTCCAAATGAGTAACTAATGCACCCCCATACCATTAGAGAGGCAGGCTTTAAAACTGTGTGCTGCTAACAGGCTGGATGGTCCCTCCTTTCTTTAGTGGCATTCATGTTTTCCAACAGTTTTCCACTTTGCCTCAGTCCGTTTTAAATTAGCTTTTTGTCCAGAGAAGACGGTGTCATTATGAATGGTGTTCACAGATGGCTCCTTCTTCACATGACAGAGCTTTAACCAGCATTTATCGATCACATCATGAACTGTGTTTACACACAGTGATTTGTGGAAGTGTTCCTGAGTCCCGGATTGGTGCAGTGAAGCGGTCACTGTACCGATCTGTCGTGGTGAAGAGAGAGCTGAGTCAAAAGGCGAAGCTCTCGATTTACCGGTCGATCTACGTTCCTACCCTCATCTATGGTCACGAGCTTTGGGTAGTGACCGAAAGAACGAGATTACGAATACAAGCGGCTGAAATGAGTTTTCTCTGCAGGGTGTCTGGGCTCTCCCTTATAGATAGGGTGAGAAGCTCGGTCATCGGGGAGGGACTCAGAGTAGAGCCGCTGCTCCTCCATGTCGAGAGGAGCCAGTTGAGGTGGCTCGGGCATCTGGTGAGGATGCCTCCTGGACGCCTCCCTGGTGAGGTGTTCTGGGCACGTCCCACCGGGAGGAGGCTCAGAGGAAGACCCAGGACACGCTGGTGGGACTATGTTTCTCGGCTGGCCTGGGAACGCCTTGGGATTCCCCCGGAGGAGCTGGCCCAAGTGGCTGGGG
>NC_051448.1:10343791-10344638 GCF_001649575.2 Kryptolebias marmoratus
GTGTGTGTGTGTGTGTGTGTGTGTGTGTGTGTGTGTGTGTGTGTGTGTGTGTGTGTGAAGACTTAGATGAAAGGGATGCTGGGACCTGAGCGGTCAGAGAGAAAATACCAGAACCCTCTTCCAGCTAAGAAGAATTTGTTTGAATAATGATGAGTAAAGGATGAGATTCTATCTCCCCTCTCAGAAGATATATTTACCCATTTATCAGCTGAACACACACACACACAAATACACACACACAAAGCTGGGTACACACACCCTACAAGCATGCTTGGCTGATAAATAGCAGCATGAGCCTTTGGTGTGTGTAGGTTACACCTGAAGCCCTTTGTCATCCAGTTGAAGAAAAATATTGCTTATGGTCTTTATCCACCCTGGTGCTTTAATGGAATTTCCAAGATAATGATATTTGTGGAAAAACAGAGACCCTAACTTTTTTTTTTTTTTTTTTTTGCTTGTAGAACCGAGCACAACAGGACAAATGTCATTACTAAAGCGATGAGTCAAAGATGCTTTCTCAGACTAAAACACAAATAAAGTATTTACAAAAAGACAATGAAAAATTATAACCCATCTATCCCATATAGCTATTATAAATGTGATCAGACAATATTAACAAATTATAATCCTCAAAGCTTGAGCCTTTATTGTGTGAATGCTTTTAAGCATTCACACAATTGTTTTCCTGTTTCTCTTTCTTATTATTCTTTCCCTATTCCGTACGTTTTTCGGCACCTATCTCCTTCTGCATTTTTTCAGCTACTTCAACCATTCATATATCAAAACGTTCAGCTCATTTGTGCCATGTGGGCTATGACTTTTGGTATTGGTGCAATTTCGGCTGTTT
>NC_051448.1:10347783-10369911 GCF_001649575.2 Kryptolebias marmoratus
GCTTCTTTCAGCTTTTGTTCTTCTATCTTATGCAAATCTTCTTCAAATTAGCTTCTGTTTCACTTTTTGCGTTTTCATTAAACTTCAGCTGTTCAGCATATCTTCAGCCGCTTTCAGCAAAATTATTCAGCAAAAAAAGCATTCACACTGCATTTTCGCAGGAAATGCAACTTCTCTAGTTTTAGACAGTGATTCTCCAAACAGCAGCTTCTGTGGTCCAACAGCTGACAGTGATTTATTTAAATTAAATGTATTTGTTTCAGCTTTAGTTGTTTGCATTTCAAGAATTTTTAATATTTGATTGTAAATAAAGGGATAGTTCAGACTTTTTGAGGTTCTGAGCAGTTACTATCTTACCTGCTGTGGATGCCTCTTTAAATGGCCTCAGTTTAAAGAAATAAAAAAATTTTGTACGTTTTTACATTGTTGTCAGTTTTGCATTACGTGGTTTTTCTGGTAGAAATTCCTGCTGGAAGGCCCCTTCCAAGTGCTACAGCTAGCTTACTGCTGCTGTTTGCGCTTGCAAATAATCGTAGAAGCCTATGTGCATACCAGTGAAATGCAACATTAACAGCAATGCAAACATTTATAAATAGTGTTTACATGAACTGCTTTGAAATAAGTAGGAAAAAGTAGAGGGGAAAAAGCTATCTACAACAGGTAAGATAGTGTTTGTTCATACTCTTTTCTGCAGACAGGTAGATTCTCTTCATCTTTATTCATCATCATCCTCAATGGATGTATTTACAGTATATTCAAAACTCATAAAAACAACTAATTCAGTCACAAATTTTTCACTTTTTTTCATTAACTAACTCGCATCCCCTCTGATTCTGATTGATTTTGTCTCCTTACCATCCTCCTCCATCGTTGGTGGTTCAACCTTTGCCCTTTTTGCTCTTTTCACTTCATACATCTCCTTTTTTATCTCCATGCGTTTGAAAAATTGTGACATGCATCTCTCAAGCACAGTAGTTGTATATTGTTTTGGCTAAGAAATGTGAGTCTTAGCTCCGAAGGAGAGGGATTATCAAGCATTAGAGGTCGTCAGAAAGATTTGTTTGTCTGGGTGGCGAGACAAACACAGAAAGAGACGTGAAAACTAGATGTAGCCCCAGAGAGTGGATTTATATTTGTGCTGGTTTGGGGAAACATGTTTATTTGTTTTATTTCTAAAGATAAGGTAAGAAAAAAATCATTTCTCTTTTTAGTCTTTGAATAGAGAAGATCAACAGAGCAGCAGGATTTGCTGTCCAGAAGCTGTAAACTTCACTTCCTCTTGAGTTTTGCCTTTTTCACAAGAACAATTTGCCCCAAATCATATATTATTCCATACTAAAATGTGTATAACCAACTCAAGAGACAAACAAATGACAACACTTGGTGACAATAAGTTTGTGTTTCAGAGGCCATGTATATTTTTATCCTATTTTATTGGTATTGTATTGTTCATCTTGTTGCAGGAAGCTTTTTGAATGATCTCAGTTTGAAGAAAAAAAAAAGATTAATTCTGACCAGGCTGATGAGCTAACAGCTAATCCAGGCGCAGCCAAAGCCAAAGTGAATCGCTGCCTTCTTAAAACAACTACTTTTAAAGATTTCGCAGTGATTCCTGTCATTGTTATTTATCTTTACATCGCTGTCAGTTTCACATATTTTCAGAGACTTCTGTGGTTGTTTGCAAACACAAATGGTGGCTGTAACACTGCTGGTGCAGCCTGGGGAACTTCCAGTAGGAAAATCATAAAGTTTCTGTTGGAATACCCGGATAATGCAAAACTGATGGTGGTGTGAAGGTTTATGAAATAGCGTTTGCATAAACCACTGACTCAGAATCTGTCTCTATCCTCCTTCTGACCGCTGACACACACGGCTAAATGAAGACATCTGATGTTTCTGGTGTAATATTTGGATTGCATAAACTGCTGAGTTGTGAGATATACTTTAATACTTTAATGAGAAACTGTGAATTCCGGTTCGATTCCTTGAGACATGCTTTCAGTTACATTCAGGTAAAAACGCTTCTATTGATTTAAACACTTCACTTCCTGAAAATGGGCAATTACTGGAGATAATGAGAAGGCAGTTAACGTTGTGATCATCTATTGCTCCGATGTATGTCTATAACCTCTCATTATTTTGTCTGTGGTTGCGTTCAAATCGTCCAATTTGTTTTTGGGCTCACTCATTATAAAATGTTTGCAGGACGACTCACCAGAGAATAAGGGAAGACATCTGTTGCTACATTTCTGACACTATTAGGATATAAAGCTGCTGCATAATTATTCAGCACATACTCGTCATTACTTCTGTTACCTGAACTAACGCCAGAACATCTGGACCACATATGAGCTACTAAAGCTGTGGAATAAAATTCTGTTGTATTTGACAAATCGCTCCATGACATTGAAATAAAACCCAAATCTGCAGGCGCATTATTTTAGTCAACACATTTGTTTGGCTGTATTGTATACAGTTATGATAAAGTTGTTGTTGAGTTGAGATGGTGTGATTATTTTGCTTTTGATGCTGTACAGCGCGGGTCACTAAAGGGTGGATCACGATTCGGCTCAGGATCCAAATGAAGTCATATCTGGACCTAGAAACTGTACCTCTGGTCCTATCAGTTACCAGAGCACAAAACAAAAAAAACGGTTCTGGACTAATGTTTTATGGAAATACTCTATGTTGCCCCTCCTAAGTCAGAAAGCAAAACCTCATTAGTCTTTAGTCTTTCAACCCCACAGGTTTTGCCATTTCATATTGAAGGCCTAGAATTCCTTAAAGGAAAGCAGATCACCCGCTGCCTTTCCTACCGGAGTTTTACACAAATCATCTTATGTCGAGAAATGATGGAGTTACAGCCATTTTGGTCAAAATCACATTTCTCAAGCTGTATTGTGAGATCTTGTATGATTTGTAAGAGGTCTGAGGATGTGTCGAGAATGATAATCGGCTGCTACCGCATGACGTTTTGGTTCAATATCTGTAAAATTGACGCAATTAGAGCAATGTCTGTGTTTGCTAAGGTCGATTAGCTGTGGCTGCCGCCTTGCATTGGGTGGACTCCAAAAAGTAATCAGTAGTAGATGTACACCCAGTGATGGCTTTCTGAAAATTTAATTAAAGTCCATCCAGTCCATCCTTTTTAACTTTGGTCAGATTGAAACAAACCACGTTGCCTTCGCTTCGGAAAACAATCTTCCCAGACATCGAACTGAGTAGCAACAACTTTTACTCCTTAAAATTCCTGCATGTCATTACGCATTTTTAGTAAACTCCCTTCTACCATCATTTTTGTCTCAAGTGTGTCTAAATTCATCTTTGAAAGCGCAAAGTGGAGCAGCAGCGCTCCTCTGATACCGAGGAGTGGACAGGGTGGTGAGGCAGAGTAAATTTATGGGATGACTTTGGTGTTATAATCCTTCTTGAGAGTAAAGAAAACTCCCACTTTCTCCACTCTCTGCACTCCAAGACTGAAGGACAGCATTTATAATGAAGAAGAGTGTGTGAAGAGTGTGTGTGTGTGTGTGGNGGGGGTATTCGGTTTGTAGCTTTTGAATTTCCTGAAAGAGACTAAAACAAAAAAGGCAGTACTTTCCTGTTGTTTGGGCATAAAATGTAACTCCAACTAATCAGGGTTTTCTTAAACATTACATTAAAAACAACAAATATTCCTCTGCCTTGATTACATCTAAATTTGGCATTTAGTTACAATCAGTTATAAATTCTCCCGTTAGAGTTCAGAATATCACATTTCCATCCGATCTTAGCCCCAACTTATGTTTTAACTCTCTCCACCGCTTGATTTCTGTCCCCAAAATGACTCCACTTCTGTCGCCTCTCATCCTCACAGCCTTTAGTCGCTGTTTCTTTTTAGAAGAAGAAGAAGAACTTTACCTTTTCTCTCTCATCTTTTCTCTTCCCTGTTCTCTTTCAACCTGCAGTCTCTAACTCCATCGTTCCTTCTTTGACTCTGTTTACATCCATACATTATTTTATCGACTCAATATCCATTGAGCGCCGAGACTGGATATTGAGTGAATTTGTCAATGTCTGAATGTAAACAAACAAACTCGTAATTGCTGGCAACAAAACATGACTCAACTGATTTTGCTCATTTATTACAAATTATGCAGTACACTTTTGGTGGAGAATAATGAGTATTTAGTGGTGAATTTATTGCGTAAACTGAACAAGACAGTCAAGTTCCTCTGCAGTGTGATAATTTATACACAGGAGGCTGGGATTGGGGAACCAGCAGAGTAACAGCACTACCACTGGAGTTTTACCCACGCTTATCAACTCAGCTCTATAACTACCTCCTGTGTCTGCTTGTAGGTGGATCATCTTCAGCTCCACCTTGATCGTTTTACACATGACACCAGTACAGTCGAAAGGCATCTCTGGTCTGCCTTCAAAGTGTTGTCTGACAGGGCACTGATGTACCTCTGTTTCCCCTGCCTGAATTACCAAAGGAGAGTCTAAAGAAGAATTATACGACTCCCGGTCTGTGTAAAGTTTCTTTATCCGGGGTTCCTGGAGGCTACATTAGCCGATCCAGCTATGCAGTGCATTTGGGGAAGCATAGGGAACATCCAAACCATCAATTTATTTTTATCATCTAAAGCAAATACATTTATTTGCCATTTCACATGCAGTAATGAAAGTCTCATTCTTTGAGTTACAGTTTTATTTGCTTATTTGGATAAAAATTTCTACAACAATGGCTGTGGCATCTTTGCATGTCACCATTCTTTTTGTCTCCACCACATCACTACTGATTCTGCATTCACTAACATAAACAGTGCAAATGTAACCGTTTTACCTCTCTGCTCAAATGTGCACAGGTAAAAATCAGGGCACATTATCCCCTTGTTTCCAGATCTTCTGTGTGTGTTGCCAGCTTTTAGGTTTTGGTTTTGCTATGCAAAAAAAGAAAAACACAAATAAGCTGGAAACGAGACCTGCAGGCCTGCTAAAGCTGATAAAATGTGCAGCTACCGCTGTCATTTCTGGTAAATTAGTGGTTATTGGCTGGAAATTACATGAACATTATGTCGTCATGTCTTATATGGCCAAAGCTATAGAGATGTAAAACTATTTTTTTTCCTACATGAAGGAATTGAGTCATTTAGTTTTATCCCTTTTGTTTTTCTCAGAATGGGATTTTTCCCTTCAAATGTGGTTGATTTTTACAGCCACAGAAATGAAACATAATAATGCCTTTTAACCATCTGCTCTCAACACATTCTTCCGTCTTGTTTGCTATGAAAAGTCTTTATTTCTGCTGCCTCCCCCAACATTTTTTTCATTTGTTGTCTTTGAGTCTCACCTCACCTCAGTGCCGGACTTTCTCTTCTTGGCACTGTTACAAAGCTGCAGCTTTGATTCTGCCGGTTTAAAAGCAGACAAATTGTATAATTAAGGTCTAAAAGTGAGGAAAAAATAAATTTGACGAAGAAGAACAAATCGGCGCAGACTCTTATTTGTGTGATTCTGTTCCGATAGGAAGGAAGAGTGGTGGGTTAATGTTTCATATGTGTTTGTGCTCCTATTATATAATGTCTATGAGTATACATTACACAGAAGGCAATATCCTGCTTCGTGTGAGAGTAGAAAATCATTCTCCATCATCAGGGTAATGATGTAATAGGAGTTTAGTGCTCTCACGAGGTTAGTGAGAATGGTTCACATGGAAAAAAGACATGATGAAATGCTTTCTTCAAGTATCACATACCACGTGCAGAGAATGCATCCTTACAACACAACCATCACACCACAGAACTCTCTGGAGTACTTTTAAAAATAGAAAGAATCAGTTACTTCTCAGGACTGGTCAATCAGTCTTTCTCAAAATACAGTATAACTAATGGATCAGAGATTATGTGCTCATATGGAGTCTTTTACAAGTGAAAACAGTCAGTTTGCCTTGAAATTATTCCGTCAAACTCTCACATACCTCTTCAAGTATCTTTGTGAGTCAAAGTTTTCAACAGAGACAAAACTTTCATTCTAGCGAAGGTAAATAGTTCTGCAGCTGTGGATATAACTAAAAGCAGACATGTTTCAAAGCTGTCTGATCCCTCCTGTGGTTTCCCATTGTTCTGTTTTGTCAAGCAGATTAACTGCATGCAAGTAATCTTTCTTTGTAACTTGTCTCCGTTCACTTAAGCTTTCCAATATGAACTTGTGGAACGACAGCTAAGCGTCTCACTACATTGGTTTTTTTGAATAATTACGAAACGCAAAGGAAAAGAATTAAAGAGATTGTCTGGTCATTCTTCAAATGATGCTCTGTCAATAGTTACTACCTTATTAGCTGTTGACATCAGTCATAGAGCACAGAATATGCAGAAAAGGTCCAGCCTAGGCTAATAGCTAACCAAACAAGAGCCTGTTTTTTGATCTAATCTCAAAGGTTACATAGCAGTACATGTAAATGTGTCTTTTAATAAACTTTTTCATTGGTGTTAGTTTCACATTACACGGTTATTCTGGCAGAAATAGTCCAATATTCCTGCCAGAAGTGTGATAGGCTGCACCGGAAGTGATCCATTTATAGCTGCTGCCGCCGCTGTTTGCGCTCGCAGATAACCATAGACGTTTATGAATATACCTGTATAATGCAAATCTGACTGTAATATACATTTTGCTCATTTGAGTTATTGTACAATTTGTGGTGTTTTTTGGTATTGTTGAATTATTTGTCTGTATGTTACTAAAAAAATACATACTGTAAACTGGCTTCTCTATTTATGAGAACACAAAGCTGAAGATGACCTATTTTGGATGGTTTGTAATAAAGTACAGATAATGTGATCTAGGAATTATGTTTTCACAGATAATGGTACCACAGTTTTTCCGAGGAACTGACTACCATTCGATGGCTGCAGCCGAAGTAACTGATCCATGCCTGAGTGCATTTTCCGGACAGTGAGGGTGAAACCTTTTCTTGAGAATGCACTGTTGTCAAGCAAGAGCCTTCTAGGAATTAATTACCGTCTCTGATTCAATACCAGATCTGATACAAATTATATTCCTTTGAGAGCATTTCGTTTTTGTTTTGTTTTTTTCTTTTGTTCAGAAATGGTTCTTGGTCTTCCTATTTCTTACATTTTCTTTGTTTCTATGATTGACACATGGATGCATAGTAGCACAGAAAAAGCACACTTTCCAGTGTAATCCAATACAGAACCATACCATTTATTCTCTCAAGGGAAATTACATTTACAAAGCTCTCACTCTCTCAAACATTTAAGCACTGAGCTGATGCAAGCTCATGTTCATTCTTCCTTAGTCTCTTTCTGCCTCAAGCTTTCAGATCCTATGTCAGCTTTGTCAAGTGGTCTGGGGGCCCTGCAAGAAAAGGGTGTTAGTATTGCTACCGTGGGAACAGATATTTGGGAATCTGAATCACAAAGCATGAATTGGGTACAACTTTTCAGGCATACAGGGATACAGTATAAAAGCCCTGCCAGTTATCCTAACCTTCAGAACTCAATAGATCAGATGATGGGACATGAACCATCATGTATGGATCTCAAAGAGGAGCAGGGCTTGCAATGAGGTCAAGAATCTACTTCGGAAAGGTCCCAGTAGCATGGGATTAAATACAAAGACAATGTGGGGAATGTGTGCAATATGTTAGGCTGTCACTTTACCGTCACCACAAGTTCATGTATAATTACATGCAGCTCAGGGGAAATGGTGTTCATTTCTGTTTTTTCCAGTCCACATGCTGAAGAACCCTCAAGCGAGAGGTGGGGTTTAGAGGGATAATAGAAAAAGGACTTCCAGTTGAGGAAACTGGCAAACCATTCAGCACTCCCAGGTATGATTGGTTTAGATGGAGAACTGCTGACCTAAACAGGACATACTGTTGAGCTGTGGAAGGAGTACTCTGAGGATCATTTGTTCTGGTCACCATGTCCACTGCTAAAGAGGAAAAGGCTGAGGACTCAAGGGAAGGTGAGTCCATTGGGTTACCAAGCCTCTGGACATTGTGAGGCTGTCATGGTCGACACCTCCTGGTTGCATGGAGAACCAGGTAAAACCTGTGAAGTGACAAACTGGGGTCCCAATTTAAAAAAAACAACAAGTATTTGAAAGTTTGCCTTAACTAATGGAGAAATATACAGATCAACATTACTTGAAAAAAGTTTTCTTCAGGGTGTAGAAAAGGAGATTCTAACTGTTAAAACCCCAGGAGTTAAAACTCCCACAACCTCAGTGTTGTGGGAGTATGGTGCACCAGAGTATTTACTGTGAGCTATCCAGTCCCTGTATAACCAAAGCTAGAGCTACTGTATGTTTGCATATTTTGCCCAAAGTTGAGCTTGATCCCGGTGCAGCTTGGAGTTCACCAGGGCAGCCCCACGTTTCCATTGCTGTTTGTAATGTTTGTGGTTGGGATCTTGAGGTGTATCTGTAGAGAGGAGAATGTCTAGTTTGGAAACCTCAGGATCTCATCTCTGCTTTTTGCAGACGATGTGGTTCTGTTGGTGCTGTTAAAGTTTGACCTTCAGCGTGGGAAGCAACTGTGATAGAGTCACTTCTAAGTCTGGTGGATTGATCTCTATGCTTTGGTGGTGAGTCTTTGACTCATGTGGAGAAGTTTAAGCATCTCGGTGTATTGTTTACATGTGATGGAGCAAGAGATGGACTAAAGGAGCAGGGCTTTGTCTGCAGTAATGTGGGCAATGCTCCTTTAAAAAAACAGCTGATGAGCCAGAAGACAAACCTCTCAATTTAGTGATCCATTTACATTCCACCCCTCACATGGTCATAAAATATGGAAACAATAGCTTTCATGAAATGTGTATCAATTATATAAAACTGTGATAGCGTGCTGCAAAAAGCATGCTCTTTCTAAGTCAGGGCCAGAGACAGGATCCCAGTCGTGTCTGCAGGCCAGAATGTGGTGTTCAGCCAAGGATCGCACACATGCACTCAGCGGGATAATAATCTGATAATAGCAAACACACATTAGGAGTGATTATTCAAAGACAAAAGAGGAAAGTGCTGGATGATCAAAAGAAAAAAGGCAGCCAACCGAGTGGAGAAATGGGACAGCTTGACTCAGGCAGAGATTATTTCCTTTTTAATGTTTTTACTTTGGAACAAGCTTTGGGAACCTGTGTGAGATTTACTCTGTAGCTGGATCAGTAAGTTTAGAAGGAAAATAACAGCACATGTATAAACCATGCTGTTACATGAGCGTTTATTTTTTTCATATAATGGTTATGGTTCAGATTGTTTTGAAAGGAGGTTCTGTGAAAAGGTTTGAACAATTATCTTCTCATCTGCTGTAGATAGCTCTTTGAACATCCTCAGGTTGGAGAAAATAGTTGAATTTTGACTGGACTGATTAGTCTAAGTGGGTCTGAGACCAAATATTTTGATATTCCTGCTGCATTTGCCCCAGGCTGCACCAGAAGTGCTACCGCTGGCTGCTGTTGTGGCTATTTGCACTTGGAAATAATCATTTAAATAGATAATCCTATCATATATTTCTCTAAATGTCTTTCTCTGTCCCTCAGTCTTTCTCTTTTTCTTGGGTAGAAATGAGGTTCAAATTGATCTTTATTATTTTCTGGAGACACCTTGGAAAAACTTTCCAACAATAAATTATGAATTTAATCTCTTTGTTTGTATTGTTTGTTTTGTTCATATCAATAAAGCATTGTTTTACACATTTTAGCAAGAGATCCATGTTGATAATGTTGAATGACTTCAATCATTTGACTGTGACCAGATGCACCTGGATTGCATGATTTATTAGATCACTGTTATGGACTGGGGCCATTGTTTGTGTTCTTATTCATTCAGGCAATCATGTTATAATCCTGTTTAAATAGCTACCATGATTTGTTTTCCCCTTACTTTTACAACAGTCATTAAAGTGACAAAACATCTTGTCACAGGAAACCTGTGTCGGATTTTTATCGGCACACGAATTCCACTTTTTGTTCATGCAAATTAAATGTGTCACATCACTTAAAAGGGTGGTGTCTAATAGCTTGTTTTGATGGCATGCCAAAGGTCCCTTCATGTTTTCATTACAATACAAGCCCAAATGTCATTCCTGAGTGTTGAGCTAGTGTTGAGGCAGAGGAAATAACTACCATGCTGCATTTCCACTTTTAAACCATAGCTCTAGGACAGCTTTGATAACAAGAGGCCTCATTTGTTGCTACGCTAATCAAATATCATCCATCCACACGCACAGCTAACACATCGTTCTCAGGTTTTAATTAAAATAACTGCTCATTATGCTAAAAGAAAAGTGTTCCTGAAGTTTGAAACCACAAGTCGTCTGGAAGTGAGCAATAAAATGATGTTGTTTTGCCAATCCGTCCCACAGATGGACTGGACTGAAGCCACTTCAGCACCCTTTGTTCATGCAATTGGTCTAATTGGCTAAACTGGCATTTATAAATTAATATTATGAAAGGCTTTTGCATCTTTTTTGTAACCATAATGATTTTACTGCATAAAAATGTTTTTGAAAACGAAAGTGTTGTGTGAGAGCACCGGAGAGGTTACCAAAAACAAACAAAATTCTAAAAGGTATGGGACAAAAGAGAAAAAATCCAAAGATGGCCCAAAAATGGCTAAAGCAGACAGCTGCTGTCAGAAAACAACAAGTCTCCTGGTCTTCTCCGTGTCTCTGGACTAAAAACTCAAACTAATAAATTGTGACAGTAATATGTACCCATCTGTTCAGTTACTTAGTTTCCATGTGGCACAATTGTTGCCCGAAGCAGGACAAACTGTGCCAGCTGTCCCAATTTCCAAATATTACCTCCCCAAAACACAAAATCTGGTCTGTACAACAACCAAGCACCTCTACACACACTGTCCAGCACCAAACCACTGGCAACACAGAGGAGTGTCTGGTGGCTAAAAAGCCAGATATTTTCAGTAGGAGATAATGAAGAGGCAAGCACAGACGTTAAAGGGGAGTAAATATTTGATTAATTTAAACCAGACAACCAGATCCATGACTCCAACAGAACTCTGGGTTTCCTCTGTAGCTACTGATTAGTAAACATGTCTCGTCTTTGCAGCTATTTCAGGAAATCAGTTTAGTGAAAGAGGCTGTAGGCAGCTCTTTGAAAAACCTCCGTTTGGGGAAACCAAACCAGATTGATGAGCTAAAGGCTAGTTCGTGTGAGGCCAAGGTGGATGGTTACTGTCTTTAAAGAAAAATGTCATGCCAGTTTTACATGATGTGGGTATTAACACAGAGTTCTTCAGGCAACAGCAAAAGCAAACAGCAGCAGCAGATAGCTGTAGCACTTCAGGTGCAGCCTGAACAATCAAAATATTTCTGTTTGTATTACAGTGTAATGTAAAACTGACAGTGGTGTAAAATTTTTACCAAATATCATTTGCATAAAGTGCTGTTAAGTTTTTGAGACTGAGGTTTTAAGACGGCAGTAAAACCACTTTGGTCTTCACCCCTTCGGACTAGCCATTAGCTCATCAGTCTGGTCTGAATTAAACTCTATTTCTTCAAACTGAGGTAGTTCAAAGAGCTGTCTACATCAAATATTCATAACCTTTGTGTTTCTTAAAATCTAATCTAAACCTTTAATTTTTATGTTATCTGGTATTAAAAAGGTGGCCTATTAGATTGTAGGTTTAATTTAAACAGCACCTACATCCAAATTAGTATATTACAGCCTTTTTTCTGTTGACGTCATAGTCAATGACAGGTTTCTTTATTTATCATTTTAAATTTCCCCTTTCTAGATCTCTGTCAAGTTTTATTAGTTTCTCTCAGTTTAATTTTTCTTTCTTTCTTTCATTTTTTGGCTTGTTTCTCTACTGGATTGTGTTAATAGATTGACACCTTATAAATAACTGTTTTCAGATTTTCAAAATCACCTTCCACCAAAAGTGTCTGTGCTTGTTTTAAAGCCGTGTTGCAGTACTTTATGGTCTTTGTGAACTTTGGGTTTCCTACTTTGCAAAAACTTTTTTTTATTTCTTTCTTTAAAAAAAAAACAAAAAACTCCACTAATCTTCCTCCCTCCTGTTTTCTGGCAGTTCCCTGTGTTTAGGCTTTCCCCACTTTTGCAAGTCTGGAAGTCAAGCCTTTGTTTTCAGGTGGTTTGGAAGCTGAAAGGGATATTTAGTTATTTATCTGTTGAACAGGCAAGTAAAGGATTGTACAAGATTGAGAATTGTATTGAATGTAGGTTTTTAATTTTGAAACTATGAACAGGGTTAAACAAAGAGCTTGTTAGTGTCCACTTTTATGCAACTTTCCACATATTTCAGGGCCTGTCTGCATCGACATTCATCAAAATTATATACATACATACAAAGGAACACTGAATTCACACCTCATGGGTTTAACGATGTGTTTCCTCAGATCAGACCATCCCAGGTCTGTCCACTGCTTTCCACATCAACTCAAATGAGTTTTGACACGTTTACTGAAATGAATGTTAAAAAAATACAAATAACTACTGTTTTCTTTCTCACTCACACATTTCCATGTTCACTCAAACACAGCAGCTTGTTCAGAAAGATTCGACTTTTGCACACCCAGTATGAGCTGCCACATGTAGCACTTTTTCCTCCACCTTGTTTTAGGCGTAAACCGTCTTCCTGCTTCAGCTTGGAGCGTTTGCCAAGAGTTTACAGCAGTAGATGAAAAGCTCTAATCTCTCCGCTGTGCCAAATTTGCAACCATAAACACTTGGGAAAGGCAATTTTGCAATCGGGAAACATGAACTCATTTTTCATTTTGACAATGTCCGGCAATGAGGATTTTTTGAAAAGTAACTGGATCAGAGAACAAGCGCAAACAAATTGCACTTGCATGTTGAACGAGCAGAATGTTTACTTTTGAAGAATCAGGAAAAGACTAATTCAGCTGTACTGTTTTGTTTTGGGTCGGGTTAATCACGTTCAGAACATGCTGCGGTAGAATTCTGCATTCTGTTTTGTTTTGTTTTATTTTGTGGAACTAAAGCTGGCAGAAAACAGAAACCACTTGACCCTTCGAAGGAACTTTACCTTCATTCTTTACATCAAACTTGGAGCTGTTTAGTGAGAGATTGAATCAGGCAGGATAATTGAGAACACCAGTGTGGAGGCCTTTAATAACTTGCTTTATACTCTATTAAAATTCTTTTAAAATTGGCAGCTAAACTGAGTCATTCCAGCGACTGTAACTTAGAGCTGATTATAGACATTTTCCACTCTGCGTTACATTTTGCAGTTTTGACAGGGCAGGTGTTAACATCGCCAGCAAACAGCCATTTTGTATTTTTTTCTGCCTTATTGTAAACGCTTTAATTTCAAGTATTACAGTACATACGACAGCTGAGCTACTTCCATTACACCTGATAGCAATCCACGCGCCGAGAAAGACAAATGTTCTCATGAGAGGCTGATTTGAAACTACAGGAAGTCAATAAAGATGTATTTAGGAGCTTTTTTCTTTACCATTTGAGAATGCAGTAGTTATTCTTTCATGTCAGAAATTATTTGCAGATTGTAAATATTACAACATGAATTAAATGTTCACAAGATCTAAAAATATCTGAATAAAGTGTGTCCATCTTGTGCTTTAACTTTCATTTACAAAATGAAAAAAATAACCTCATATAAGCCTAAAAACTAAATTTTAATTTTAATCAACCCTAAAAAAAAAGTCTTAAAGTTATGCAAATACGAGCTCAAATTAACAGTATTACCAGATTTATTACACTCATTCACACCTAAATTTTTGTGGTTAAATGACTTGTAGTAGTAAAACCTGTGAATTATTGTTTATTGGTTTTATTTTGATTCATTTTAACTTTTGTAATAAAACTTAAAAAGCCAAACTTGGTCTATTTAATGGTAATAGACATGATGAAAGCTCCCAATAATAACTGTGTAGTTAAATCTAGTTTTTAACCATCTGCGTTTGCTGACTAAAGTTAGGTCTTTTGTAAATCGTATGGACTTAGAGAAGGCCATTCATGCATTTGTCAGTTCTAGACTTGATTACTGTAATGGACTCTATATTGGTGTCTATCAGTCTTACCTAAGACGACTTCAGCTGGTTCAGAATGCAGCCGCCTGTCTTTTAACCAACACTTCGAGACGTGAGCACATTAACCCTGTCTTATTCTCTTTTTTCTGGCTTCCTGTTCATTTTAGAATTGATTTTAAAATTTTAATGTTTTTAAAAGCGTTAAATGGATTAGCCCCACCCTATTTATCTGAACTTTTAACTTTTCCTGTACATAGAAGATCTCTGAGGTCATCAAGTTGCCTTTTATTAGATGTCCTAAGAACTAGGTTAAAGCACTGGGGCGAACGGGCCTTTTCAGTGGCAGCACCCCGACTTTGGAATAACCTCACTTTAGATCTTCATTTAACCTCTGACCAGAGAATTTTTAAGTCTAAGCTTAAGACTTTTCTTTTTAGACAGGCTTTAAATACCATGTAGTGAAATGGCATTTTCTTTATGTTTCCTTATTCTATCGTTGCTTTTGTGTATTTCTTTTGTGATGTAACTTTTACTGTAAAGCGCTTTGGTCACCTTAGTTGGTTGTTGTTAAGCGCTATATAAATCATTAAATCAATCAATCGATCAATCAATAATTAACAAATTCAGCCGTCAGTTAATGAGATCTGATAAATTATAAATGTGAATAAATCAAGTAATGTAAATCTTATTGATTTCCCGATACAGTTCAATCTGGTATTGACTGATAAATGTGATCTGGTGCTCCCTTTTAACAAGAGCTAAAACAGCAGTAAAAGTGCATTTCTTACATCAACCTGCTACATGTAAAAGTTTATAAAACAGCCATTGTGAAAGTTTTGAGGCCTGACGTGTTTTAGTACAGCATTAATTCACTTTGATTTTTAGCTGTTGGCTCATCAGTCTGAACTCCAAACTGAGGTGATTCAAAGAGCTATCCACAACAAGTAAGATATTATTTATTCATAACCTCTCAACAGAACCCCACATCAAAAGACCTGAACCACCGCTCCAGTGCTCATTATTGACTCCTTATTATTAAAGCAGGTTTAGCTGGAATGCTCTCTTTTACCACGTTATAAGATTCACTTATCATTTCTTTTTTTGTTTTTAAGAACAGGAAACTGTACATTGTGCTGTCAGAGGAAGCCTTTCTTATTATTTTTTTTCACTTTGTTTAACTACCCCCTTTTCATTTTTACACTTTTCCAGACTGTTTTTTTTCCCTTCTTCTTCTTTTTGACACTGTGCCAAACTGCAAGTGCCTTTTCTCAGTGTGTGGCTTAGTAGTTCTCTGTAAACACACACTGAGTTCAAGTAATGTAGTAGAATCAAAACCAGCAGTTGGCTGAAGGACTGAAAGGAGAAAGAGCTGAGGAAAAGACTCTCGATCATTCAGGAGCATGAAGGATTAAGACTCTCTAACCGGAAACACATGGAGAGACAGTCCTGCATAGACACCAGCAGCAGGCAAGGCATAAATCATCTCTGGGTGAAACATGCAGATGTTTAGGCATATTTGTTAAGTTACTGGGATTATTTATACAAATTAAGGATTTCCAAATGCAAGAAAAGTAGGACTGATTCATTTATCATCAAGTCTTTTTTAGGACGTGTCATTTAGGGAACAAAACAAACACAAAACATGTCATTGGGATCGTGGTGTAACAGACTTGTCATCCTCCCCTTTGGTCAGAACTTCTTGTACTTCTGAGAGGTTTCAGCTGTTAAATCAAGATGGTTGGGGTGGTGGGTGGGGGTCCTTTCTTCCTCTGAAAGGTTTAAAGTTTGATTGAATTACTGACCAATCTTGAAGGCATTGCTTTTTTAAAGTCTGTCCAGAGGTTGTTTTTTGTTCTTTTTAACACCACCTTGAATGCTGCCAGCCCTTTATTTTTTTGGCTAATTATCAGCTCTCATCACTTCTGTGTAAAAACAGGATTACAGTGTAGATTGTAATGATCTGAATAGCCAAAACACTTTGTAGCTACTGTATATACCTTTATATTCATGTGAAAGTTTGCAAAACAGGATTTAGCAGCAGGTTTTTTTCTCTTTTAAATAGTGTACTTATGAACCGCCACGAGATATCTGAGACTGTAGTAGTTTTAAGACAGCACCAACCCTTTTTTCTGATTAGCCATTAGTTCATCAGTCCAGTCAGAATTAAACTGTCTCTCCAAACTAAAGTTGTTCAAATATCTATCTGCAGCAGGTAAGATATTAACTTCAGAACCCTGCTTCAACATATCTGCCCTTTCCATTGTCCAGTAACCTTTAATTGTTGGAACTGTGTTTGAAATCATAAAAATGTTAATACTTTTTCTTTATTTTGACTGTGAATGAGATGCAGCAACTTGAGTTCTGGAAACCTGGTAAAAGTTATGAAATATTTGATGTTGTGGAGACCATCTTTCTGTTTTTTCTTTTCTTGCCAAAAATGCAAAAACAGATCTTTTCATTTTTTTGCTTTCTACTGATCAAGTTGGGTATTTAACCTGACCTTTTGCACACTGGTTTAACTGTGAGCGATCCTTGCCCATATTTAAAAACAAAACAAAAAAATATGGAAATGGATTGATGAAAACTTGTGCTTTTCTGCAAAGGTTCATATTTTCTGAGACAATTATTCCTTTGAGAATCTGAAAATACATTTTTCCTGTTTTCCCCTAATTCCAAATAAGGGTTTTCTAGCCAAGAGTTCAATTTAAAAGTCAAAGCCATCAGTGGTGTAAGTGTATCTGAGCTTCACTATGAGGGAAAAAGTCTAACATTCAGTGCAGAACAATGGTTGTGCTGTTGTCACGAGGTTAGAACATCTTCTTCCTACACCTTTAGTAAAGGAAATTTCAATTTGGACGAGAAGGAGTCACGTTCTTGGAAAGATGTTCACATTGTCCAATGAAAAAAAAGGTCTTAGAAGAGAAGTGTCGCCAAGAGTTCAATGGGAGAGGAAGATTGAGACAATCAGGGTGTTGAAAGAAATGACCAGGCACAGAGAATTTATGAGGTTTTACTGCAGAAGTTTCTCTTAAAATCACATGAACATGAGTCACTGACTTACATAGTTGACCTCACTGAATCACATGTTACTCTGCGAGGTCTGAAGTTTAGATATAACAGATTATCAACATGATTAAATAAGGTTGGTTGTTAATACAAAGTAAATAAAGGCCTAATAGTCATTGAAGGAATGCAGATCACCCGCATAAGCCTTCCATGCCAAAGTTTTAAACTAAGATCGTCTTACGTTAAGAACTGACGGAGTTGTAGTTGTTTTGGTCGAACCTCAAAAATAACGTTATGCAACATCTTGTGCAACCTGGGGCACGAGTTGGGGACGACCATCAGCTACTGCCACGTCAAACTTCAGCTCAAAATCTGTAAAACCTAAAAGCTGCAGCCAGTTTTAGGAAGTTCCAGTGATCAGCTGAGGCAACCACACTGAATCAGATCAACTCCGAAGGTTAATCAGTTAAAGATGTTTGTCTAATGATTACTTTCTGAGTGTTTATTCTAATCCATCCAGTCATTCATGAGATATGTTGCTAACAGACAGACAGAGGTGACTCCAACATTCAATTCTAAAGTTTTAAGGAAATATCTTAATTGATCTTTTAGCGCTTGGAGTACGTATTGGTGACGAGCTCCTGCTACTACCACACCACATCTAAGCACAATATCTGTAAAACTGGCTGAAGTACAGCCATTCTGTGTTTGCTGTGGTCAATTAACTGTGGCAGCCATCTTGAATTGAGTTGACCTGAACATCTAATGATTATTTTCTGAGAGTTTGATTAAAACCCATCCAGTAGTTCATGAGATATGTTGCTGACAGACCGACGAATGAATACACACTAGCAAAAAAACATGGCGGAGGGCAACGATTAGTTAAATTACATTAAAATTTCTGCTGTTTGTAAAAATGTGACGCCGGGTATGTTGATGTTGTTTTCATCTGGAAATGAAACTCTGCCACTCCAGAGGTAAATCACCAATAGACTTCCAGTAGACACTTGAACGGTTGGGGGGGTTTGAATCCGCCAAAGTTGGTAAAATGTCCCGTCTGGTTGGCAAGTAAAGCCATTTTGAAATTCAAGAAGGGTGTGTCCACATTCAAAAACAATGATTTTGGATAAAGACTGAAGTTCTGTGGAGATGTCCTTCACTTCAGCATTGTACAAAATGTATAAATATACATTAATTAGCCTACAATAAGGGTGGCAACTGGGTGGGAAGATGTATTTTCCAGCAGTGGTTGTCATTTTACTCCACACCCTTCTTCCATCACTGCTGCTTTGTCTCTTTCCTGTTCTTAAACCCATCATCATCATCATTTATCATATTTGTGTCCCTTTTCCAAAAGTCAGACTAAGTTGGTAATGAAATTTGTCATCTTTTAATCCTCCCTGTATTTATTTTTCCCCTAAAACATTCGATATTCTCCCCAGAGAGCAGAACTCAAAGGACACCAGTTGTAATTTGAGTACACACCGGGTTCCATGACGGCACTTTGATCATCCACATGTAAGGAAATATTTCATGAGTCAAACCCTGCCAACATGCTGGCTCAGTGTTGGGGATGAGCAGTGACTGCAGAATGATGCCCCCTGTTGAAACTGAACCCTCCAAGAAAAACAAGGAAAGATAAAAATATCACTATGATCAAGCCTGCGTTTCTGTTTAATTTGTTTTTTTGTCAGTGTGGTCCAGTGTTATTGATTTATCAATCGGCATCTATCTGTTTTCAAAACTGATCAGTCATTTTGATGACAGATTTATTTATTTTTTTAGCAAATCTTTGCAGTGTCACCGGATATGTCACAAACTTTAAAGTAAAGTACATCATTTCTGATTTAAAGGTTTCTTCCCCTGGTTGGGGAAGGGAGGGGCGGGGGGATGGGGGGCAGTGAATCATATAGGGAAAGTCACCGTCTAAATATTTTGTCATCGTTGACTTCTGTTGCTGTTACTCATCAGACCCAAAGAGGCTCGCTCAGGGAGGAGATCTGTGCGCGCTGTCCAGTTCAGCACCAAACTTTTACGCACGGCCACAAAAAAAAACCGTCCATCCATTAAAAAAGCCAGGCTTTCACTGCAAGTGTCCCGCGTTAATCCGATTAGGGCAAAAAAAAAAAAAAAAAAAAAGTAAAACTGTGTGGAACACATTTGGGGTTGCGGAGACTCCAAGCAGCAGAATGGAGTTCTTTTGAAGCTGGAGCGGAGGTGAATGAGCATTCCCAGATCGGTCTCCTCCTCACAGATTCACTGTGAGGTAAAACCTCCCAACTTGAGGTTTAATGGTGTGAGGTGGGGAGGAGGGATGGGGTTTTGGGGGGGTGCTCCAACCACAGCAGATTAATCTCCAGTAAGGAGAAAACCTCTTGCACTTCAGCTGTGCTGACTTCAAGTTTTTTTTCCCCCTCTTTCTTTAAAGATTTCAAAAGAATCATCCCTAAAAGGTGCCTAATTGGGTTTCCGCCTCCATGATGGATGTGACGCGCGCAGGGGCTCTAAATGAGGTTAACAGGATCACGAGAAGAAGGAGCGTTTCCACTAAGAAGCCGGTGCCTGCGCCACACGCTGGGGCTGCTTGGAGATTTCAGTGGAAGTATTAAGAGGAGGACGAGGCTTCCTGTAACCGCGCATCACGCACATAAATGGAGTGACGGAGAGGAGGAGGAAGGTGGGGGTGAGAAACGCTCAGAAAACTTCGCGCAGCGCTCGGGTGATGGTCGCTCAACAAATGGGAACTTTCCTCCTCAGGTGCGTCTTATAATTAGCAAACAGCTGACGGAGGAGCCCACAGGGGCACGAGGCAGAATAAAAAGTCAGCTTCACTTCAGGGAGAGGGGAGGGGGGATCTCCACTGATCCGTCACTTCTGCAGGGACGCACACAGGCACTTGGAGCCTCTTTTATGACCGGTGTTCGGAGGATGAGCCCAACTTAGGAGCAAAACTTTCAAAAGGACACAAGTGGGACCAGACCAGAACACTTGAAGTGAAGTTGCTCACTTGTTTATTTTTGCCTGGACGCACCGGAAACAAACAGCGTTTCTGAAGCGTTTAAAGAGGTAGGTAATATCACCTTTAATACAGCTTTTATTCCTGCAGATGTTTCTTTAATGGCTCCAGTCTAATTGGAGAGAAGGGAAACAAATGATTTAATTTGTGGTTCTTTGAGCAAGCTTTAAATGTGTTCAAAGTTAGTATGTGACCAACTTTTGGATGAGCAACTTTGCAGATGTTAAAGAGCAAATTCTGTCATTTGATGCACTTTTGGTGGCACAATGCTTCTTTTTATTTTGGTTGATTTTATTCCCCTTGCTGATTGAGCTTCTGTGGAAAGACTCTGGAGAGTTGAGCGCACACATTTCAGTTTTCTCCTGGTTGTTCTCCTGCAGGTGTCCGGAGAAGAGTGACCCGACCTTTTACTCGCCCGTTGTTTTCCTCTCCTCGGCACCACGGCAGCCATGCGCGTCCTCACGGGGCTGCTCTTACTGCTGTGCGCTCTGAGCGAGCACCGCGGCCGGAGCGCGCCCACCACGGCGCCGCCGCGAGCGGCCGGCGGGGATGCGGCGCGCAGCCTGGCCAGGCGCATGGTGGAGGTGGTGCGGCACGTGGAGGGGAGCCGGGGCCGCGTTAGCGCCCGAACGGAAGCCCCGGTCACGTCACGAGCCTGGAGCCCGTCGTCGGCGGAGCTGAGGGACTTCCGCAGCAAAACGGAGCGAGGGAGTCAGGCTATCGGTGAGTGTCCGCCGCGGAACATCAACTGACGGCCCGCGGGTCACTCACAGCCCGCTAAGGGGGCCTCTTATGGCCGATCATTAAAGTTACGGTTTTGCAGCAGAGGCCCATGAAGTGTGACATTGCTTTTCCTCCCTGGGCATAAATAAAATGTTTACTTTCAATTTTTTGTTTCAAACAACTGGAATCAGAATATTGTTGAACTCAGTCCCGAGAGTTACAGAGAGTCATATTATGTTACATTTAATTCAAAAGAATATATAAATGGATTAAACTAAATATCCTGTAATATACCAAACTGGCTAATGAGGTCTAAATCTTCAATAAAATTATTTACTGATTTTATTCTTATTATTATTTACAGTTGAATAAATTCTGGAGTCAGCCTGACTCAAGATGGCCACCACAACTAACTGACCTTAGCAAACACAAAAACTCAGTCATTTTTTACCAATATTGTCCCAAACCTTGGCGTGGTAGTAACTGAGCCTCATCCCCATCACATATTCTGAGCACTAACTAATCATGCAAGCTCTTTGCTTAAAGCGTTGACATGCAAGACAGTGGGCGGTATGCATTTAATCACTGCTACTTACATTTTTTATATATTTACATTTTTTAAAGCATATCTTTATATTGACAGTGAGATTTAGCCTAAGTTAATAGGAGAGGGGTGTAATTGATTCTATTTGAGTGTAATAACTGTGATTTTTAGAACTTACCCATGCTTTCTTTAGTGAATGTATCTTTATTTTAATTGTTGAGGTATTGTAGGAAATCCTTTTAGACAGACCTTCTAAAAAATATGCCAAGCGAAAACTGACAGTTTTCCTTTCTTTTCTCTCTTCCCCCCAGTTTTATCTACAAGAGATCTAAGAAAGAAGGAGAAAATACTGACATATTTCACAGGTGAGGCTGTGCTGGAAGTAGTCGACCTTAACATGAAAGCAGATTACCTCCCCTGATAAAACCCACATGCATGGAAAAGCTGGAGGTGTTCTTAACGACCTCTGTCCTGTTCTGTCTTCTGTCAGGTCCGCTTGTCTTCAGCTCGAAGTGCAGGATTAAGGCATACAGACTTTACCACCACACCAGGGACTGCACGATACCTGCATGTAAGCTGCCGTTCCTCTCACCCTGTTGCGCTCGCTGCATCTGTCCAGCGTCGGCGGGCTGCGTGACAAGAAGGCACTCACGGTCTCTCTGTCTCGCTTTCTCTTCTCAGATTTCAAAAGATGTGCGCGACTCCTCACACGGCTAGCCGGCAGCCCGCAGTGCACAGACACACAAGGTAAGAGGATGCTCGCACACACAGACCATCAGAGCACTTTTGTGTGCTGTCGAGCTCAGCTTAGACACAGGGGCGCCACCGTGGGGGGGG
>NC_051448.1:10369922-10541201 GCF_001649575.2 Kryptolebias marmoratus
GGGGGGGGGGGGGGGGGGGCCCTTCCTATATATTTCATGGATTTTAATGAAGGTCTCAGAAAGTAATAACTGGGTGTTTATGTATATCTGAATAACTTCTGGTGTCAACTTGATTTAGCCGCCTCGGCTAACTGACTCTAGCCAACACAAAAACGGCTTTAAATCAGTCATTTTTAAAGATATGGAGCTAAAACTCGGTGCTGTGGCAGCTGATAGTTAACACTATAATAAAAATACTGTAATTCTGTTATGCCTGTTAGTTTTGGTGTCCCATCCCGTTATCAGTGCCCCCTATCTGGCCACCGATTGGAAAACTTAGGAGGCGGATTTGTGTCCATATAGGAGGAAGCAGCTAAAAATGTTCTTCGGTATGCCATTAGACGCTGATCGTCAAATATAGAACTTCAGATTAATAATCTCTGTTTCACTCATGGATGCTGCTGTCTTGTTGTGTTACTACTTTAATAAAGCCACACATGCACCTAGTTTAGGACTGTGGCTTTGCTATATCTGAATTATATCAAACCTTGACTTGTATGTTATGCTGGTGTAGATTCTCAGTCAAAAACAAAAACATCTGGAATCGACTTGTACTGCATAAATCAGGCAAATGTATTAAAAACATCCCACTTTGAAACACGGAAGAATAATTCAACTTCTCTTTACAATTACATGAATGCAGTTTTGACAAACTAGTATAATCAGTAATAAAAATATTTTATTAAAATCTAGGTTGGTAAAAAACAAGTATGTTAAAATAAACATTAACATATAATTTATGGATTTGGGACCTGTCCAGGGTGTCCCCCCCCGCCTCTCGCACAGTGACTGCTGGAGAAAGGCACCAACTCCCCAGTGCCCGGAAAAAAAAGCGAGTAAAAAAAATGGATGGATGGATATAATTTAATCTAATATATTGCTCATTCCAAGCATGTTCTTAAATAGCTATTAGCCTTTTCACAATGTTCCTTTAGCTATTAAAGGAATAGTTCAGATCTTTTGCAGTGGACTTCTTTGGAAAGGTTATGAACGGTTAATATCTTACCTGAACGACCTGCTTAAACGATGTCAGTTTAGAAAAAAAAGAGTTTAATTCTGACCAGAGTGAAGAGCTAACAGCTAGTCAAAGTGGGGTCAAGAGCAAAGTGGATTGTTGCTGTAATCTCACAATTTCATAGCAAAACAACTAAATCTATTGGAAGTGGTCCAGGCTGCACTGGAAGTGCTACAGTTACTTGTGCTTGCAAATAGCCACAGAAGTCTATCATGTAAATCACTCGTGCAAAACTGACGGTGATGTAAAGGTTTCTAATATGGCACTGGCCACTATGAAACCACTATGAAATTTCTGAGTTTGGAGCTGTTTCAAGACAACAGCAATCCACTTTTTGTCTCGGCCCTGTTAGGACTCGTCAGTCTGGTCAGAATTAAAATCTGTTCCTCCAAAACTGCAGCTGTTCAAAGAGCTGTCCGCAACAGGTAAGATAGTAACTGTCCATAACCTTTCCATAGAACCCCACTCCAAAAGATCTGAACTATAACATAAAAGTCTCTGTGCAAGTTTTTAACTTGCGGCAAAACTGTTGCTCAAGCTGCATCCGAACATTATGAAGAGTGAAATGATCGTGATTGTTCCAGACTCATAAACCTCGGCAGGAACGGAGCTTTGGTTCACAGCGGTTCAAGAGACACTCACTTATTTGTTCTTGGTAGTGATTCGCTTGCTGTGTCACTGTTGCAAATCAGGCTTGTTGATTTATTATTTGTGATCTCTCTGGCATTGCCAAGTTCGATACTGTGCTGAATATCAACCCCCGCCTCTCTTTCTCATTGCAGGCTGAAGCCAAACACAAGTACTCCAGAAGAAGAACAATAAGTTGCTTTAAGTAAAAAGTGCCTTGGACAGTAAGAGGGGAGCCTACATCAGAACCAGCCTGATTGATACTGAGGACAGTTTCGTCTTTCACTCAGGCCCCATCTGCTGCCAATCACCACTTTGGCTGGGCCTCGAAGGTCAGCTGTCACACCCCATGGGAGCAACCAGGCAACAAACATCCAGACCAGGATAAAGACGGTGAAAGTCAAGAGTGGAGAAGAAAAAAAAAACACAACAAAAAAACAAAAAAGCAAGAAAGGAGGGGCCTTATTTCCCTGCTGGAATCCAAAAAAGATGTTGCTTACACGTGAAAAATCCTGCTTTTCTTAGAGCGGCTTGCCTGTTATGATATGTTTGCCCTGTTTGAGTGTTTCGGGTTGACTCTGACTCTTCTACTGCGCTGCCTGAAAAAAAAGCCCTTGCAGACCCCCGGCTGGAAGTGACGGCACCGAGTCAGACACTTGTGTTCAGAGTGAAATTATTAAATGAACATTTTCTTGCATTTTTGTGCCACATGACGAAACACAAATGGTCTTTTCTACGTCACGGCCATTCTGTGGACAGTCTTTTCTTGAGCACATGATAGTAAAACTTGCATTTATGTATATGAGTCATAGAAAGGCTCCATCGTACATAAAACATGATCCATTAGACCAGGAGTTTCATGTGCATACTTAAATGGAAGAATCCACCTATGGCTTCCATTAAATCACACGGCTAAGGAGTGTTATATAAAAGTATATAAATATATATATATTTAAAAAATGAAATATATTTATATAAATTATGAGATTGGGACAAACATGAGTCCTCTTTGTTCTTTTGTTTCGATCTCGAGATGAGGAATGACCACATGACTGAACCACGTCCAGGGAATGCAGATGCTGTGAACTCCCCTCTGCTGCTCTAGACACAGCTGTTTTTAAAAAGGTCAAACTCAAAAACGAGCAACGGTCTTTATTTATTTATTTCCTCATTCTGTTTGGAGCTGAAATGGACGGTGTTGCCTAATTGCTTTTACGTGATACATTTCCAGATTCGGCATCCAGAGTGAATCAGCGCTTTGTAGTGTTTTCATACAATTCTTGCACAGAGAGTTTGCTCCTTAAAGGGGATACGCTGTTGAGGCCTTTTAAAGAGGGGTTCTGTGGAAAGGCTACAACAACTAACATCTTACCTGTTGTACGTAGCTCCTTTAACAACCTCAGTTTGAGAAAATCGAGTTTACTTTTGACCAGACTGATGAGCTAATGGCTGCCTTCCATTGTCTTAAAACACCATCTTAAAAACATCTATAGCAATTAACGCAAATGCGCTTTTAAAAAAACGTTTACTCCATTGCCAGTTTTGCTTTCCATAGGTATTTGACCTCTGTGGTTGTTTGAAACGGCAGTAGCAACCAGATGTATCACTTCCAGCACAGCCTGGAGCCCTTCCAGCCGAAGTATCAAAATAATTCAGCCACAATTATTGTCTGATGTGAGTTTAAAGGTTGATAAAATAGCATTTGCATGGACCGATATGAAGTTTTGGAGATTGGGATTAAGATGGCAGAAATTCACTTTGTGTGGGCTGTATGTACTTTTCTTGTTTCTTTGTACTTATTCTCTGACAAATTGCCCTGAGGAGAAAATAAAGTTTATCTTGAACCTTGGAAATAAACTCATTAAGGGGCAGAGTTACGAACAACTCTTCTTTACACTTAACAAACCGAGCAAAGGTATGCTCCCTGTGATAACGATTATAAAGAAGAATCACCTGAGACAGTTGTGAGACTGTGGTTCTGAGCGTGTTTTCAAGGTCAGAACCTGAATCCACACCTGTTGGGTGTATCGTCAGGATACTTTAACTCTGCACAACCTGCAACCAGTCAGCCTGTCTCAAAGACGTCTCACTCTTTTTTTTTTTCCCGGCTTTATTTTGGTACAAATAGCCCAGTTGTGCTTATAAAGGTTTGAACAAATTCACAGACAACTCTGACGGATTTGAAACCACATTCTTCAACGAGTGGAAACCCCCCCCAACAACCAGCTGGTTCATCTTTCTCTCAGCTCCACCCTCGGTCGATGATTTACAGCCGTATTCTCCATCTCCGAATGTGATGAAACCATGCCTCTACAACGAGGAGACAAATTAACACGGACTGACTGATGGGAAAGACAACCTTGTGGGAGTAGCACCACTTCAGAGACAGGTGGTGACTGGCACAAAGCTGAATATCCCATCTATAACCGACTGAGCGAAGAACACGTTAAACTTTCTTGAAACGGAAAAAATAAATCTGCCTTTTTCTGGTTTGATATTAAAGGTAATACACAAAACACCAAAAAAATGAAAAGAAATTAATGCAAAAAAATTGAACCCACTCAACTCAAGTAAAGTGACATCAGGCTGTTGGGTTTAACATTAAGATTTGATCCAGCACATAATGTGAAGACACCACTTTGTTTCTGAATGTGTCAAATAAATAATAACAGAGCAGTAGTATAAACACCATATTTATTGATCAGCTGTATAAGCACTTGTTATACCTGAGCAGAGGCCCCTTTAACTGCAAAAACTCCCCTAACCCATCAAGGTCTGACAGATTTGTCATCAATTTTTTGAAATCAGCCCTGCATAGATCACTTATTTATCAGGTGCGTCACACAGATGCTCAACTGGACTGAAATCTGGAGAATCCGGCGAACTACACGTTTAAATATGTCAGTTTTTGTGGTCAGATTGGGCTCATCATCCCCCTTCAAGAAGCCACTGTCATCATGAAGATGTGCACATTGATACATGTGGATAGGAAGATCCAGTCTTCCTGCAGAACTTTGCTTAACGCGTCACACTGCCCCCGCTGGGATGTTGTCTTCTTATTGTGCTGCCTTAACTTCCTGCTCGGACTAAGCTGTTAGCTCATCAGTTTGGTCAGAATTAAACCCAAACTGAAGTCGTTCAAAGAGTCATCTGCGGCAAGAAAGAGAATTGTTCATAACTTTCCAACAGAACTCCACTTAAAAAAATCTGAACTAACTTTAGGGGTTTTAACATTCCTGTTTTGTTGTTTTTGTTAGCAGAAGTCAAAATGTTCAAATACATAGACGCAAACCTTCCAACTGTATTCAAGATCTTTTAAAAAGTCTGATATTTTTATACTGTTTTATTTTTGGACAAAGGTTTATTTGAAGTAAATTCTAACGTGAAGTAAACACAGGATGAACTTTGACCTCATCGGCATTTACCCTTTTAACACAAAGTGCTCAATTGTGTCAATGATTCAGGAAATTTTCAAGTGTAGACAGAAATAATTTGTGAACAAAACCCTTTTCAAATGAACTTTATTTAATTTATTATTCAACCAAGTCTTCAGTCTACAAACATATAGATACAGCACTGCTCTGAACGCAGCTTGTATAATATGTACAACCCTAAAACCAAGAATTCAGGTGGTTTCTCAACGAAAGCCATGATGACAGAGTTATTTTAATAGGTGTATTTGTGTCAGAACCAAATCATGTTAGGTTGATAATTCCCGTTCATCCATCAGAGGAAAGGTGCTTCGTGGTTGGAGCTCGTTAGGAGTTCATCTCCAGGAAAGCTTTGCAGCAGCGAAGACACTGTTCGTACACCTTTTCAAAGTCTTCGTCATTTCCCTAAGGAGAACAAATAAGTTGATGAATGAATTACAAAAAGTTTGCAGCCAAGTGCTTGTAGCTATCAATACACAAACCAACACAGACTGAGAAACAGTTCAGCCTCTTCCACCATGTGAGGATAAAACACTTCGACTGTGAGCTACTCAACTGGAAAATGATTTTTTTCCCTTTTCTGAGCACCGAATTGCATCAAAGATGGTGCCAAAGCATTTATGAGTGCTGAAACCCAAACTCACATGTGGACACATTCCTTTCGGTCAGCTTTGGTGCCAAAAGAAGCTTCAATACTTTTAAAATCCCTGTCTTTCCAGTTTCTTGTTGTCTTCCTCAGACTTTTGTTTCTTCATTTGGAACAACTTTAATAAACATATAAACACCACTTCCAGAGAAGATGGAGATTATTCTAAAAGGCATCATCCATTTAATTATGTTTTATAAACTCAGTGAGTTTTCAGAGTGATGCACTGGCATCAGATTTCTCAGTTTCTTTCATGCTTGGTCACAGTCGCTCACTGAAATAAACTTTTGGTGACGATTTCAATAAGCCAGACCACAAGTTTAGGTTTTGATCTCTGTTGGATGATTTCTAAACTTTTTTTTTGTAAATACGGGTTGTAAAAACCTCAATTAACTCAAACAAATTAGACATGAAAACTTGTGTAAGTTTGAACAGTCTAGTTAAAAAAATTAGTCCTTTTCAGAAATTATAAAGAGTAATAATGCTGAGTTTTCTGTTAATTGTGTAAAAAATACCTCTCAAAGGACAAAAGGACATTCAAACACGTGGATTTGAATGCATCACGGCCAGGATGATAGTATGGTTCATTGAGATTAAGTTATGTAACTATCAGGGACAATGAGGCTGAAGCTGACTGGGTGACTGTTTATTGATCATGAGCTGTAGAATGAAAAAAAATCTTGTTTTGTTGATGATTTTGTCACAGACTTTTGCACTCTGTATGAGCACGTGTCCATTGCCAGAAATGTTGTAATAAATCACCACAACAGACAGTTTTGACTTGTTTCAATTTCTGAGTCTACCTTCTTATTTCAAAAATTCAACAACACTGCTTAAAATGCTTGTTCGCAAACACTCAGAATCCAGTGAGACTGCAACGGAAAATTTGCTCATTTTCACGTAATTATCTCGCCGCTTTGAGTCGCCACCTTGTTTCCAACACTTGCAGCTCAGTCAGATAAGATCTAATCAGGAGGCTGCTAATAAAACACAAGCGAAGACATTAAAATCTGTCTGCAGAATCAGAATGAATAAAAAAATAATTTCACTGCTGTAAAAAAATAATCAAATCCTGTCAACAAAGTTCATTTTATGACTCCATTTATGCCATTTTTTTTGTAACAAACGAGAAAAGCCGAGTAGCACCAAGTTCATAATGATCTCCTTGAAGAAACAAATTGTGTTTCAGTTTATTCTGACAGTCAGAGTGGACGCTGGACACGTTTTTTGCTCCCTTTCGGCTGCTGGCGAGGGTTCACAACCCACTACTGGTAAATATTCTGTCCAAAACCGCACATATTATCAGAAGCTCTTGTAAAGAGATGTGCAAAAACACTCTTGAGCTAATCGTCACACAGAGAAACGAGAACCTAATACAACTGTCGACACGTCTATAAAACTGACAGATACTCTCCTCTTCCAGCCACAGCCCCGATGATGTGATGACGGTTTTATTCGGGACCTGGGTCCGATGTGTGTAACTAAGCAGTAAAAACAGCAACAAACAGAAAAGACGCATATATACCATCAAGACCACACAGTGAAATCAATACTTCTGAGAAATATTTTCCAAAAAAACATTTTTTAAAAAACTGAACAACCCTGTTTCACAATATACTGATGTGCTGTCACTGCTGGTGAAACTTTGAAGCCTCGCACTACATATTTGTCAGTGATTTCCCCCCCAAATCCTGATTTTTCTTTTTAACCACAACCCTTAAGAATAATAAAATGCAGCCAAGAACCCCTTGCTCAAATCATCTGGAAGCGTTTTCCACTGCAGAGAGAGCATATACAGAACAAAAGAAGTGAGCGAGCCATGCTGCGTGAAAAGACAATACAATCGGAAACCAAATATATATTAAAAAGTATTTTAAAAAAATACTCATGTCGATGTCCAAGTAATTACAGCTCTGTTAAAATAAGGCACCCCCTGAGCACAGGAGTAGAAATGTTGCATAACAAATGTTTTGAAGCTTGTAACTGATCTATTATGTTACTGCAGCGTTGGGTTTTGATTGAAACGTGCACAGAAAAGAGCAACTATCACATGCCATTGAAGGCTGGCCCAATCCAAAACCATGAATACAAATAAATGTCTGCACTGTAAACAGATTCCTGCTCTTTAAACCCCTTTCCAACACAGAATGTGGTATTTTAAAGGGCGGCACAACCATTTGAAGGCAGGATGGGCAGCGTCTTCTTCAGCTGCCATTTATTTTCATTTCATCATTTATTTTTTTAATTCCCTCAGTTTTGTACTTTGAGCATCGAGATCCTAAAAGAAATAATTTTTCTGCAGATTTTCCTCTACTATTTTGGCTAACCCACCTCAGACACGAGCAGACAAAACTTGAAAGGTCTGATGTTACAGAACTTAGTACCATCTGAAACAGTGATTGGGTTGGGGTGGGGGGGTAATTAAAATGAGCTTTTGAGACAAAAATCATAAATAAACCAGAGGTGCAATCAGAGAATCAACACCTGAAAAGGTCAATGTCTTATTTTACAGTGTGTGATTAAAAAATTGTGGCTTCGCTCCAGAAATAAAAATCTATACTGCAAAAAAAAACATGGTTAGAGATAATAAACTCTGAATATCAGAAGTTTGCACATTTCTGATTTCCTAGCCTGTTTAAATATCAGATATTCACGGAGCGATGCTGTTGTATCCGTGCAGTTTGTTTTGTTATTGTTGTGCTGAAATATGGAAGAGCTTGGCTGTGAGACAACACAGCTCACTGACTAAAGCTTTAAATATTGTTGAAACAGAGAAGAAATCCTCATATTTATCTTTCTCTATAAACTTTTCTGTTTCACTTTAGTCTTACAACATGATTAAACTCCTCAGTCTTTCCTATCCTTAAAGGATATACTTTAGAAAGACTGCTTTTCTTTGTTCTCACACACACACACACACACACACACACACACACACACACTCATGTTCCTAACCTGTTGCAAATCAAACTAATTAGTTGGGAGACGTTCCTCTTTGTTTTTTAACAAACTCCATGACATATTTAGTTGTTTACTGCTGCACTCGCTCCAAACTTTTGTACCAAATAACACTGAGCCTGTGCTTTTAAACATCTAAATTTTTACAGAATCAGCATTTCATATGTTGTCTATTTTTAAAGAAAACATTGATTTTTATGAAAGGTTGTAACCACCTCACGTTTTTGTTTCCAATGATTTTTCATTTTGCTGTCTGGGAAAGCTGCTTCGTTTCAGCAAGTATTTACATCAAAAGAAACTAAAGCTTGTTTCTGCATCATTGTTTTAATGAACTGAAGATGTCCATCCATCTATTTTCTTGACCTGCCTGATCCTGTGCAGGGTCAGAGGGCAGCTGGGGGCCTGTCGGCAGCCGTCATTGGGCGAGAGGCGGGGTACGCACCTCGACAGGTCACAAATCCATCACCACATTTAAAGATCTTCGTATTCATATTGAATATAAAGGCTGCACCTTTTGCACTGCAGATGGGTTTCAGGATGTGTTTAAAAACTCTAAGGTGCACAAGTCTTCTATTTTAAAATCACTGCAAGCTCAATATTAAATACGTTTTGAATATTTTAAATATTACATCTATGTAAGATGAATTTTGTAGCTGTTTGTGTATTATTTGGAGTGGAGTCCTTCAGTCCTAACACCAAAAATAGAACAAATATTAGCATTAGCTTAAATACTCACATAATAGGGGTCTTTGATGATCAGCTGCTTCTGCGGGTCGAAGGAACCGAGCAGCTCAATTGCTGCTTTTTTGTTTTTCACAGAGTTCGCCTTCTTTTTCAAGTCACTGTGAAGACCAGAGGAGACATAAGAGTCCAGAGGGTTAGTGCGGGAAACAACATTACATGAGGATTTCAGCATCTGACCTCTGGATCTGTATCAGAACCTTATTTGGTGTTGTGGAGTACACCAAGGAGATATAAAGCAGGATATAATATCTTGTCTTTCATGTACACCTTTCCCAATACATTACAGGCATCTGTGTGATTATTTGTGTCTCAAATCATTAAAAATAATTATTTATACTACTACACACAAAACTGAATACTATTGTGTAAGGGGATTCATGTAAGCAAAAACTACACATAAACCTCTTCATGTCTAAAATAATAATGCAAAAAAACAAGAGGTCAAATAATAAATGAACTCTTTCTGTCTGGCCAAAAAAGTATGTGGGAGGAGAACAAAGTGAGGGAGGGGGGCAAAGACGAGGCATTCAAAGAACTCAGTAAGCTGCTTACAGATCCGATCTGCCACAGGCATGTGATCTCAAAATGATCCCTAAACGTTCAAAGTAGCAAAAAATATCCCTCCCCATGACCTTTGGAAAGAGCTTAAGAAGGAATATTGCTCATTAAAAGGAAGGCATTCACCAACAAGTTAGGCATAGCTCAAGGTTTCCACAATTTTTCTACAAATGTGAATAAACGACACCGATTGCTCTCGTCCCGAACAGCCATCATTAATAAAACGGGACACATAATTTAAACCACGACCCTATGTGGTTTCAGTTTCCAAAATCACAGAAAAAAACAAACAAAAAAAAAAATGACTCTACCTCAAGTTGCTCTCATCCATGCAAAGAATATAGTCGAAGCTCATGAAATCATCTTTGGTTACCTGGAAGTGGGATAGAGAAGCAGAACAAGGCAAATATTAGTTTTGGCTCAGTGTGGAAACTCGGCACTGTCGGCAGAGACTCCCTCTGGTCCTTCAGGCAGGGGAGAGTCATCGGCAGTAAACATCAATCGTTACCAAACAAAGGCTGTATCCTTTATGTCATCCATATTTTGAATTATAACCATGAAACCAGGACAAGTAAGCGAAGTCAAACGTTATGGAGCGTAACGGAGTTGCTGCTTTTATTAACAACGACAAGAATTTAGGATTGATAGACTCATAAGACTGTATCAAACTGTGAACATATTT
The DNA here is from genome assembly GCF_001649575.2 of Kryptolebias marmoratus. Classification (NCBI taxonomy): domain Eukaryota; kingdom Metazoa; phylum Chordata; class Actinopteri; order Cyprinodontiformes; family Rivulidae; genus Kryptolebias; species Kryptolebias marmoratus. The sequence goes on from NC_051448.1 coordinate 10,380,623, forward strand.
TGTTGCTCAGTTAACAGCTTCAGAGTGAAGCAATCGCAGGAGGTTCAACGAATTTCTTACTCAAGACCTCTCAAATATGAGGTATAAGCTCTATTTCTGCGTCACCGTGAGCTGAAAGTTCAACAGTCAACAAGCTGCACAGCTCAATTCTCTACAAGGTAACCTGCTGCTTTCTGCTCTCTGTTTGTGCTGAAAACATATTCTCCTGAGCGTTTAAAATCAGGCTTAAATTTCACTGCACTGCTTTTATTCTTGACTGATTTACCAAAAACAGTCCCACTAAAATTTATGATTGAACTGAGCTGCACATCTGCAGGCATGTCTGCAGAGGCTTTGTTTGGCTGCAGCCTGGTGGGACTGAATGTTGTGGGAGTCATTTTCTGTAAAATAATCAAATAAGTGATTTAGAGAAGTCCCCCCAAAAAATAAATATTAATTTCTCATACATATTGACATCTCTGTCATTCATGTAACAGCAGATTGTTTTTCATAAGCTACTTATTTTGTTTACTCTTCCGAGGCGGTTATATTCTCACACCTTAACACCCCGCTCTCACGCATGGCAGAAATCTGTGTGTGTAATCCCTGTGTGTGAGTGTGTGTATGTGTGTTGATCTCTGCGCTCCCGCTGACCTGGCCCTCCCACAGGTCAAATGAAGCAGTAATAATCCTCTATGTAACAAATGAGAAAGCTTGATTCACAGGAAAGACACAGAAACTTGGGACTGATTTTGAACATATCTGCTTGAGAATGAGCAGAGACAACAGAAATAAGATTCCATTTTAAAACACGCATACATAAAACGGAAACCCTTGTGAAGGCATAAAGAGATGGCTCTGTAAAAGTATGCAACAATAAACTGGTGGGTCTTTTTAACAGAAAACATCTTCCTGTTTCACTGCCAAAGTCATGGCGCTGTCTCATTTCACAGTCACCATCATACATTTAAAAAGTGATGACATGTTTAATAAAATAAACTCAATTGTTTTAGATTAAATAGATACGCAACAGAAACAAAACAAATGAAAAAGGGTAAGAATAATAGTTCAAAAAAACTGCTCAAATCCACAAAAACTGGAAAAACAAACAAATTATATATACAGTCATAAAAAAGATACATTTCCATGCAAGTGTGCATTGCTGATGTGAGATCTGTTATGACACTAGAATGGAGAATAGCTGCAGGGGTTAAACAGGCCAACAACAAACTCTTAAGGATCACTGGGAACGCAGAAGAATGAAAACATATTTGTGCTTTTGGTAACAGTGCTGGGAAAGTTCTCCATTTGAAAAAATATTTTCATATATGCACTATCAAAACTTAAGAGATGAGAGGTGAGAGTTAATGTGATCACAGCGGGGCGATAATATTTTAGCTAAAACTGATGGCCATTCCTCAAATGTTGATATAACAATAAACGAGAAAGCATAAAATCAAAACTTTATCAGTCTAAGGTCTGCCTGACAGATGTTAATAAGGGAAAAACATTCTACATTACTTGTTCCAGAGCTTAACTAAAAATATCTGTTTTGTTAAACACTTGTTTTTTTTGGGCGGGTGTAGTGGTCTCCAAACAATCTCCCGCTTGGCCAAATTGTTTGGATGCTAGCCGAAGCAGACGTTCAAGAAAATGGATAGACGGGAACATTACAAAGAAAAAGCAGCCAGTGATAGAAATTAAATGGCTGATGAGGAAAAAGGCAGGAGCTTGTCAAAGCTCATTTTGTGGATTTGGTTGAGCTTAAGCCAGGGGTCCCAAAAATGCCTGATTTAAGGAGATTAGACGAGGGTCTGATAGAAGCAGTGTGCTTTGAGACGACCCAAGAAAACAGCTCATGTCAAGCACAGAGTAAAACCCCAGAGATGCCTTATGTATACGAAAAAAAAAAAACATTTAGCAGGACACATGAGGAGGAGAAGCTGCTCTGAAGATGAGCCAGTAAATAAAGCCAGAAACATTGATGTGCTACATGATAAAACATCCAATCTACAACAGTTTTGGTGAAATTTCTGGCCTCTTTCATAAATTTCACAAGTAGTGAAGTTTCACAAGAACAGTTTACAGACAAAAGTAATCAGCAGTTTAATTTTCCCAAATCAAACAAGTGTCTCAACATTTAAAAGTTCTTGTTAAAAGCACATTTAATTGTTTTCTAAAAATTGATTGCTTTTTTATGACCTTACATTATAGCGATTTATTTGGAAAGGGAGTATAACAGTTTAGAGTTTATATTTAGGTGAATAGATGTGTGTTCATGTGAAGACTCCGTGATAAAAGATTGAAATGTTTACAAACTGTTCAGTTACTTTTTATAATGCATATTTTATGTTTTTTTGGCAACACAGGGAAAAATATTTTAAAAAATCAGTTACTACTGGCAATCAAACAAAGACTACAACGTTCTGATTGGCCAGCTCTAAGGTCCTAAGCAGGAAGAATTACATCTCCCTGTCAGCTCTACTAGTATCTATGTCTGTGGTAATGGTCATGGAGTAGGAACACTAAACTTTCAGAAAACAATAAAATTACTTCAGGCCCGAAAGAGCTGTTATGCTCTGTAAATAGTTAACAGAAGAGATAAGAGGACAACAACTCTTTCATTTGTTTCCAAAGAGAAGAGAGTTTGCGTATCCAACTAGAGAAAAACACAGTTAACATACAACACTTTCCTGGATAACTATTCTGTTGTGCTGCTATCAAGAACCTTCCTTCTAATATTTTTTTTAAATCAGTGTTTTTGTTTATTTTAAAGCTGAAATTGCAAAACCTCATAAAGCATTTTCATTTTTGTCAAAATGGCGCGTCAGTTAAATGATACATGTTTGAAGTAACAGCGTAAAAGTATACGAGGAGCCACCGAACATCTGGTTGTACCTGTCGGGCCCTGTGGCTCGTCTCAATGCCATGCTTCTTCAGGCAGGCCAGACCGCGGGCGTCCGGTAAGCTGCCTGTATTCCAGTCAGATGTGGCCCCACTGTCTATGAACCACTGCAACAACAGAGAACAAAAAGGGGCCGCTAGCTACTGCTAAGAGGTGCGTGTGGTCGTACCTGCCTGGCGACGTGCATCATGGGCACGCCGTGCCTCTTCATGCAGGCTTGACCACGGTAGTCTGGAGGGTTTCCTATCTCATACGTGGAGGTGGCAGCACTGTCTATCCTCCACTAGACAAAGCAAGGCATGGAGAACAATAACAGCAAAATTGACACACATAGAAGGTGCTGATGGTTTGGCACTGGCTGCACATTAGTGAACTCTTGAGGACCATCTCATCTCAGATCCCACATATTCATAATTACTAAACAAAATCTAATTAGATTAAAATGATTTACTGTTTTATCGAATATCATGGATGGATGGATGTAATAATTTACCATTTATGACAATCCATCAATTATTTAAACATTGAACAACATTGTAAACTATCTGTGTTAATACAGGACACATTTTACTACATTTACTCTTTGAAAATGTAGTAAAATGTTCATAACTAACTTAGAAAGTGGATCTTTTACAATAAATGGTTTCATTGTGGTAAAAAAAATAAAACATTAGCCAACATAGCAATGACCTACAGGAGACATTACCTTATCAGCAACACCAGCATCTGTTGCCATTTTCCTAAAGACAGCTTCAGCAATGGGTGACCTGCAGATGTTACCTGTAAAAGACCCACAAACATTAATGATATGTTCCAAAGACACAAAACATTATTATGTATTTTAACACATATGTGCATTTAAAAATGACTACTGGGATAAAAGAGATTTACTAAGATAAATAGGTTGTTTTTATATTAAACTACTAAACTACAATAAATGAGCCACAGATCAGATTAAACTGGGACATGGCTTGTAATATTAAAACAGATTTCGATCGCAGTTACACAGATTTCACTACATAAAATGTTTGTTGTCTTTTTTTTCAATTTGAGGTACTGTTTTCTATTCTGTAAGAACAATATTCTAACTGCATTAGAATACTGTTTATTCGGCATCAGTCAACTGAGTCAACAAAAATCACAGTACGTCGGAAGCACTTCCTGTCTGTGTTGGTCTCTAATTTCAAAAGATTTTTAAAAAATGCTTTTGCTGAACTTTACATTCCTTCTTCGTACTGACAAAAACGAGCAACGAGCAGCTTTAAAAAAAAATTGATTTAACACTTCCTATTCGTGACCCTGTCAAAATCAGCTCTCATTAATTTAAATCAAATCAAGGTTAGTGTGCGTTTGGTTGTAAGAAAACCAAAGAGGCTCGAGTGACAGCTCACAGCGGCTGAAGTTAGCTCGCTGAAAGACTCAAGCTAGCGCTCCTAAAATAAAAAAAATAAATGAATAAGAAAACATACAATACACTAAAATGCTACCAGTTAGATATTCGTTTTATATGTAATATTTGTTTAAAAATCTCTTTTTGTAAGTTAAAAATAAACGAAACATTACCTACCCAAACAAACGAATAAAACCGACTTGGACGCCATGTTGGTTCTAAAGGTCCTAAATGACGTCACAGTTAACAACTAACCGCTGCCTGAATAAAATACATTATTAGCGAGCAGGCGTTTAATGTATGGCCCCCAAAGTTTATTGCTCTGAGAAATAGATGAAATTATACCAATATCCGCACGAGAATTACATGGAAATGAACTTTTTTAGGTAAAATGAAAAGCAAATTTGATTCAGAATTATATGAAGCGATAAGAACAAACGGACACTGTTAGTCCTAAAGCACTTCTGGGGCACAGCATGATCACAATTATATAAATGTGTGTTTATTTGTTTGTAAATTTATTTTGAAAGTCTGCTTCTGAATGTGCCTTGAATTTCATGTTTAAAATCATGTGATACAGCTAAATGATTAATCCGCAAATGAAAAAAACTTATTGAAATCAGTAACTTTTTTCCTTTTTTCAATTCATAACACAATAATATTAATAATAGATTCAAGTTTATTTCTCATTTACAACCAGGAGGTACATGAAATCAAGTATCTTGCTATAGCTCTCTAAGAAAAGAGAACTCTCAGGCATACTTAGACACTAAGTCCAGCAGAACATCCCTGCAGGAACAGCTAAAGACTTGCGTAACTATTTTTTTTTTTTTTTACATTATGCTAATTTTAATTTACAAACATCCAGAGTTTATCAAATATTCAGTTCGCTTTGCTCATAACATTTTTTTTTCCTGACAAGTTTTGACGAAAGTTACTTTAAACAACATGAATTTATCTGATCCAAAATACCCATCATTATTAAAACCATTTAATTTAATTTCTGTAAGATAATCAAATAAATGATTAAAACAACCTCTTAAAAAAGAAATGCTAATTTCTTGTATGTTATAACAAGATCAAATGCCAAAACATTATGCTCATTTTTTTACAAACATCCAGAATTGATCAAATATTCTGTTTGCTTTGCGAAAGCAAACAAATTCAAAGTGCTTCATTATTGCATTTAAAGGACTTATTACTCATAGTTTTATCCTTTTGAAGATTCGATGGAAGTTACTTTAAAAGTGTTTCTTTTAATGAAAAATGACCAAACACTGCTCTACAACTTTGTTTTTGTTGCAATGATTTGTTTCTTTAAACCAGCCACTTCATTAAAAGTTGATGTTGAACTTCCTGTGCCTTTTGTGTTTGGACATTTCCATCCCTCTATTTGATGATCTTGTCGTGTAAGTTTGTTTCTTCAGTTTCAAAGAACTTTGCCTGTCTTTTTTTTTTCTCTTAATTCTGTAAGCTTCCAAGTGTAGGTTCCTATTTCTTTCATGATGTTTTTTATTATTATTATCTCACTCTAAAGTCAAATTAGAAAAAAAATTAAGTGCAGTGAAATGTATGTCGGTGGTGGAGCTTCATGTTTTTTTTTTAGCCAAAAGTTTTCTCAGGGCCCTGCTGTAACACCAGCCAAGAAATTAGGCTTTAATAATAAATTGAAACGTACACAAATCTGTCCCACCAGCAGTTTTCACTTTGATTTTGCGGCTGGGGAACTTTGTCATTACAGTGACTAACGCCCCAATCTTTTCCCCGTGAACCCCCTTCCTTTGTGTTTCCTGTTTGTTTTTTTGTTTGAGTCTCATTGCAGGAGTAAAGACAGGTGTGTTGGAGCGAGACCACACACCAACCACCTGATACAAGTTCTGCAGGCATCACCGCTGTTAAAGCAGCCAGTCGAGTTTCTAAATCTGTTCTTGTTCTGTCAGTGTTGCGCTTCCAGTTCCCCTCAGGCTGACTTTAGCCTGTCTCAGCTCCATCACTCTTCCCTACGAGATGTTGAAGCCCAACGTTTTGCATCAGATCTCTGCCTGCCAAGACGTAAGTCCAGTTTTCTGTGGAACCAACGCACTCTTTTTTCTTTTAAGCAGTCTAGCTTATTCACAAACAGGCATAAACTACTAATTATCTAAGCCTGAAACAGTCGATCTCTGCTTTAGATTCTAGATAAAAAATACAGAAAAATGTCGTGCTTTTTCATCCTACATCAGAGGGCCATGTCAGGTCTGTGAGCTCATTTATTTGGTCTGAAAAGTATTACAGTTTTATTAAGTTAAAGCCCAGAAATTCTTGGAGGACTGCACAATGCATGTTGCCTTTCATGCCACAATTTTAAACTAAGATCATCTCATGTTGAGAAATAACAGAATTTCAGCTTCTTTTTTATGTCTGATCTTAAAAGATATTGCATTAGCAGATGCTTCTCAGCTACAACCGCACCAAATTTTAGCTCAATATCTGTAGAATAGACTGAGTTACAGCCATTTTTGTGTTTGCTAAGATCACTTAGCTGTGGGAGCCATCTTGAGTTGGGTTGACTTACATGACAGACAAACAAACACAGAAGAGGCCATACAGAGACCAGCCTTTCAATGGCAGCTGATAATTAAATGCAGACTAACTCAATGATTTATTTTACCACCAGACTTTTAACAATGCGTGCTGCTTTTGATGATTTAGGCCTTAACTCCGCCTGAATCAAAATGTTTGTCTTAATTATTTTTATTAGATTTCTTTCATTTTGTTATTTAACATTTGTCCCATTTTTTTTTACATTACATGTTTACAGTTTATGTTTTGTGATTCACAGGCAAAGACACAACCGAAACCTCTCAGTCAAAAGATAACAACAGGAATATTGTCTAACAATTTTGAAAAAGACAAATATCATCAAGTTATGGCGGCAGACATTTTAATAAGCACAACGGAGATGGCTAATCAAAGCTTCCCCTACCCATAAAACTATTTGATTTATTTTTAAAAATGGATTCTTGATTTAATTTTGTTAATGACCCCTGTTCCATATAAACATTCTCATGTGCCACCTCAGAGTTTGAGCTCGTTTGAAGCTGACTCACGGCCATAAACTTAATAATGGCTAATGGATGTGTCTTGTATAACAACAAACACATTTTTTTGAGATGTCAGAGAATAAAACTTAAGCCCTTAAGAGTAAGACCGCACTCTGTGCCCTGACGAAGGTACAATGCTTCTGGGGCTTTTTGTTCATTTAAACATTTACTACGTCATTGTGTGAAACTTGCGAGTCACGAACAAAATACTGGACAATAAGCAATCATAGTGCCATATTGCACTTCAATATGCAACATTCATTTTTACAGTCATTACAGAACCTTTAGATTTAGACCCTGTTTACACGTGAATGATCTCCTGGAAACATTAGAGATTTTCTGATGTTGATTTGGGTAAAGTTGCATGTTTACATGGTAATGCTGTCCGCCTTAAATGCCAGGTCACTATCTGGCACGCAGACATGAAATCATGAAAGCAGTTACGTCCAAGTTGGTGAATACATATATGTTTGTTTGGAAGATGAGGATAGGTTGCTGCTACATGTTAAAAATGGTGAGTAACATAAACGGTACTTTGCTATCTGCCATATTGTTGTTGATCTGCTCTCTAATGTGTCTCTAATTTAGCCAATTGCAGGAAAAATGTTTTACTGCAGCCGTACGTAGTGCGCATGTTTCAGTTCACACCGATGCTGGGCTTCTCCAAAAACTCCCTCTCTGAGACCTGAGCTCAAAAAGTTTCAATGTGAGAGAATTCAATCGCTGTTGTTATGTACACGGATGGCCAAATCGCAACAGAAATTATCTGGTTTCACTTAAAAACAACATTGTGTAAACAGGACCTCAGGAAGAAACCTGTTCGGAAAATAAAAAGGCCCCAGTATGTGTGATGTTGATGCAGGTTTAATGAGCCCACAGCAGGATCCAGGATTACAAATGGATGCATGCTGTTTCTCTGCTGTAGCGTGTAAAACACTGCTATAACTGGGATTAGCAGGGTCTCACTTTGCAGAACTATACAGCTATTTCACAGCAGGCAGTAATGAGAGCTGCATTCCACTCCACACCTGCCGATTATCTGTGGAACATGTGTAAAAGGAGTACGGACCATCCTGGCCTTTTGAAATAAAATACCTCCTGTAAAACAAGAAGTATTCTGTTCACACGTTCCGACAGCCATAAAGTAGAAAAAAGGATGAAACTGAAGTGCCAACTACCAAACTGTGACGAGAGAATGGATAAAGTCTGTGTAAGCTGATTACTGTTTGTGAAACCTAACACTTTAACCTGAAATGTTTTGGTATCACAGTGCATGTATGACAGAACTATGGCCAAAAATCAACTCAAAGTCTATTCATGTATTCATTCATTGGTTTCTGCTTATCTGTATTCTGATCGCAAAGGCAACAGGTCCAGGAGGAAGATATCCCCCTCCTCAGCAACACTCTCCAGCTCCGCGTTCACAAACCAAAGATACAGTACAAAATCCCTCCAGTCAGTTCTGGGTTTTCTTCAGGGTCTCCTAGAGTGAAATGTGCCCAGAAAACCTAACCCTAATCAAACGCCCAAATCACCTCAGCTGACTCCTTCCGATGGAAGGAGCAGCAGCTCATCCCCAACCTGAATTGATCACTTTTTTCCAGTTGAGAACCATGGCCTCAGACTAAGGCAGTATCTCACTGCGAGGGACTTTAAGAGGCTTCTCTGTTTCCTCGTGTGAGTTCTAGAGTCTAGCAGTCTTGTTGCTTGAGTTTTGAACACGTTCAAAAAAGTCATCACAGGCATGTCAGACACTTAGAAGAGCACTACAACTGTATTCTGACACCTGCATATGAGCTCTTTTCTGACAGAAAACGTTCAGGTTTAAACGCTACACCATTTATTCATAGAGATCATAGAAAAACTGGTCCAAATCTTCCTATTTTCCTTTCAAAAGTGTAGGCCAGCAGATTAATTCATAAATGTAGGGGCTGCTATGAATGCTGCAATGAAATGTGCACACAAAGTAAGCCGCAATTTTCAAAAACTGGTTGCTCTAAATGCAGCCATGTGACTCACTGGTCGCAAACACTCAGAATTCAATGAGATTGGGACTGAAATTTGCCTTTACTCTCAAACTTTTCTTAGAATTTTGACACAAGCTTCAGAGAAGCTGGATCAAGGTCTTAAAATCTAATTGAATTGTATTCTTCACAACAGTAATAATAACACAAATTTCATAGAAGTTGCATATACCTATTTTTCCAAAGAATGTTTGAAATTGATCATGCACACACTGTTCTTAAGGACTGATATATTTGGCGGTGCAAACTGAAAACAGCACAGCTCAAAAACAGAAAATATGTCGTCTCAGTTGCAGTTTGCTGAAAGTACGTAGATCAAAGAGGTACTGATGCTGAGCAGAGTGATGACTTCATAGCAGCTGGACATGCTTTTTAGTCTCTTTTCTTTTCTTTCTGGTAACAACTAACTCATTAGTATGTTTAGCCTGAGCCCTCAGCTTAGTTACTGGGGGAACTGATGATTAAAACTAATGAGGAAGAGGCGACGAGCTGTCTGGACTGCTGCTCAAGGATGCTGAAATGGACACAGACTATTTGAGAATACATGGCAAAAAGGCTTATTTAATAATAATTACATTCTGAGTCTATTTCTATAAAACTTTATTCATATTTTTTAACTTCTTTGTTTGATTGACTGATGTTTAGGCTTTTAATAAAGAACCATGAGTGTTAGTTTCAATAGAATTTTGGCACAAATCAAGAAAACAACAGTTTGACATTTAGCATTTATTAACAAGTTGTAGATGCAGAAGACCTGTTAGAAAATACAGCCGTCTTTACAACTGTTCCAGCAAAACTTATAAACTGATTAATTTAGAGATAGACATTTGACGAGGAACTTGTGGAAGGAGATATAACAGTTATTGAGCATGGAGGAGACACAGGCGGCTCTTCATGGCTGTGGTGGCCAGGAGAAAGTGCGCCTCGGCTGGGCAGCGTCGGGACACACTCCCTTTATTCGTTCTTTATTGTGCACCATCAAATTTGCAAATGCCAAGCAGCGTGTACTGTCTCAGTCTGTTTAATAAACACGTCTGGTCGGTGTAAGGGAAGCTAAAATCTGTACAAGGACAGGAGAGTTTAGAAGCCGGTGGGAATAAACTTGTATTAACACTGCAGGAGGAGGTAGGAGCTTCCTGGGAATTCTGATCCGAGTGTCTCGTGGACGATGGAAGGTGTGCGTCTCACAACCACGTGACCATGAACCAACTTCTTGACTTATTATGGCGTATGATGGAGCTGTTACGCTCTGCCACTGGTAGCTCATCAGATTTCTTCCAGATGCTACGATCTGTCAGTTTTTTCAGAGAGCCATGTGAGACACTTCAGAAGAAAAGCAAATTTTCACAAAATTCACCTCACTAATGAAGTTGTCTAATTCTAAGTTAATTTGATTCTGAGCCTGTGTTTCGGGCCAAGATTAAACAATTACATAAAAATAAAACAGAAATTCACATCTTTAATCTCACATTGCATCCATTACCAGATAAACACAGTTGTTTTCCGAAATACAGTAAAATGAGCCTCTAATTAAAAAGAGTTTGACTCATCGACTAAAGGACAACCTTATATTCCTGGTAATTAAAGACGAATACATGATTACCAATTATCAGCTAATTTACATAATCCTTAAACAATAACTGTAACCAAAAGATGGACGCAGCAATTACATTTAATAATTTGCGAATGGTTCTTAATTGAGTCAGTCAGTTTCATTCACGTCTCAGGGACTGGTGATAATTGTTATGAATGACTCAAAGAAAACACAATTAGCAGATGATGTGTCACATTAGAGGGTAAAATATGTTTTTCCAGTTAACAGGGTAAGTTCAGAATTAAAATTAAGTGAAAGGGCTCAGGGGGAAAGTGGTTAATGGTGTAAGTGTACATGTTTACTCGGCTCTTTTCCATCCCACCCAGAGTCTGAGTGCTGATCAGAAACAGATTTCACAGATCTCTCAGACAAGATGTTCAGTGTCTATAAATATGGCTTCACCTCTGAGTTTCACGTCAATTATTTAATTTAAAGCTGCAACAGGGGAGTTTGCAGAATCTGAATATGTGCACCCATAATAACAGGAGTGGGATGTTTTACGTCTTTCTTACTGACGCATTTTGGACTATTGCCACTTTGGATGAACTTTAAAGAGATGATTTTAAATAGTTTTTTTGTTGTTGTTGTTTTCAGCTTTTATCCTGTTTATTAGTAAGTTGACAGTAGAGAATTAACAGTATGCAAGAGGGGAAAGAAGCAAAGAGAGGCAAAAAGTTCTTGTTGGTATCTGAAACATTGCAGACCCAAGTGTTTTTCTGTATGAATTAAACAAAAAAGAAGCAGGTGAGAATAAATCTTTATTAGAATAAAAAGTAAGTGTCAAAATATTATTGGAAATCCATCCATCCATCTATTTTCTTTACCTGCTTTTTATAGTTGTGTTTTGTTGCACAGGAATACCCATTTTGTCAGAGCCAAACTTCATATCTTTATATTTGATTCACAAATGCACCTTTAAAGTGGTCCTAAAAAAACAGAGCTTCAGAATTTCTGAATATCTGTCAAAAAAATATTTAACAATTGGCTCCTCTTCCCTCATTTTTTTTTTTACAAAATCCTTATGTACGTGACAATTTTCCATGAAATTTTATTTTTAAGCTCGATATATGAATCATTTAGGTAAACAAATGCTCCTAAATGTAATGAATGAACCAGTGTTGTGTCGACGCATAACAACCAACTGAATATCATGCTAGTAAATTTGTTACCTTTTTTTGAATCTACTAAAATACCAATAAAACAGTTAGACTAGGAAAAAAAAGGGTTTTTCTGACTAATTCTGAATTTGTTTGTTTGTTTGGTTTGGTTTGGTTTGATCTGGTTTGACAGTTTCTGAAGGTCCCTCAAAGTATTCCTTTTCACTCTAGGCTCTTTTTAGCCCTTTTTTAACAAAATTCTGGTACTTGACAATTTCTTATGAAACAGCATTTTAATTCATTGGCTTAACTCTGTCATAGAAATTCAACAGATAAACATGAACCCATTAATAAATGAAAGTACTAACTATACCCACTAGCTTTAGTTATATCTGGTGAGTCATTTTGTTACCAGCAGCCAGTTAAAGTTATACGGAAGAAGATTAGGGCCAGGAATCTTTTTTCCAAGAATTCTGATTTTTATCACAAAATTCTGACTTTTATCTCAGAATTCTGATTTTTATCCCAGAATTCTGACTTTTATTTTCTGTTGGCATATAAAATTTTCTGTTTTCCTCGTATTTTCAATCCTTTCACCTAAATAAAAGGTCTGTCATCCCTGCACAGACTCATTAATCATCGTGGCACGTCTCCTGATCCAAAAATCTGGAAATTTATCTGAGAGGTATGATGAATAATTCAAAATGGAGGTCAAGAAAACAAAAAGTAAACGCTAAATCCCCAAGTGAGCCAATCAGAAGAAATCATGTGCCTGAATAAATGTAATCACCTTAAAAAAGCAGATGTGGAATGAAAAATTTTGTGAGTACACTGAAAAGTGTGTTTAAATCATCAAATTTTGGAGGGTGTTTTTGTTTAGTTGGTTTAAGAGAACAATAGTGCTCTCTCTTTTTGTTGTTTAGAAATGCTTACAATTAAGAATTAGATTATTAAAATCGGACGCTTTATTAGTATGATCTTCACAGCACCCATTTCTGTGCTGCCCTCTGTCTTTGGAACAAGTAAACCTGGTGATCTGACATCTTTCAGGTTCAGTTTGTGTGTTTTGCTTTCTGCGTCACTAAAGGAAGGAGAAAACATCGAGTCAAGTGTTATATTCCAAAGCTTCTCTTTTATTCTATGTTATTTAAACTTTCAACCATTTTCAGTTTACATACTGTGATAGTATAATTGAGGTTTTAACCCTTCGGATGTAGAGAAGCCATTGTACCTTTGGGTTAATATGACCCGAATGCCACGGGAGTGTTAAACACATTTATTGTGTGCCGGGGTTTAACCTGAAGCAGACGTGTCTACATGCTCTGAAAATCATGCTAATCCTGGGCTTTTCTGGACTCTAAAAACCCAATTAATCATGTCTTCTGAAAGATAAGTGAGATACATACTTTACAAGCATAAAGGGAATGTGGAGAACTCAGAAAGGTGGTGTTTGTTCAGTCCTGTTGCAGTTTGAGTGCAGAAGTACTGCTTATATAAGTACCACAATTTAATTACTGACATAAGCTCTCTAGCTAAGCCAGTCAAAAGAAATTGAAAAATGAAATTAGTCATTGGACAATGTGTGTTGCAATCAAGCATTCTGGATCTACATGTTTTCTCAGCCCTTCATATCAACACGTCTTGTATTATTGTAACAATTTCATAGCCCCATATCTCATGACATATGGACTCATGACCCGCAAGCAAATATTAAAGCGGGTATGTAAAAAGAGCATTTCAGTTTATTCCAATCACAGCAGACATTCTTATAATGTTCCACAGACTAGGAAGGCAGCCAAATTTAGAGGGAGCAAGTGAAAACACGACTCGGGCAGGAAAACATTGAAAAACTATTTCAGTATTGGCCCTGGGTCAGCAACAATACTAATTCTGGCAATGTTCCCCATCTCAATCACATTCACAAAGATAAAGTTGGATCACTGCAGAATGTTATGGTCACAACTCCTACTACCAACATGTTTTCCTCCCACACTTCTCTCAGTGGATTTTATCTGGCTCGTGCGTGAGCAGCTGTAAAAGGTGTGACTGATTACAGGAAAGTGACTGGAGGTGAGTGGTGAGAAGGAGGATTGAGTGACACATCTGGAACGAAATCCAAGGGAGATGGGAGTGGAAAATTGCAATATATGAGGAAATAGCGAGTGTGTGAATGGTTGCCTGTCTTGTTCGTCTCTATGCGGCCATGTGATGAACTTGCGACCTGTCCAGGGTGTCCCCTGCCTCTCACTTTGCTTGTCTCATCAGATACTGTTGAGTAAAAGTTTTGCTTTCTTATCCTTAAAACTAATAATCAGTGTGTAGATCAGGACACCTTGGAGCAAAGAATAGGTGCTGCTCTAGTCCAACAGAAAACAAAAACACTCTAGAATGCAGTAAATGGTGTCAAATTATGCCATATTTGTTATCGCCTGAAAGGTGAAAGCAGATGGTAATGTTTTTGTCAGTGAATGTTATCAGAATGTCTCACAAACCACAAGACAAATATAAATGAAACTGGAGTAAAGTTAACGTTTGATGTACATCTACAACTGATTAACTTTCGCCTCAGTCCAATTCAAGATGGCTGCCACAGCTAATCAACATTAGCCAACACAACATATGGCTACAATTCAGTCAGTTTTACAGATATTGAGGTCAAATTTAAAGCGGCAGTAGCTGAGAGTCATTAACAAAACATACACTGAGCGTGACAACTTATGATACTATATATGACATTGCATATATTCATTACTTTAAAAGTTTGGTTGTTGGGTGAGCAGATGTGTCTCTACAGAAAACGCTGAGTAAAAAGCTAAGCATTCAGTCAACAGCAGATGAGGTGATCTTCTTGATCTCCAGACAAGACCACAGTGCTTGGAAAAATTAAAATGTGTTATTATGACACATGCAATATTTGCTTAACATTGAGTGTTCTTAAGTCTTTAAAGTCTTGATCCGTTGAAGCCCGCGTGATGCTACAAATTTAGTAAAAGCAGTCAGTCTTTCAGTAACTTTGGGTTTCTGCGTGTTGTTTCCTGTGTGCCCAAGTCCCCTATGCCACTCACTGAAACTGCCGCACAAACACTGAGATCTTTATCAACAAATTCTTGAAAAATAAGAAAAACAAATGTGTCATAGTGGCAGGTAAGATATGTGGCTTTGTATTATGGGAATTTAAAACTGTGTTCAATTATCCTGAAGTTATTTTTTAGCACTGATTTACTCATCCAGGAAATTCAGAAACACCATCCTCAGTTTCTAATATTGCACAATGATTATCTGATTAGTCTATACTAAAATCTATATGTCCTTATCCGGTCCAGCATGACACACGCAATGGATACTTTAAGAATGTGGTAAATGGTTATTGTGCAACATTTCTTCCCACATTGAGAAGTAGCTTCGATGAGCCAGTTTTCCTGGTAAATACCTGAATAAACGTCATTAGGAGTAACTTAGAAAGGCTCAGAACGGGTTTTCTTAGAAGATCACCTCAGGTTTTGTCTTGCAGTGAGCAACGACGTTAATAAAAACCTGCATTTCCTCCTTAAGAAGAGGGGCTGAAACAGCCTGCAGTAGTTTCAGCTTGCATTGGTCTCACTCACGGTGGTATCAGGTGTACTTTGAACAGGCTTGTGTTTGGTTAAAACTAGCCTTGCGCGGGATGGGTGGGGTGAAGTGATGTGTGTTAGAACAGACAAGGTGAAGTCTCCTGTTGGGATTCGTGCTCAGGCAGAGAACGGGCTTGTACGGAATCCTCCACCTCCGACTCTGGACTGTGAACTAAAGGATTACTGACTGGAAATATTGGATCTGAACTTTAATAAAAGCACGATGGAGATGAACAGCGAGGCTACAAAAATCCTTGTGAAGGGTCCGGAATACCTGCGAAAGCAGATGGAACTGGAGAGTGAAACAAAAGGACGCATGAGTGCTGTAGAGAGGCTCGCTGCCAGCAAACCCAAATACGTGAAAAGCCAGCAGGTGGTCAACTCAACTCAGGAGCCACTCATCAGTCTTGGTTCAGCTTCCGTGAGTAGCACTGGGTCTGCTAACCGAAGCTCGAATCGTTGTGTAAATCCTGTCTTAGGTAGTAACTCATCTGAACGTCAAGGTGTTGCACAACTTCGTT
The DNA here is from genome assembly GCF_001649575.2 of Kryptolebias marmoratus. Lineage (NCBI taxonomy): Eukaryota > Metazoa > Chordata > Actinopteri > Cyprinodontiformes > Rivulidae > Kryptolebias > Kryptolebias marmoratus. The sequence goes on from NC_051448.1 coordinate 10,396,827, forward strand.
TACCGGGGAAAGTGAATCGATCCAGCTACAGAAAACGACAAGACTCCCTCCTACTTTACAGACAGAAATGTGAGTTACTTCAAGGATCGGGAAATGACCGGAAAAACCTCAAAACTCATAAGTTGCAGCTCAGTTCTGTAAACAAAAGTGCCCCATTATGTGAAATCACTCACAAGGAATTGCAGTCTGAAGGACACAAGAACAAAACCACACCTGGGGCGACAGCAAAGGAATGTGGCTTCCGTGTAGTTGTTTCTCAGTCAGACAAAAGCTCAAATGTAGTTTCAGAGGAATGTAACAACACAAGCAGCGATTCTGGGACAATGTCAACCCCTGGAGGTCTCCTTGCAGTCCCTGAAATTGTGAGGTCCGGTAACAAGGTCAGCCGCTCTCACTCTGACATCAGCTCCAGGTACTCCAAGAACTTTGCAGACTTTGATGCCTTCTTTAAGTACTGCGGCCTGGAAGGGGAGGTGATCGAGTCTCTGGGGAGGGAGAACTTCTCAGCTCACTCGGACGAGATCGCTATAAACATCCGGAGCGTCAGCATCTCCACGTCAGACGACGGTTTCTCCAGGGACAGTGACGACAGTGATGGGCTGCTGGAGGACGAGCTGCTTAAAAAGGCACACCAGGGCACGTCGGTCATCGAGCGCAATGCTCGTATAATCAAATGGCTGTACAGCTGCAAAAATGCTGCAGAGACTGGGAAAAAGCTGCGAGACCTGGACTGATTGCTTGACAGAAGAGTATACTTTTCATAAATGTTACACTTTCTCAACAATAAGCTATAAATGATTTATAGTTGTTGGGTTTTTTTGCATAAACACTGACTTTAAAGGCTCCAAATACATTTTTGTTGCCAAAATTGAGTCTATGAGCTCAATTTACCTAAGATCTCTGAACAGAAGTAAGAAGCTGGAGCTTTAGTAATAAATCAGATGTTATAAAATGTTATTTAATCATATTCTTTATGTTGAAAATAAATAATATTAGTGTTTTTTGTTAATAATTGTGGATTTTACATCTTTCAAAATGCATTTCTACACTATATCAAGATTGCATGCTTGATGATGTCAACAAATCTAAAGAAATCGCACAGAATGTGGTTTTATATGACGGACGAGCTGCAGATGCAAACAGAAGTTTTTTTTTCTAATCATACACATTGTGAATGCAGCTAAAACATTGTGCAACTAATGATCAGTTCTTACAAATGAGTGTAAAAAAATTTGGTGCAGATTCTTAGTAATGTCAATGAAAAATAGTTTGTATTCGTTAACGAACATAGTTTTTCAACTACACACAGATATGGTTACACTTCTGTCTCGTCAGAAATGTGTAATAATTTTACATTTTTAAAATGTAAGCTTCTTCTACTAAAGAATAGTACTGGATAACCAGACCTTAAAAAGGTTTTTATAGACAATCCTAATACAAAAATCATTTTAATATTTGCTCTTTAAAGATCTTTAAAAGTATTTTTTTTTTAAACTAGAAGCACTCGGAGAGCGCCAACCTCCACCAAGACCCATTATCAATTATGTCAGGATGGGGACTGATGACATCATCATTATGTGATGTCATCACTGTATGTCGAGGAACTCTGTGCAAACCTCTGGTCATAGGGTCATTAAAAGTTGAAGGAGGCGGATGGTGATCCCAATCACCACCGAAATTTATTCATTTCTCTTTTGTGACAACCTCAATATTTCCTGAAGATTTCCTGAAAATTCATTCATGACTTTTTGAGTAATCTTGTGCACAGACAAACAAACAAACACTACCAAAAACATATATCTCCTTGGCGATAGTCAGTTATTAAAACTCTGTTCTACTGATTGTTAATGGTATTATTTTAAAAAAGGGGATATCTGTGGCTGTATAATGAAAGAAAAAGGCTTTGAGTTGTTGGTCTCCTGATTCTCGCTAGAAACATTCAACAAAGAAGTCCATAAATTCTGCTCCCTAGCAAGACTTCCCCCATGAAAGAGGCCCAAATTACAGTTTTTACACAGAATGTCTTTTAAGTTCATAATCCGATGAGTGCACTCCTCTTTTTTTCTCCAGGTGAAAAGGAATGCATTCCATCACAAGCACAGGCACACACACACAGTTACTGATATTAAAAAACATCAGTCTATGAGACGGACTGCCTCCTCTTTTGTGTTTGTTTTTCCCTGTGTGGTCAAATGACAGTACTGAAGCCGGTCATTCAATTTATGTCCAAGTGGGCTAAAAAACATAAAAAGATGTGCTCATATCTCCGGCCAAACTGTCAGCCGGTCCCTAAGATGTGTGAGAAAACTGTGCCTTCATAATCTGATGGGCTTATCTCCAGTGACCCGTTGACACTGTATCTCTACTTACCTCCCGACCTACAGCGGCTTTGTCTCTCCAACACTTTCTGTTTTCTTGCCAAGTTTCTTTGTTTGATGCTTAAAGGCTGAAATATAAGAGGGGATAAAAGCAATGGAAGGACCGTGGTTGACTTAATTTCATTATCAGTATTACCACCCACTGTTGTTCTCTTTTGTGGAACCACAAACTATCAGTATCTATTATGTACTTCTTAGAATGTACAAATTACCCAACATTTATGGAAATGCCTTTTTTCTGTTTACAATCCAGCAAGTCACATCCTGCCCTCTCTGCTCCTTTGTTGCCAGAATTTAGAAAAAAGAAATCACATAACATCCTAGCATTCTATGAAGAAATGCATATCACCCACCAGCTTTCATGCCAGAGTGTTAGACTAAGATCATCATATGTAGAGAAATGATGGAGTTGTAGGCAATTTGGTTAAACTGATATTGAAGTATGTGTTATGGATGACTCTCAGCTACTACCACACCAAGTTTTAGCTCAGTATCTGTAGAACTGAATAAAGTATAGACATTTTTGTGTAGACTAAGGTCAATTAGCTGTGAATTATTGAGCCGGTAATTAAATTCTGAGAGTTTCAATGAAATCTGTCCAGTGGGTTATGAGATATTTTGCTAACAGACAAACAGGGTCATCTCCAACAGTTAATGCCAAAGTGTGTGGCACAATGTGTTGCACTTAAAGTATGTGTTGGGGACAATGCTCAGCTACTACCACACCAGATTTTAACACATCTGTAAAACTGGCTGAATTGTCACTATTGCTTTGCTGTGGCGGCCATCTTGATTTAGGTTGGCCCTAAAAATTACTTAGTTATGCATGCTTCCCCAACGATTACATTCAGAAAGTTTTAATAAAATCTGTCCTCTGGTTCATTAGATATTTTGCTAACTGTTCAAACAAACAAACACTCTGGCACAGGCAAAACCATAATTGCTCCACCTTCACGACATTTCATCATAAAATGACTTCAGTGGCGCCCATTTCCTTACTAAGGTCAGTGTGTTCTAAATCCCCTGCTGTTGACTCTGGAGATAAAACCCCTAATCACTTTTCTTACAGGTAAATTGTTGTACTGTTGTATTCAAAGTCTTGTATTTAGTAACAGATTGTACTAATTGTCTTAATAGAAGATATTGTTTTGTCTAAAGATAAACAAGCCACATACCTTAAACATTTGCATTTTAAAATAATCAATTAGCTCCATTATCATTATGATGTCATGATGGAACTGATCAGTGATGACATCATCATCAGGTTGTATGTGAGGACTTGAGAGCGCAAACCTCCGCCAAGGCCAAAAGGGTCATTAGTAAATTGTAGGAGCCGGACTGTGATCCCGATCACCACCAAAGTTCAATCATTTGTCCTTTGTGACAATCTCAACATTTCCTGAAAATTTCATCAAAATCCGTTCATTTCTTTTTGAGTAATCGTGTGCACAGGCAAATAAAAACAAACAAACAAACAAACGCTCCTTGGCGGAGGTCAATAATGGGGCGTGCGCATCAGAGCAAACGCAGCAATAAAACATGGATTAGATGATTGTACATATACGTGGTTTAAAATGGCGGTTTATGGTGCTTTTCAATGCTTAAAACGTTTAAGATATTGCTCAGCCGCATCACCGATTCAGCGATCCCGCTCCCATCCCCCAATCTCTGAAATAAAAACACAAGTACATGTGCGCAGTGCTCTGTCACGTGTAGGAGAAAGCCCCAACAAAACAGCCTGGATTAAAAACAAAAGAATAAATGGCAGTTGCGCGCGTCCAATCAGCGGCGCGGATTTGGGTAGCAACATCGTAAATACAGACGTTTTGCCCAATCAGAGAGAAGCAGGTGGGCGAGGGCTATGCCAGTTTTCTACTCTGTGTTTACTTCCGTCAATATTTCCACCACGGCAGGAAGGAGAAACGGAGGAACAAAGAAGCTGTTTTGACTATCAAGGTATGTTTATATCTTTTTGTCCCCCGTTTTGTTTAAAGAAATTCCCAGGGGGACGATAGAGGGGGTTTAAATTCTCAGTTTTGTTCCTGTCCTGAAATAGCGGTTGACGGCCGTTTAGTTAACCGTTAAAAGCGTCGACGTGGGCAGCGTGGTTTTTTTTTCCTTTCTTTTACTACTAGAGAAAAAAATGCGTCACCGTCTTTGTTTTTAAAACACTCCAGGTCAAAACCTTATAAATTCGCATAAAACGTCAAAATTACCTTGAAGGTTTACAAATACCATATGAGGTAAATGAGAAAACTACTTGTGGGTTTGAAAGTGGGTGAAAAAATAACAGTAATAAAACATTTCATACACATGTGTTTTGTTTTTTAGCTGTGGTGTATTTAATTTTAAATGGTAACAGTGTTTTAGTGTCTCATATTGCTTAAAGTATAAGGAGGGTAATTTAAAAAGCTATGCATCTCCTATTTCTTTTTGGTTTGTTTCTTTGTGTTTGTGTTTTTTTCCCAGTGAAACAAATAAATGAAATGTGAGGTAATAACTGATTACTCCTCACTAAAGTAACAAATCCCACTTTATTTTTTTTTTTAGACTTTGGGAACCGTGTTTGACCCTGCTTGCTGTTTAAATTCAGTAAAAACAGCTTCAATATCATTATTATATGATGAAATACTTACAAAAATCTACAAACTACAATGTCTTTTTTTAAACTCCAAGCAGTAATAAAGAGATACCTATAAAAGTTGAATATTTCTTAGCCTTACATACCTGTATCTGAATCCTGTTACTGTTTGACCCTGCAGGTGTTTGAAGTGGCAGCAGTCCTCTCTGCTCCCCGTCCTCCCTTCAGTTAATATGCCTTTCTTAGGCAAAGACTGGAGGTCGCCTGGATGGAGGTGGACGAAGACGGAGCACGGCTGGAAGAGGCTAGTTTTCTTTGGACGGGAGCTGGAGAAAAACAACAAAGAGTGAGGTCTTGGGTTTGTTTGTCGCAGACTGTACTACGGTAGCTCGGCGATCGGTCCCATCATTTTGTTATCCTAACAGTTGCCAAGTCTTTCACTCACTTTGGCGACCCGTAAAGTAGGAAGCAGCCGAAAGTAAAAGAACAGCACCACCTTTGATTAGGCAGTAATTTATCCAGGTTTGATGAGGCTTACTTGTCTCTCTTTATAAACATATTCGGTTTTCTGCACACATGCTTGATGTGCATGAAGCTTAAATGACTATTTTCCTTACTATTTTTACTGACAATGTTTTTCTGCAGTGTTGGAAATACATATATCATCAAACGGCATTGTTTCAGTATAGACGAGAAGTGGCTTCTTGTTGTCATTCTGATTATTTACCTCCACTAAGGAGGTTTATGTTTTCGGTAGCGTTTGTTTGTCTGAACACAAGAATTTTCAAAAAGTAATGAAGAAATTTTCAGGAAATGTTGAGGTCTCCACAAAGAACAAATGATTAAATTTTGGTGGTGACTAGGATCACGATCCAGCTCCTACAATTTATTTAATGACTCCATGGCCTAGGCGGAGGTTTGCGTTCAGAGTTCCTCAACATATAGTGATGACATCACATGATGATGATGTCATCAGTCCCGTCACAACATCACAATGATGATGGGTCTTGGCGGAGGCTTGTGCTCTCCAAGTGCCTTTAGATTGATAATAAAGTGTGTTTTTTAAACCATATTCAGAGTAAATTGCAATAAAAGTGCACATTCATCTGAGTTTTACACATTTAAGCTTTAAACCGAAATAACAATTTGATATCAGTCTTAGAGTATTTTATGGGTGTGAACGAGTTTATGAATGGGATCATAATAATTCATCCATATCATACAGTGTGATACTGTGTGGGCCTCCATGTTTCTCTCAGATTCAGCTTTGCAAAGCATGTAGACCGGTGAGCAACAGTATCACAGCTTTGATTGTTGTTTCATATATAATTAGATCGGAGTGCATCAAGATGTGTGTCCCAGCAGCTTCAGTTGTGTTTATTGACTTCAAAATGAAGAAAAACAGACAAAAATCTTGGTGATATATTTAAAGCCCTGTCGTAAATGTGAACAGAGCAGGTTGCGTTTATTGCCCTTTTTTTATTGTTGAACTTTATCGATTCTCTGTTGATGCAATGAAAATTTATTTATACCTATTATCAAATCAGTTGTAAAGCCATGTAACTCTGTCAGGGCTTTTAAAAAATATTGTTGTGTTGTAAAAAAAACAAAAACAAACAAACACTTGAGACAGTTGTAGCTCGTGTCTTAGTAGCCTCACATATCTGAAAATAAACTAACTTCATCTGAACAACAACCAAGACTCTTTCAAAATGTGCAAAAGCATACTCTCTAGCTTTCACACAGAAATCCAAATTGTTTTGAGAAGATTTGTTTATCTTTAATAAAATAAACAGATTGGAGAACTGACAGGAAATTAATAGATAGTGAGAGTGTAGAAATAGTGACGTTATGTTATTACACAGTCAGTGTCTTAAACCCTCAGGCCACCAAAGCTGCTTTAAATTTAAAACTGTAGATAACCTTTTAATGCAAATGATACATTGTTGTTATTTGCTTTTGTCAGCTCTGTATCTGTTCATGCCTGACTACAAAGTAAGCATCCCTCCGTGTTCATGTGAGCAGTGTTAGAACTACGCTGATACTTGTTGTCAGAAAAACCCTTCCAGACAGGTCTGACCAGGGCCAAAGCTGAAGGACTTTCCTCAGCTGATCTGTTCCCCGTCGTTGGAGTGTGTTGAGGTCAGGGAGTCGTCATGGCAACAGACAGAGTTGAGAATGGAGAGTTGGAGCTTGAGTGTAATTTCACACGAGAATCAAATCGTCAGTAAATCTTGTTGGAATAAAAATCCAAAATAAATTAGGTGGAATATATGTGACCGTCGTTTGATGAAATTTGGCGATTTACCACCAGGCCGATCAACAAGCTATCTTTGTTTATGGGAGTGTAGGTTTGAAAACTCTATTTTCAAACTCTATTTTAAAATTTTTTGTTATTGGTCTGGAGTGATGTAAAGGGGAATTCCAGCTCTACGACACCAAACATTATACGAAAGGGATTTCCCAGTGCTACAACAGCCGTCAGAGAAACATGGTCAGTTTCAAAGAAAAGTCAAAGGACTCGAATTAAAAAGATAATTTCTGAAGACATACTTTTAGATTTAAAAGTAGATTTGGAAGAGTTTAAAGTAGATTTTAGTTACCAGTATTACTAGATGGTTTCTTTGTGGATTCATTTTTACACAAATCTCAAATACGACAAAAAGGAATATTTTCATGTTTTTTGCTCTTTGCAGCCTGTGTTCCGACTTATTTTGCCAAAACGGGTCACAGATGTTGTCATGTAGCTTCTAGAATATGGTTGATTTTGTTTGCACCACGCTGTCATGTCCAGGTTTATGAAATCCTCTCAAATTAGAAGTAAAAAAAAAAAAAGAAAAATTCTTTAAATTAAAAGCTTTTCAAAGTAACAACTTTTTTTTCTTATCTAATTACCTGTATTCTGTAACATAATTACACTGACTTAAACGCAGATTGCTCGTGTGTATAACTAAAATTAAGGGTGCTTTGTGCTGGAAAAATGTTGGATTTTTACACAGTAATCTAAGTAATAAAGTTCAAATATGGTAAAGGAAGTTATGGTTTTGTTTTAGTAAAGCTTTAAGAATCAGAGTCAAACCTTCTGTCATTCTTTGTTTGCTTGAGATCAGTACTGATGGCAGTACTCAGCTCATTGCTTCTTAATACAAGAGACAATGCAGTGTACTGCAAGTTTAAAAGGAATAAAAGCGTTAACATCTGAAGTGCAGGAGTTCCAACTTTTGGCTGTTTGGCTGAATTCGTGAGATAAATACTATGGTAATATTCCAGTTCTTTTAACAAAAGTACTCATTAACAGCATTAAAATTTAACCAGTACCCATTGTGCAGTATTAAAATGCATTCCCTCCCACTAAAAGTGTTTATTAGCTGGACTGCACTTTAATTACTACTATTTCTTTGAGAGCAGCTGATCTAAAGAGATCATCTTGTTCCGAATCAGAGCTGGCAGGCCGTGTTTCCTTACAACAGGGGAACTCGCCTTGTTATCAGCAAGAACATTTAATGCTTTAAAAGGATCCTAACTGGAAATGTCTGGCTGTATTGAAGCAGATAAAAGACAGAGGGTTTTTTTTCCCATCATTTGTTTTTTGTTTGTTTGTTTTATCTCTCCCTTTTTTTATATAGTACACATGTAAGTGATTAGTTTGGAACTAAATCTTCCCATAAAATAACACAGTGAACTCTCATATAACCGTTTTACTGCTTCTTAAGGACAATAAAATGGCTATATTTATATGGATTCAAAGTGACAGCAGCAAACTGTTCCATTGTTTAGCTCACAAAGAGCAGAGCTGTTGATTTATTAGTTGCTGGCTGGTGAACGAGACTCACTAAAAACCCTGCAGCCACTGGTGATATCTCCCCCCAGTTACAGTATCGCTTTTTGTATTGATCGGCCAACTAACTGCAGCTCCGCGTGAGCCTGTCAGCTGTCATTTCAACAGACAGGCAAAGGAGAGATGGCTGCAGACAGTAACTCATGACATCACTCTTCGAACAGGCTGCTTTTTAAAACACAATCCTACTCAGAAAGACCAGTGACAGTGAAACAGAGGTGGACAGTGTTCCCACTGGAGTTCAGATCGGGCTGTGTGAGTGTCAGCAAATTTCTGTCATGTTAACTGAAAACCCTTGATTTTCACACGAGCATGAATTATTTCGACCGTTCAGTCATTTTGAACCAGGTAAAGCAGGCAACGGATGCTACTTGAATCCATTTTCCCACAATAAGAGCATCACCCATTTAATTTAATGTCATGTTGATCTTCTGCATAACTTCTTTCCCACCTTTAAAAAAAGAAGCCGGGTTATTGCAGTCCTTATTGTAATTCACTGTGGGCCTTGATCCACTTGGATAGTTGTTGTATGTACATATGCAAATGAAAAAAATAGATTTGTCTGGAGCACCTCTACCTTGAACAGTTTCCAGTCAGACAGTGAAGGAATGTTTTATAGTTTGTATATTATAGTATATTAGTATATTCTTAGTATATCTAAGTCTTTATTTTGAGTTGTTTGTTCACAGAAACTCTCTTCACAAATTGTGAACTACCCCTTTAATTGACGGTGTGACGAGTTACAATGTTTTGTTACCCTAAATAACAAGGCTGCTGATTCATAAAGTGTGTCAGAAACAGCAGAGATGAGTTAACTGTTGGTTCTCTGTTTGACAACATGATGTGTCTGTTGTCTGAGAGAAGACTGAGTCACATCTTTAATTCTGTTTCTCTGTCTCCCGTGTCTGTTTGCCATCTGTAGAACTTCCTCCATCATGCAAACGGCACAATGTAATCATCATAATTTCCCTTTTTGATTAGTCTGAGTCCTGCAATATGTTCTGCATTGAAGAATTCGTCATCTGTTTGGTTTCCGCACTATTAAATTCCACATTTTGCTGACTGTTTTAAATTAATTATATGGCATGAAAACAAGTCGGTGAGATGTGTCAGGAGGCCAAGGCATGGGCTTGTAATTACAGCGTTCTGTATTTTCTGGATCAACATGTTTGCATCCTCTTTGTGAACAGATTCTGCAGTGACAACGATGAAGATCTGTTTGTCGAAGAAGTGTGTGAACTTGCCAACACCAAGAGGAAAAAGGACTTCTACAACAATAACACCAAATACCAGTGTGAGTTTGAGCAGTACCTCACTGATGTTTGGGTTTAGTTGATGAAAATTAAAACCATTGTGTACAAAAGTGCAAAACTGACTGAGGAGGATTCTGTCTGGGTTTTGGTAAAAGTTGTGTTGAAAATATGACTTTTAAAATAATTGTTTTCTTCATTTTTACACATAAAAACTGTACACTAGTTTTTGGTGTATAAAATGTTAAAGTGTACAAAGCTCAAAGCACTGTCTAGCTCATTAAGTGTACAGTTAATTTCATAATAAACTTTACAAATATTCTTCTTCTTTTTAGTTGTTTTCAGAGATAAATGGATCTATGTGCAGAAAGGCAGCACAAAAGAAGTGAGTATTAAATAATGTTTTTTTATGTGGAACTTGTTTGCCGCCAAAAGATCCAGCTGACTTTAAATTAACTAGTTCATTCTTTATTACACAGTGTGTGTGTGTGTGTTTCCTTTTGATCTGACAGCGACATGGATACTGCACGCTCGGAGAAGCTCTCAACCGACTCGACTTTTCCAGTGCCATTCAAGACCTGAGGAGATTCAACTATGTTGCAAAGGTGACTAATAATGACCACACCTTCTTTGTGCCACTCTGTGACCTGTACAGGTACCTTCGCCTCTTATTTTCTGTCTTTTCTCGCAAATCCACAGCTTTTTCAGCTAATTGCCAGATCCCAGCTGACGTCTTTGAGTGGAGCTGCCCAGAAAAACTATTTTAATATTCTTGAGAAGATCGTCCGAAAAGGTAAGAAGACCTGACCTGATGAGCCTTCTGTGGAATCATAAATCAAATTTAGAAGAAAAACAAAACTTTTCAGACTGCTAACACTATGAGCAACAACAGCATGTTGTCCTTTATGTTAAGTCAGTTCAGTCTCAATATAAATGTTTTGATTGCTTGTGTTTCTGTTTTTCTTTTTTGACTCTGGTCTCCAGTTCTAGAGGACCAGTACAATCCACGTCTCGTTAAGGAGCTCCTGCAGGACTTGAGCTCCACACTCCACAGTCTGACCATCCAAGTCGGCAGGTGTGTCCTTGTGGGCAACGTGAACATCTGGCTGTGCCGCTTGGAGACCATTGTTAAATGGCAGCAGGAGCTCAACAACATGCAGATCCCCCAGGTAAAAAGCAGACCAGCGTGCTGTGATTCTAATGATTATCCTTTTTGATCCTAAAACACTTCCTGATGTAAATAACACCTAAACAACACCTAGACTCTTCAAAGCTGGACTAGATTATTCTCAACTAATAGTAGAATAATTAAAACCTAGTGTGTGATTTGTAAAACCGTTGTTGCCCTTTAGCCGTTTCCCACATGCTTTGATTGGATGAAAAAGGCCCATCTGAGATATGCTGGTGGTGTGGTTCATTTAAATACAACTTAAGTTTTGAGAGCAGACACAGAGCCGAGCGCAACCAGTTTATCAGAGTTGAGCGCAGTCTGCATGTATCTACTGACCCATCAGCTGCTGTGTTTAACACTTTGCCCCCCTTGTAAGCTCAATGTAAACCAAAAGATAAATGATTCCACATCAGCCTTGCTTAATAGATGATTTATTTAATTATTGACCTGTAAAGGCGACTCTAATAAAATAAACTTGTTATTGTTGTTTCCTCAGCAAATGTACACCGGTATGTCGTTCAATGACTTGCCACTACACATGCAGAATAAAATCCTCTGCAAGTTATCTGACGCCTGTGATGTCATCAACCTGGGACAGGCCACACCTACGCTGCACAGCCTCAGTGAGAACAAGACGCTGTGGAAGAAACTCTGCCACTTTCACTTTTCTGACAAACCGGTGAGAAAGTGACAAGTTTTACTGACAAGGCTGAAATGGGGGGATTTGTTTTTAATTGCTTTAATTACCTAAAACTTTCATTGGCGGTTGTGGTTTATTCCTACGACGAAGACTGCCTGATAAGAAAGAAGGAAAAGGTCAGACTGACCACTAGAGGGCAGACTTGTACCAAAATACACACATCTCTTTTTCCTCCAACACACATACTTACATATGAGCGCTGAGAATGGTGTCAGTGATGAGCTTCTAATTACACTATGCTCCACTTTTAATCATAACTCTGTCTCCTGCGATTTAAGTGATTGTTTTACGTTTCTCTGCTTCTCTTATACATTAATAGTTCTGTAGGAATCTGGTTCTGGCGAAGAACGACAACGTGGACTGGAAGCTGATGTACTTCACCCTGCAGAAGCACTACCCCATGAAGGAGCAGTACGGCGACACGTTGCACTTTTGCAAACACTGTAGCATCCTCTTCTGGAAGGTAAACGAGACAAACCGCTGCTGCCACCATCATACCTCACATTTGTATGGTTTTTCAACAGACTATGGGATGCTAAAGTGAAATGGAAATTAAACAAGAAAGCAGCGGTTAGGAAGTCATGAAAACCTCGAAATATGTTTGGCAAAATAAGAGCTGCATCAAGAACTTGGGCTCATTTTGAACATGTTGGCAGCCTGTTTTATTTTTCTCTCTCTCTCTCTCTCTCTAAAAATTCACAACTTTGCTTGTTCTTGATATCCCTTGTTCCAAGTTCTGACATCAAATTACTACACACAGAGTTTAAGGCTTATTTGATCTAAAATGATTGCTTTCTGTTTTTAGTCACACTTTTAACAATGTGCCAACCTTTTTGGGGGAAACAGGACTGGACAAGGGTTTTAAAGTCATTGTTGGTTTCACTCCACAGGAGTCGTATAATCAGTTACTGCTGCCGTGCAGACAAATCTCTCTCCTTTTTTTTTTAAAAAATTCAAAGTAGGTCGTTTTTAAAGATTAAATACTTTCCTCAATACTTTCCTCAATCCAAGCAGACACTCCTCACCTTGTTCTGCATGTCTGTTTTATTTCTCTCCTGGAAACTTACTGGCATGTCTCCTCATTGTATTTCCTACACTCTTTTTGGATGTAGCTCTTGTTGATGTTTCGCTCAACAACTTCTCCTTCCAAATGTCAAGCACGCGAGACAACATGTTGAAGTTTGAGACGTGTCGACAAGCAGCACAGCTCACATGGTTTTAGTTGGAAGCTGCTGATAGACCCACAGATTGTCTCAATTTGGACAAATCGCTCTGTCTGTTACATGAAAAACACCTAAAACCTTGTAATGTGAACCTGATTTCAGCTGAACTGACCTGCGTTACAAGTAAAATTCAACTCGTTGCATGTAAAGCGTAAGTGTCTCAATAGATTAACAAGAAAAATGGGACAAGTGGGTAAGAATCATTTTAGTGGCAGCTATTGTTGAACTTGTTTGCGTGCCTTTCAGAGCTTTAGAAATACTACATCTTAGTGTGCAAAGTTTCTGTGTGCAATTTCTCCCAGATTATTGTATTTTTTAGATTGCCTTCAACTAAGAAATCTGTAAAATCTCATAGCAGCTCTGTACCAGAACACTTTACTGAAGAGACACAAGAGCTTTTATTTTGTTACCAGGAAAAGTCTGAAAGCAAATCTCTGGGCTCAGAAAAAGCCTACATTATGTGAATAATTCACCTTTTGTAGTGAAATGAAAAGTTTATTCCCAGCTAATTGTTGAGGCTAGTGGAGTCAAGCAGATCATTTCAATGAGCACTGCCAGTTACACTAATCACTGTAATCCAGAAGTACAATGACTGTTCTCACATGTGTAAATGTCCTGTTTGTCCTCGGTGACCTGGTGTTTAACCAGCTTCACGATAAATCAAATGTTTTGGCTCTGTTTGTGCAGTTTGAGTCAAAGCTGATCCTGTGTCCTCAGTTCCTTCTTGCCGTCGTCCTCGGCTGGTTCCCCTCGTGTTTAACGCTGCATCCTCTCCCTTGCTTGTCTCCCTTCCTTCCTGCCTCTTTCCTGGTTTCTGTCTCTGATTCCTTAAGGATCGCCATGTGGCTTTGTTATTCAAGGTACTTTGTGTTCCTTCTTTATTCGCCCGCTGTTCCATCCTGTTGAGCTGATCATTTATGTCGTGCAGCGTTCAGGTTTCACCCGATGTCATCATGTTTTGTCACAAGTATTTAGTAAACAGTGACATTCTTTCCACTCACATTTTATCTTTGCACAAAACTTGTTTTGGTTAGATCTTCATCAATAAAAAAGACGCTGTCTCTTTATCTAACACAAACATCGTCTGCATGTAAATCTTCACAAACTGTTTGTACACCTGCACAAGATTTATGTGTTTAGTTACATCAGATTACTGTTTTAGTGTTACTGGTTAGTTGCAGACGAGGCTAACTTCACTCCTACCAGGGCTGACAACTCAGACAGATATATGTTGATAGTTTGAACAGTTAGTTTAGTTATAAGCATTCATTGGTTGAAACTGACAGCCATTTAGTGGCCTTCAACCTTCAGCTTCTGGTCAAATATTAAAGAGCTGATATTCTTATAATTTTCTGTGCAGATGCCCTCAGATATTAACTAACTAATCTGTACTGATGGCTTTTTTTACCTGCTGCAGGTGGTCGAATTGTGAAAAATGTGGAAATCTAACTTCCACTTCCCCTTACTGTATCTTGGAGAGGGTCTCTCAGAGAACGCTTTGGTTGTTCAGCCCACTGAACAGAACCTGAAGCCCACAATAGCTGTTCTTTCTCACAGCAATAAAAACATCAACAAATCTAATCTGACGTCTAAACTTAGCAGCCCTGATACTGCTTATTCACAAAAGAGCTGATTAGAGTAGAGATTTCTTTATTTCATTGCGCTGAATAGTATCACTGTTAACAACTAAGTTAACAAGCATCTAATCATCTTCATTCCTTTATAAATAACTATTTTATGTTCTGTTTTTGTTGTTGTTATGTGGTTTTGTTTCTAACAATATTTTGATAATTTTCCCCTCAGGACTTTGGCCACCCCTGCACGGCCAACGATCCGGACAGCTGCCTGATGCCCATTTCTCCGCAGCACTTTATCGACCTCTTCAGATTCTAAACCCTCCCCGAGAAGTCCGTTTACCTTCAATCCCACGCCGAGCCTGTGTACAGAACCTTAACGTTGTTTACTTAAATACAAAGGGCTTCAAAATGGACAAAAGTTGACTTTTTTGTCTCTTTCAGCGCACAAGAAGCCCCATAAAACAATGTTGGTGAATATAAAAGGAACTTTTGTTTTTCTGCACTAATGTTTGTCTTTGAGACAGAAAAATGCTTCTCCTTACAGAGGGAATATGTAAGTGTGCAATATAAATATACTAAAAGGATTTAATGTATAAAACATGTTTTTGCATGTTCATGATAGGTGATTGGTAGTTGGTTGGATGTAATGAAGTTTTATAGAAATGGAAATTAACATTATCTTAAGAAAGATGGAGTTTGTTAAATATTTATATGAAAAGGTCAAACTGCATTATGATCCGTTTGGTGGCATATTTCTGCTTGTTTGTCATGTTTTTTCTGTGTTTCCAAACTTCTTGTCCTCTGTTAGTTCCTGCTGTGCTCTGTGTTCGTCGAACGTGTCGAAACTAAACAACGTTAGTGTAAAGCTCCGTTATCTGGACACGTTTTTCTACTTTTGTCAGAAGTCTAAAGTAACACAAAGGAAATGTAACTGATTAATTCAGAAAATCTTTTGTAACCCTCTTCCAACTTTTGTAATATCCCTTTACTGGTTCATGCTCTCGATGGTACTAATATAACTTTTATTGGACAAAAAACTCGCTATAAAATAAATGCTTTAAAAAAAACTGTTTCCTTCATGAATATTACTGTCATCAGTATTATAACACTTTTATAGATTTGAATTATTTTGCAAACTTTGTTTGATGCAAGGAGATGAGTATCAGCAGCTTTCTAAAAAAACTGGACTTGGGGAAACACAAAGTCAATAGTATGATGAGTAATCAGTCACCCAATCAAATATTTAGATTTCTATTGTTTGTAAAGATTTTTCCTCATGTTTCAGTTTTATAATTAAATGTCCAGCATTTCCTGAAAGAATGCATATCCCCCGGTGCCTGGCATGCTGGTTTTAAATAAAGACTGTTATCTTGAAAAGTTTTAGTGTTCTGTGAGATGTCATGTGATATCTTTAGATTTGGCTGAGTTGTCGCCTTGTTCTGTTTGCTAAAGTCAATACCATCTTCAATCAGTTTGACTCCAAACGTTAATCAGTTGTAGATGTACATTCAATGATTACTGACTGGGAGTTTAATTAAAATATGTTCACTGGTTCAAGAGATATTTTGCTAACAAACAGTCAAGCACAGAAACAGGCAGTTACAGTACATAACCTTCTTCCTTTCGATGGCAGGCAAGAAGTTCGTTTTGACTGCAGACTTCCAACTTCACCTGCAGATGGGGTAAGACTCCAACAAATGTACATCAAACAAATTAAGTTTTGCTTTAACCTCAAAATCCACAGAACAGGCTGGTATGTCAGAGTAAATCTTTATTCTTCTTTGAGAAATGTGACCCAGCACTTTTAATGAATAAACACAGGATACAGGTATCACTTTAGAAGCATCATTTTAATGAAATCAATACACAGATTAAAATGAAAGGAGCAAAGAATCTTTTTGTTCACCTAAAAAGAAAGAAAAAAAACAATATTGGAGAAATGAAATCACTCAGTTTCATCACATATACAAACATGAAGTGAACACACAGCATGTCAGAGCAGGTCATTTTAAATAATCTCAGCAGGTTTTGTGTGTAAAGTCTGACTCTGGGCAGATGCTTATCGAATACCTGCAGCTAAGCTGAAACGATGTCAGCAGATCTGTGCTGAGGGCGGTTTGGTCGAGTTGACATTCACAGCAAACAGGTGGGGTTATTTTATCACCTCAAGGCACTTCACAGGGGAAGGGGAGAGCTACTTTTTATGACACAGTGTCTAAATACACAGTTTGACTCCTCGTTTTTTTTTTTTTTTTTACTGATTCAGCATCCAATTGAACCATTTTTTTTGTTTGTTTATTTAGCTTTAATGCTGTGTTATTGTCATTAGAGACACATTTGTTGTATTAAAGTGAACAATTTGTACCCTGATGCATCTACAGCTCAAATTATCAGAATGAATACTATCCTGCAAACTTCACGCAACACCACCTTTAATTCTGCCTGTACGACAAAGTCTGTCACTTGTTCCCTTCACTTTACAAAAACACAAACGCTGGTTTTTCATAAGCTGTTTCATGAATGCACCAGGCATCTCTGATATTGAAGTTAAGGCCTCAGACAGTTTCGGTGTGCTGTATCTTTAGAGACAGAAATGGAGTGAAAACAAGCTTAATAAGCTTTCAGTAGCATGCTTGCATATTCTTTAAACCTCTAAAACAAGTCATTAAATTCTCCTCATTGAAAAGATTTTAAAATGGTACAGTAGTTTAAGGCTTTTGCCAGTTTTACAGTTTGAGTGTTAAAAAAATGTTTAAAAAAAAAAAACATCTGAGTCACAACCTTTTCCTTCAAATCTAAAAAAACCCAAAACTTTCTGCACAATATTTGAGAGTTTATCACGTGTTGGCATTGACCATCAATTGTACATAAAAGATGAAAGAGGTCATCGTAATGTCTGGTTTGTACAATCTGCCATTCTGAAGCTTTAGGAGTGAAACTAACTAACAACATCCTGACTTGTGGGAAAAATTCTCTGATTCACTGTCGTTTCTTTTTTTTTTTTGGAAGAAGTGGACATTTTTTTCAATGGAAATCAATGGGAGGCTAAGATGTTTTCAAGCTAGGACCTAGTAGTTGTCACTGGTATAGCATTTTAAGGCACTTTCCCATTTAATTCTTGTCTAATAGTGCGCTCCATTTTGCGCTCAGAAGTTGGAATTTCAAAATTCCAAGTCAGAAAAATCAGCTGGAATGCCCCACAGAGTCAAAATTCCTGACCAAACCCAATATTTAAGTACAATATGCACATGAAAAGCAATGCTAGCTATGGTAATTATCTATTTACTTGCACCTCTGTTATTTCTTTCTCATTAAATTAGTTGCACACATAGCACAACCTCTTTAGGAAACATGCTGCTACAGTGTTAGAACGCAGAGAAATGCATTAGCTGGTGTTGCTAATAATGATCAGCCTGCTCATTAAGCACAACTGTTGGCAAGTCCTTCTGGTTTTTGGACTTGTCCTTCAGTTAAGTAGGGTGTGATGTCATTCCCAGGTCCAAACTTCTGAGGTAAATGGAACGCCACATAGCAGTTTATGACTACAATGCATTTGAACAATCTATAGCATTAAAACTGGTCTGTTCTGGAGCTACACTACAAGAAAAAGTCAAATGTTGGCTAAAAAATCATCAGCATCTTAGAAAATGGAGGAGTCAGGAAAAGAGGTAGGTCAAAATTTTCTATTTAAAGCCCCCCCATGCGCTCTCAGACACAATCCCTCTGCTCATCTTGCTGATGCCAGCCAGCTTGACCTTGGCACGGGACGTCCACCGCACTGCAGCTGCTGAATCATTGGAGTCTGTCAGGTTGGCATAGCGAGAGGAGTCCTCCTCAAAACCCAGGCCACCCCACGACGGTATTTCCACTGGAATGCTGAAGGAGTCGGGGAGGGACACCCCAAACTCCCCCTTCTGACTGTTCTCCATGAGGGGTTCGTCGTTTACAGTCTCAGTTAATTTCCCTAATTGTGGCGGCTCCCAGCCCTCCATTTTCTCCAGTTTCTTAGCCGGTGAAATCTGCCTCATCGTCATTGTAACACTGTCCCAGAAACAGTAGCCTTTGTCCGTCTTGTCCTTCTTCTCCTTCTCACCGTCCTTGGCTTTCTTTTGGGGCCTGTGAGGAAACACAAAGAGCAGAAGAGAAGTTCAAACAGTTTGTTCGCATTAGGCAGGCGGCTCTGCGGAACTGTGTGGACCGCTGATATTGTAACCATAAATAGGACCGACTGGCTGAGGAACTGGTGTTTATCAGACATCTCAACACAGGAGCGCTCCCCAAACAGTGAGCCACGATGGAGGAATTCCCTTTTGTTTGTCAGAGCAAAGTGATTAATGGAGGTTTTCCTCTCCATACATGTTCCACTTCCTGAGCAGGTCTGAAAGATAACTGCTGGCCAACGCAGCTCAGGATTAGGTTTAAATAAATACAAGTAGATGGGTGCGACTCCATTGTTTCTAGTCAAGAGTATAAATGTTTTTATTCACACACTTGGCCAATAATGGCTCCAAAACGCTAATATATTGACTTGATGTAAACCAGAAGTGCCTTTGGCTGGTGTGACATGCTGTACATGTAACAAAACTTCTATTTTTCTTCCTAAAACATGACAATTACCCACTAATGTTATGCAGTCTGGTACCGTAAAGGATTCCAGAAACATTTAGTGAGTAGCTAAAATTTGACAAGCAAAAGTAAGACAGTAAGAAAACAAAAACACTGAAAGAAACTAAGATTTGTATCCATGTGCAGAAGTATCTATTCCCATCCTATTTATCAGGTTATTTAAAGAAATAATGAAAAAATGTGGTCCTGACTTTTTGACTTAAAGGTTCATCCAGAGCAATTTATTGTCATGCGGTGGAACTATGGCGGCGAACCCAGAACGCAGACTCAACTTAATCCACAAAAATTTATTAAACTAAAACTCGAACAAAACAAAAGGCTGACGTGGCAGCAGAAACTAACAATAACAGAAATCCAGAAGGCAAGGCAAGGCAAGGCAAGGCAAGGCAAGGCAAGGCAAGGCAAGGCAAGGCAAGGCAAGGCAAGGCAAGGCAAGGCAAGGCACTGAACAAAGAGACATGACAAAACGGAATGATCCAGTGGTGTGTGGGAGAAACGGACAGGTCTTTATAATCAGGAGGTGATTGGAAAGTGGACACAGGTGAAGCAATTAACCAGACTAGAGACAGGTGTAGATGGGCGTGGCAGAAAGGCAAAAGAGTGACTGGGGAGGAGTGAATAGTGACAGCAAACATGAACAGGAAAAACTAAACTGAAACAATAACTCAAACCGAAACAAGACCATAATCAAAACAACAAACTGAAAATACCAAACTATAACAGAAACAAGACAATAATCAAAACAACAAACTGAAAATACCAAACTATGACATTTATTACAAATTTTGATGCTTCCAACTAAGTTTTCTCCCTGCAGTATCGCAAACAGTGTTCAGTATTTTCTTTAGTCCTGTGACAACACTAAACTATGATCAAGTGGCCAAAAGAACTCAATGTCCTGCAGCCTTGCAAGTAAAGACAAAACAGCAGAAGATGCTGCAGTTTAGCGGGCGCTCTTGAGTCATTTCACCCCAAAACAAAAATATACAAAAGTTTTTGTCACTCTTGATGTATATACCAAATTTCAGGCATCAGGGGGATGTTTGATTGCCAAACAAAGAGTAACAATAATAGACACTTGCAGTCAGTTGGCCTTGTCATCATCTTTGGTGTTTCTGCCTAATTGGGAATAAATATATCTTTGTCAATTTGACAATGACACACTGATAACATACTTAAAATGTGCAACAACTTTCAGATTTAAAGGGAGTGTTTGGTGCTTTTTCTTACTTTTTGGTGCCTTTAAAAACCAATTCCTTGCTTCTCAAAGGAATAGTTTAGATTTATTGAAGTGAGATTCTGTGGAAAGCTTATTTAATATTGATATCTTAGCCGATAATGTTTGCTTAAACTGCTATTTTTTAAACTTGAGTTTTTTTAAAATGGCAGCAATTCACTTTGTTCTTAACCCCACTCAGACTAGCCGTTAGCTTGTCAATCTGATCAGAATGAAGTCTGATCAAACCAAGGTTGTTCAAAAAGCTATCTACAACAGGTAAGATAATAACTGTTCAGGACTTTTCCACAGAATCTCCCTCTAAATTATCACTTTGACCTTTCTGCAACATATTTCTGTTTTTTGCGTTTGTTGGTTTTCTTCAGTGAACATGTTTTCAAGTTCCTGAAGACGTTTTCTTGATTTCTTACGCTCCTCTGCAGCTGCACATCTGTGAGGAAGAGGTGAACACTTGTGCCAAACTCACCCTTTGCGATCAGCCAGCTTCACTCCTGTCAACAAGAAGTGCTCATCGTCTTTAGAGGAGAGCATCTTCTTCTCCCGCCTCTCCTTCTTGGACATGATCTTTTTCACCTTGGCCTCCTGACAAAAGAATCAGCAGAAATAAAAACAAGATTATATATAAATCTGTAGCACTAAGAAGATTTCCCTAATTTGTTAGAATGTTAGGTTGTTAAATCTGATGCTTATTTTTGGCTGATTTCAGCCCCTAATGAGGGTTTGACAGGAATAAAGAGAGGCAACAGTTTGTTCAGACTGCTAAATGTTCATTTTGCTGAAATTCTTTCATAAGCCGTGCTGGCTTTTCACACATTCCAGTGGGAGATACTCGACTCCCACTGTACATTCTGGTCTCCCCCATCAGAATTCCTCCCTAACTTCACAACCTCTGCTGTCTTATCAGCGATAAAAGAGCAAAGTTTTGGCTTCCTTTCTCACCAGAAGAAAAAAGAAAAAAACCCTCCCCAATCTGAGCTGTCAAGGTCTCACCCTTCACTCCTTCCTACATCCGTCTCTGGCTTTGCCTGACTTTGCGCTCAGTACATAAAATATTATTTGATTAATGGGTTTAACCCAGGCAGTTCTTTCCCTGAGCGTCTTTTGTTTCTGCTTTTTACCTTGAGAAGGAGGCGAGTTCAACCACCCTGAAGGTGGTGAACAATGAAGAGTCTGGGACCGGAAGCAGCTATAACAAGCAGAACATCTTGTTGGGATATGAAAGCATGCATCAACAACTTCAGTGAGACGCTTCCCAGTTCGAGTTTAGGTTAAACAAACTTTTAGCAGAATTTTTTTTGTCCAACAAGTAAACAGGCTGTGAAAGATTCTGATAAATGTCAAAAACAAACACCCTCCTCTCACCTGTCGTTGCAACACACATGCCTGTGAGCAAATCAGCTGCAAGATTTTATCACTAAATAAACATTTACAAATTATAATCTTGAGTATTTCAGCCCTCTGTATCTGCTCTGGCTCTTTTTCTTTATTCCAGTTATTTTTATTCTTTCTTTCTTCTGCATAAAACCAAGCAGATTTGAAGGAGCTTCGAAGCGAAAGAAATCAGAGACGCCAAAGCAGAGGTGAAACCTTCCGCTTGTATGTGTGTGTGGTTAAATTCTAGCTGTATATCTGTGCACTTGCATGCTCGCTCATACAGAGGCTGGCCTATTCGCTGTTCGCTGCGGATTCAAAGCCGCTCAGTGATCAGTAATCTCTCCTACCCAGAAGGTAAACCAAGCGGCCCTCTGGCTCGCTGTGAAGGGGATCATTACCTCCAGCTCCACGCCTGGCAGAACAATACAGACTTTAATTAAACTAAATTCTTTCAGGAATAACTTCTTACGCAGCAACTGAAGGATTTAAAATCATGTTTTTGAAAGAAAAGTTCAAAATTGTCAAAAGAAAAACTAAAAAAAAAGAATATTTTATACTGGGTCTTTGCTTTTGATGGGGATGTAAAGGCACTACAGGCAACACTTCAGATGTTTTTAAATGAGCTTCTGTGGAAAGTTTATGAACAGATAATATTTTACTTGTTGTTTTAAGACAGCAGCAATCCAATTTGGTCTTATTTTGGTCTGGGCCTCTCTCCGACTAGCCGTTAGCTCATCAATCGGACCAGAATGCAACCCTATTTCTCCACACTGAGGTCATACAAAGAGCTAGCTACAATAGGTTAGGTAATATTTGTTCATAACCTACCCACAGAACAATCCGTGGATCTATTTTTGTATACCTGCCTGATCCTAAGCATGGTCCCTGTCTCCAGCAGTCGCCAGTCCATCACAGAGCCACAAAGACGCAAATAATAACTCACACACACTCCCACCTAGGGCCAATTTACAGTCACCAGCTAACCTAACAAGCATGGTTTTGGAGAGGAAGAAAACCCACACATGCACAAGAAGAACATGCAAACTCCACACAGAAAGGCCCCAGTGAAGAGTCGAACCCAGGAGCTTCTTAATGCAATGAAACAGTGAGACCCTCCACAGAAGTCCACTGCAGAAGACCTTAGCTACTGCTTTTATGCCAGAATTGGAGTTGTTTCTCACTGTCTTTTCTTTGTTACATGTTACCTAAATCTACCAGAAATAAATGTTTCAAAAAATGTAAAAAAAACAGCAATAAAACTTGCAATCTTTAAAAATTAGGTGTATTGGGATTCTGTAAAAAATACAGTTAATTTTGCTGTTGCTGCTCTAAATCTTCTATTTAGGAAGGAGACATCCATCATTATGCTCTTTGACCACCAGTAAAGTCACAAATCAAACTGCTTCAAATCAATCAGCTTCTTCCAGGTCTCTCTGAACACTTTCTCCGGCCTAATATGAGCATAAAACACCAAAGTGGATCAGAGCCGTAGCCGTCCACAGTGTCCAAGCAGCCAGTGGCTATTTTCAGCCTTGTTTTTCCTCTGTAGATTGTTCCAGTCTAAAAAGCACAGCTCCTCAAAAGAATGCAGCACTTCCTTCCCTTCTCCGGTCCAGCCGTCCTACACTCCCAAACAGCACAGATTAAGAAATATTTTCCCCAGAGCGAGGTTGCGTCCGGTCGCCGTAGGTAAACCAGGTCCAGTTTAGAGACGTCACCTGATTTGCTTCATGCATGAAGAAGAATTAAGACACAATTACACGTTGGAGTAAAGACTTTCTGTCGGCGCATCCATCTCTCACGAACAAAGTGACGACAGGAAAGCACCCGCACGTGCAAACAATACATCATAAATGGCACCGTTCACAAATACAGAATCTACAAGCAGGGTGATGATCCAAGTACAAGTGAGCTAAAATGTCACGCACGGATTAAACCCCAAACCTTCCATCAACCACAAATTTAATAGTTTAATATCCTTCCAGAAGGTAATAATGACATAATAGTTTCGAATGAGGCAAACCGTGTTTCGTGCCATGTTTTGTGCTGCTTTAAATGACTGCTAACAATAAACAGTTTATTTCTAATGGTTATGAACGTGCATGTAGACATGTCGGCTCAGATTACCTCCCAGACTGATGCTTCTTTAATAACCTAGCCTAAGAACTAATGTGCTTCAGCTCTTTGAACTGCAGGTATGTTTGAACTTGTGGTTCTGTTTTGTTGGAGCTTGTCCTCATTTCATGAGCAGTAAAGTAAAGTGTAAACAATGTTAAATGGTGATTGGTAGTGGTCTGCATGTGTTGGACCTGTGAGACAGGATTCATGCTGCTTTTTGCCTGATGTCTGAAGGGACAGACTGCAGCGCCTCACAGATACTAGAATATAGATGTAGTTCAAAATAGAAGCAATGACAGAGTATCTTATAATAAACATTAAAAATGCACAAAGGTCTTTATTTCTTTTGACCTGCTAGATGTGGGTGGTGTGTCTCTCTGCAGAGACATCCCCATTTCCTGATATATTAGAAAATTAAAAATTAAAAGCTGCTGTTTTTAGCAGTTCATTCATGTTAACCAGCAGTACTGCCTTCATTGGTTACTTGATTGTCTCTTTTTTCATTTATTTCTCTTTGCACAGCAAGTAATCAGGCGTTGTCTTGAAATTTAATCATTGTTCATAAAAGAACAAAACCATCCAGATCTCATTTCCCTGGTGTGACACGTCTGTCCTTGGGTGAGAATAACAATACAAACATGCACCATATCAAGAGACAGTTCAGGTTTCCAAAGATAAGCTGAAGGGTGATAACTGGTGTGTTTACAGACAAACACTGCAGCTTCAGCACTCCTCCGAACCTCCAGCTTTACATCAGCTGCTCTGTGAACCACAATGTGCTCAGCAGAAACTGTCCGACTGACTGCTCAGATGTGAATCAGTGTTGTTTAAAGAAATAGGATCTTTAGGTGATAATGTGTGATGTTGTGGGTGTGGTCACGTGTTTGAAAAGACAGGATTACTGCAGATCTTTAAGGTAAAATTCTTCAAACTGAGCATGTATTTTGAGGCAGACTGTTTGTTTGAGTTTCGTCTACAGAGCTGTAAGGTTGCTGTTTACCTTGGTCGCCGCAGTGACGGTTTCCTCGTCCTCTTCCTCTCCTGCGTCTTTATCCTGCGACACATACGGACACAATAACGCCATCAGAACACAACCGGTCACACCACTTTTACACAAGCTAGTCAGGAGTGTGTTAAAGCTGTGACTTCAACACTGTTTAGACTCTGGGATGGAGGGATGGAAGAAGAGAAGAAACCACTGAGATCTGAGGTCACATTTAAACAAAAGAGGCAGAAAACAGACCTAAACTTAGTGCATTATTGTTACACCTCCTTATGTGAATTTAACAAACCTACTTTGTTCCATTGTGTTTCACTATTAAGTTTGTTCTTTTCATTTTATATCTTCCTTTTGTTTAAAAAGACAATGGTAAATAACTGAATCATAAATCAAGACAAAACTTTGAGACACTGACCGGTCCCAATTTTTAAAAATCAGCAGTCGCCAATGTCTGTGCACACGTTAACATTTACCACTTAGGGACGTGTACATTTTTCTGTGGATTGCTAAATATGTGTTTATTATGTTTATGTTTAAGTTACACAAATAATGGATAATGTTGCTAGATGAAAAATTCATATTAATTAGATTTTTTTTTTAAATTGCTGTTGTGAATTGGCTATCAGCTGCCCCGATTCCTAAAAATTGGTATCAGCATCAGCCAGAGAGAAAGCCAAAGGTTTAAACAAAAACCTCACGCAGTCAGAGTGAGTGTTGGGGATGACTCTCAGCTACTGCCACACCAAAGTTTGCTCAGTATCTGTAAAAGTGACTGAGTTAGAGCTATTTTTGTATTCTTGAATTGGGTTGACACCTCGCCTGCAACCAGAAAATATTGCTGCATTTAACAAAAACGGTCATAGCAAAGATATAAAAATATATATTATATTACATAAGAATCTGAAACAATACCTATAAAACCACAGCAGTTAGGTTTCTCACTTCGAACATCATCAGCACCAGACTTAAAACTATTAAAATCTTTCAAACAACAATAAAATTTCACACATCTGTCAGCATCACATATGTTGTTGAAATATGCTGTCTCTTTTCCAATTTTAAAGAAATATATCATTTTATTCATTTGCAAATAACTGCTTCTATTCTATTACATTTTGCACAGTTTTGGTTTTTCTGAGACCAGTTTACTATATTAAAAGTATGAAAACATTATTACATGATAATAAAATAATTCACTGTGTATTTTTTATTCTCATAACTGAAACCTGCATTATTTTGGGACTTTTCTATGCAGTAACTTCCTATGAAGCTTTGTGGTGCATAAAAAAAAACAATGGCTAAAGAAAGCCATTGTTGTCCAGAACAAGAAGTGTGAACATTTTTGACTAGAATAACTTCTCAAAAGACTTTGCAGAAATTATATTATGAAAGGAGGGCAGACAGAAATCAGCCGACGTTCAGACTCCTGAAGTTGAGCCAGAATTCCTACAGAAGGATCAAAGCTTGGAGATCTTCTAACATCTAATAACTCCATGGGAAGGAGGCGAAAAAGCTTCGGCTGGACAAGTCTGAGCAAAGTCTGCACCACATAAAGTGATCAAAGACCCCCCACACACACACACACACACACACACACACCGACTACTATTAAAACAGAAAATCATTATAACTTTAGGAAGGAGGGGTGGTGTTTTGTTAGGGGCAATGAGTTAAAACAAATCCTCCTAGCAAACTAATAGAGCTGTTTTCTGCTTTTCACTTCTTTCTGTTGATCATTTCTACTGCAGTGTTTTAAAACCCGACACTTAACTTCAATACCAAAGAAAAGGCTCAGAATCTTCAAATATTTTAGAATTTCCAAAACCAAGAGGCTGAGCGATTTGACCATAACCCCCAGGGACGCCACCAGAAAGCATTCAAAGGGGGGCCAAATGGAGACCACTGATTATCTTGTGGTGATTCACCAAAACCAAAAGCCATAACTGTGAGGATTTGGATTTTTTTGTTTCTGTTTTATTTTCTTTATGGTTTCTCTGTGGGTGTTAATTAGTGTTTTCAGTTTGGGTTTTTCCTGTTTGTGTTCATGCTCAGTATTCACTCCTCCTCCGTCACTCTTTTGCCCTTCTTGCCACGCCCATCTCCACCTGTCCGTAATCATCTCCACTCACCTGTTTCCACTTCCCTCGTTACCCTCAGCACTCAAATACCCGGTCATTTCTCCCACTAGTCGCTGGTTCATTGTTTTTTGTTTGCCGTTAGCTGCCATGCTCCGTTACCTTGTCTCCTTGTTGTTCTGCCCACCGTCGTTTGGATTTTTGTTCTTTTAAGTTGCTGCCTCGTCAGCTTTTGTTTATTTGTCTTATTTAATAAATTAGTTTCTTTTGGAATGAGTCTGTGCTCAGGGTTCCTTTCCATCGTCCACAAACCTGACAATAACAGAATTTAAGCAGTTTTGTTATGTTATCAGGAAATCACCATCTAATTTAAGACTATTCTTTACAGTTGATATCACTAATTGAAAACAGCACAATCACTACTCAGCTTATTGAAGCTTGTCTTTTCCTGAATTTATATTTATATTAAAATAAATATTATATATATATAATATATACTATATATATAGTATATAATATTTTTTTTCTGCCATGAAGGATTTCTGTTGCACAATAAAAGTTAATAAGTGGCTAAATTAACCCAAACTGCAACCTTCTCTTACATCCATCCAAGATGTTTTACTGAATAAACCTAATCTGTCAATGTGTTGCCTAAACTAAACCAAACTGTGACTGAAACAAGTCCGCTTAGTGTAAACTCATAAAGGCATCGACTACTTATGGCTCATAAAAACTGAACAATAATCTGGAGTTAAAGTTGTGTTGGAGCTGTTCACCAACGGATGAAAAGTGCCTGGATAAAACTTCTCTTTCTAGGAAAAATAAAATAAAAATATGAAACTTCTGAGAAGACAGACTTTGATTATTTTATCATCAAGTTTAAGGAAGTACTAAGAAACAGGTTTTTTTGCCTGTTTACAGAGTGTGCACTATAACTTGGCCTTTCAGGCTGAACTAGCAAAGTTGTGATGAAACAGCAGATCCATTCAGACATACAGCTTAAAATGAAAACAAGAAACAAGCTGTGCCAGTCGCAGAACTCAGAAAAAAAAAAGAAACCTAATTTACTTCACAGCAGGCATGTCCTTAAGCTAAAATATGTACAAATCTTCACACAGGACGTTATGCAAAAACCTTCATTCTGACATTTATGTGTGGCTCAGAAAGACAGCTGCCGTTTTCAGAATTGATAACTTTCCGTTCCACATCGGGTGGTTGATTAGGTTGATTACAGCAACGAAAACAGGTGAATACAAAAACATATTTAGATCAAATGCGTCGTGGGCCATACTGAAGGACTCCATGAAATCAATAAAGTATCTGTCATAATGGTTTCTTTTTTACTTCATACTTTCATTTTCTGGTGTAAGTTCTGTAAAAATAAAAAATCATTGGAGGTATGAGTCACTGGAAGCACATTACACATTTTTAAAAATAACTTTATCAATGACTGAACAAAGCAGCTGTGAGAACAGTTTCAAAGCCTCAGATCTGATCCTCCAGTGCTGAAAATCACACTTTTAAGGACTTGGAGCTGGAAACTAAACGCCATCAGAGCCATCAGGTAGTTTGTCTTTAGTTGAGGAAGACCGATTGATCAATCAGATGATTATGTGGCCTGATTTTTGCCTTTTTTTTTAAATAATTGGTATCAGCCATGCTTAAGCGCACCAAGTTGATTAAAAAACAGGCACAACGTGGTTCCACTTGACACTACACCCTCGTGTTCATGTGCTTCCTGCGATGGAGGTGCCTTGTTTTGGCACATCAACAAACCGCAAAGGTAGATGACCAGAATATTATCCTAACTTTCCACTTTACGATCATACTTTACTGATGACAGATGGTTTCAGGATGTGGGTCCTGACCAAAGTTGTTGTCTTGGTGATGTCATCTCTTGCGGCCTGTGTAGACTTTATGAATTGGGTGTGAAGAAAGTTGAGTTTTAAAATATATACTGTATATAAGCAGGAGGCTGTGTAATAAGACAGACAGCCAAGTTGCTTTTTTATTTAAATGTTGAAGGGATTCACTTGAACTCATGAGATAAAACAAATGCCCGATCTTCATTAATTCGACCGTCTCCCCTTCAGCAGGAGATTAGGTCCGTTTAATCTTCCTTATCTCCTTTATGACTTTATAATTTAGCTGCGAGGCTGTCTTTAAGTGCCGCTCAGCCTTAAATGATCCCTCCTGACAAAGCTGGTGGAATCACAGCAGTTTTCTTCCAGTGTTCAGTTGGTTTACTGCTTAAAGCCGAAGACAAACATGCACCTTCTGCAGGCTAACTTCTGCTCAAAGTCTGCTGAACTTCAGTAGAGTGTGTCTGATGAAAGAGCGAGCAGGTTCAGGATTTACTGATGCCTCAGAGATGTGGAGGAAAAGAATGACGCTCTTTAGATTCCCTTATCCCTTTTTACTGTCCGTCTGCTGAACAGTCTCAACTCACAACATGCAAACTGTCTGCTCTGCCAATAAATCCATCAACAGCTGAAAGGTAGATAAAAAATGCTTGTTTGGAGCCTAACTAGCCAAAACTCCATGTTTCTGACAAAACGACAGACACACAAACAAACTTAGGTCTGATTCCCAAACCAACTAAAAGAATATGGCTTTAAGGTTTGACTGAGGCCAAACTTTGACCTTTAACTGCTCTGGTGTTGCTCCAAAGCAGCATCAGAGCAGCTGTCCAAACCCATGCTGATTAATAACAATAAAAACTAATAAATAACAACTCAAAGTGCAGCGCAGGCTTGAATTCATAGCTCCTCTTGCAGCATTTCACTCTGGGTTGGGGCTGGACTTTGAGGCATTTGAGGCCCCTTTAATTCTTCTCTTTTTCAGCTCTTTTCAGTGTAGATTTGTTGCTGTTTGGGACCACTGTCTTGTTACGTGATCCAGTTTGAGTCAAGCCTCAGATGGCCTCATGACTGACTCAAAAATACTTTGGTGTACAGAGGATTTCATGGTTGACTCGATGACTGCAAGGTGTGCTAGACCTGTGACTGTACAACCAATCCAAGTCATCACACCTCCACTGCCGTGCTTATCAGCTAGTGTGAAATATTGACACTAATAGAGAGATTTAGTGCTAAGCATGATACCTAAAGATCTCCAGTTTGGTCTTTTTAGTTCAAAAATGTTTATGATTTATTAGATGTAACTTTAATCTGTTATGCCATGTCCTTTTCAAACATGTCATACTCTTCAGTCTTTTTCTAACTGCACTGTGATGAACTTTAGTATCGAACATACTAGCTGCAGTCCAGATTCCATGCAGAGTTTCTGTCAATTTCTTTTTCACAGTCTGACCTCAGGGTAAACTTACTGGAACATCCACTTTCTTCCCAAAGATTAATGATTAATAATCTTTTCTCACTGTAAAATGTGATGGGCTTCAAACTGATTGGGAAAAACATTTAAAACCTTACCCAAACAAGAGGGCAGCAAAATCTGCTTCTCTGTAAGATCAGTGCTGATGTCCTCCTCTTTTACCAGTTTAATAAGACGATTTTTTTGTTTGTTTGTTGTTATTTTATTATTCCCTGATTGTTTCTGTTTTATGACTCAAATCAGTAATGGCACAAAGTAATATGACGTGTGGAGTTGTTTGTCTGAGTTTGTATTTACTTCATTTGAAGGCTCGATAAGGAGCAGAGGACTTTTACTATGTTTTGTTCCACAGTTTTGTTTTCATAGCTTCGATCATAAACGTATCAGACTACATACTATGAAACTGTAATTGACATTTATTTATTTTTTTATGACATTTAACAGAGTAGGGCTTTCCCTGTGTTATCATATTTGAAATATCAGGAAGTGGAATATGATTAAGCACTTTGAATCGCCTTGTTGCTGAAAAGGGGTATATAAATAAATTTGACTTGACTTGACTTAATCTGCTATGAGGTGATTTGTTTTGTAGTTTTTAATAATGTTAGGTCAAATTTTTACCATACTGGTTTAATTAAAAGTGTTCCAACACACATTTCTGCACTTTATATTGGCATGAATTTTAAAAACTATTGTTTGGACTGCATGAAATAAATCAGACTGCCTTCTTATTTGAAGAAATCGAAGGGGGAAAAAATGCTGCATTTTTCAGACTGTGTTATCATAACCTTCATCCTGGTTTCATCCTGTTTCTCCTCTGGGTTTATGACATCTTACAAGCCAACCTCCTGACCCCTTGGTTATACTTTACTGCCATGGTGACTCGGGGAGACCTCCCTGATGACTTTCCCAGGAAATCTGCGGCGGAGTCGCTGCTCTGTCTGATCTCGGATCAGCTCCTGTCAACAAATTAACTCTGACAGCCACTGGACTTACAGACACTGACTGAACTCAAAGCAGGCCCTCAGATGGAAAAGGCACATGTTCCCAAGACAGAAGGTGAGAAGGGAACCAATAAAATCCAACCAAGGGTCGTAAATCTTGACTTTAGCACAATACGAGATGGTGGGAAATAATGTTGAGCTGTCTTCCTAATCAGCTCACAAGAAGATATTTAATTCAAATAAATATTTGTTACAGTCTGTGTTGGATAACCTTAAATATCATTCACTGTTTTCTCAATCAAAACCCAGAGTACTTACAAATCTCCCAAATTCCTTGACTAATGATTCCTTTAAGCACAGATTAAAGGAGGTAAGTTGATTAGATAACACAAGCATGATGGCAGAAGATTGTTTAGACTTTGCTGTGACGTAATCCTAAATGAGGAAAAGGACCCCAGTGAGCTTTCTGGCATTTATCCAGCCTGAAATTTGCAAATTTAAATGAAGCTTTTTCCCTTTTACTGGAATTTTAGCTTCACATTCATTATTATTGGTGACAAACTGATGACCAACTCTGACTTTATTGTAAGAAAACATAAATGTTCACAAAGAGGATCATCTAATGCAAAACTGATGTGGATACAAAGGTTTATAAAATATAAAATCTTTCAGATTTAAGTTGTTTTAAGATGGCTGTTCAACTCTCCAATCAGAATTAAACTCTTTCTCCAAACTAAAGTAGTAGAGCTATCTACAACAGGTAAGATACTGGCTACTCATAACTCCATTTAAAAAAAAATATCCAAACTATCCCTTTATTACAAAGCACTCACAAGACAGTCACATTTCTTTTTCTTGTGAGCCAGGACACTGGATGTCTGGCCCTTTGAGAGTTTGTTTCCCCCTCATGTCCTCTCTGTAACACCATGACTGAGCCCAGCTGCAGGCTATCTGGGACATATGAGCATGACATAAAGGCAACAAAGAGACATTTATAACTTGCCTCCTCTGTCTGACACTCAAAACTCACACATTTTTGCACATAATCAATACAGATTTCACTTTACAGCTCCAACGTTTGCACTGAAATTCTACATTTAAAAGCAAATATATTTATATCCAAGGCAGAGGCAGCCTTAACCATTAGGCAAAAGTAGGCAATTGCCAAAAATTTCAATGAAACTCAAAGATGGCAAGGTTTGTAGGAAGTTATAAACAAAGGTGTCATTGTGAAGAACATATATGGAGTGCTTTTTTTAGTAAGCTCAGATAGGACCCTCAGAAATAACCAGGAAAAAGTTACAACCTCAAAAGTCCCACCATCTACAAGCATCAGTCCCCAGAAACTAACATCCACAGCTATTGATGGCCTCAGGAGTCTGCAACCTGCAGCTCTGGAGTTTTAACAAATGCTAACATGGGGGTGAAGAATATTTAAAGTGGGATACTTCTATTAACAATTTTCCACAAATATAGAAAAGACTAGCTAAGGCTTACATATGGAGTTCAGATTTTTTAAAAGGGGGTACACATGTTTGGTCTTTTTCTTTGTACTATTGTGTAAAAATAAAATGGTCAATGGTTTATTGTAGATACTTAGTTTCGTAAAAAAAAAATTGTATGTAGTAATTGTATTTAGTGGGAAAAGGAATAAAAATTGTTCTTTGATTGGAAGGACCCCTGGATTAAGTGAACCAGGATCTTACTGCTCTTGTAATAAATGTTCACAGTTAAGACTTACTTGAAGCATTAAGTGGGTCTTAATGAAATAAGTTGAGGGGCCCATGTCTGGGTTTTGCCTTCCCCCCCGCCTCTGATCCTACCATAGGACATGGTTTTTACTTTATAAATCTACTTTATTATCTCACTCCGTTAAACACTTGTGTTTTATTTAAATCCTCAGCATTTTCTGGTCTGGTCTCTTCAGTTTGACACAACTATGGGACACTTGTCCACCTCCTCCTGCTTCCCATCTTTGCGATGAAAACAAGTGTTTTGCGCGTCGGTTCTGTTCGCACGAAGTCAAAACGTCATATAAATCCGAGTCAAAAACCTTTGAACGTCAGTGGCACACTTAGCCAGCTCTCCTCGGCTCTCTGCAGTCCTAAAAGGCAACAGTGTGTCAGTGAGTGTGGCGGCTATTGTTCGCAGACAAAGCCGTTTTCTTACCTTGTAGGAGTGATGATAGTGCCAGGACATGTCGTCCTCCTCTGACGCGTAATCCACCAGGACTTTACTCTTCGTTTTCTTGAACATTTCTTCGCTTGTGGCCGACACGAGCTGTCTCTAACGTTTTAAGGGAAGCAAATGCCTAATTCGGCAGCAAAACTAAACCAAAAAAAAAAAAAAAAAAAGAAAGAAAGAAAGAAAGAAAAACTAAACACTAAATCTGGTTTTTCTGCACTTAAAATGAAATACAAATCCATACCTGAAATCACTCATATTATAAGATTATAGTAGCNAAAAAAAAAAAAAAAAAAAAAGAAAGAAAGAAAGAAAGAAAAACTAAACTTTCCTCCGCTCAGTTCTCTGGAGAGATGGCAGCGCCACCGGAACGCCTTTCGCTCTTCTGGTTCTTTTCCCCCTCCCCGACAGTTGTAAATCCTGACTCTTTCTCTTTCTCACCCCCCCTGAAAACAGCTCATTCAGGAGAGGAATGGGGAGCGGGTGCTGTTTCATAAGAGTTTGGCTTGAGTTCGGTGCGTTTTTACGCAAAGCTGGACCACCTGGACGTCAGACAGCAGCTCCTCCCACAGCAGCAGCCCTCCTCCTGCCTCCTTCAGGTTGCCATGGCAGGAGGAGGAAGGGGTCTTCATCTGTGGCCAAAATAAACACTGGCATTCATGCAAAAAATGCTCAACTTTTCTTTTTTTGGTTTGTTTGTTTTTCTTGTATTTGAAACTTATGATAATTGTCACAGGATGAGCTGGCATGGATCAATATTTCTTAAATTGTGCCTACTTTTTGTTCAATCACAAGTACAGTAAGGCAGAGTCCCATTCAAAGTCAGACTAAGTTTAAATTTTATTTTAATTCAGTCATTATTAGAAAAATAAATGTATGTGCTATTCAGGTTTAGAAGCACAAAAATTCGCTGTTCTGGTCTCAGTTGGCTTTATCTCTTCAGTTTTAAAGGAAAAATAAACGTTCTGAGATACAACAGGTCCAAGGAGCAAACCAGGTTTATCTGTCAGAGCTTGTTCTGTCCCTCTTGCTTGGGAGTCCTTGACATGGAAAAAACAAGATTATTTACCATACACAGGGACTGTTTGTTGTTCAAAGCTTAAGCCACTGTACGTTCATCTGTGTGTGTGTAAGTGTGTGTGCGTTCATCTGAAAATTAAATCTCTTTCCTTCTCTGAAAAAGCCTCTGACGCGTGAGGAAACAAAAACCACATTATGCTGGTGGGCTCACCCCTCGAAACAGCCTCAGTTCAGCCCAGGTTAAGACAACTCACCTGATTCAAAGAGCCTTTAAGTCCTGCTTCAACTTCCACATTATAAAGTTAATCAGTTTTGGAGTGAGCGGGTTGGTGGAGGAACTCGCAGGGGAAAACAAATGTTATCAGACGAGTTTTATTTTTATGCTGCTTTTTGCCTGATTGGACAGCCAGAGCAGACCTGATTACCCAAAGTAGCATTTCTGACTGAATGTTTTTCATCAGTTTGTCTGATAAAGTTTGCTATCAGCTCTTTGCTATCAGCCGTCACAAGCCATGACTGGCTGTTAGGACGTGTCCATCAGCCCTCAGTGCAGCTGGATCAGTGACCTTTGACACTGAAGCCCATTGGTCAACCGGACCAGCACTTCTTGAACCAACATTCCCGTAGAGGTCTGTCTCTACAGAGCTTATTTAGAGTCAAGGTGGCTTCAGCGTCCTCCCATCTATGACTCATGGCCCTTTGAATTGTTACTAAACTTTAGAAAAAACTACTAATTACTAATATTATTATTATTATCATGACCTAAACTTATAGATGTACCTGACTTGTCACCTTTCATTTTGTATTAAGACAATTTATTATTCTAAAAATGTTGTAAATATCTATTCGTCTACATACGTATCATTGGATAATCTTATAAGAAATACATTTTGTAAAACGTACTGTTTCTTCTTTTTCTTAAATATTGGTTTAATTTTTTTTCCTACACAACTTTCCTGTTTGGTTTAGAAATGTTTGGGTGCTTGCAAACATGTGTTCATCTCCTCTTTTCTCAGGCTGTGTTGTCTGTTTTCTTCTTCTCTTTGCTGTGTCCAGAGGATATGTTAGTTTCTATGTGCAGTTATTGACTCAAGGGCTGTTTTGTGACTTTTGTGCCTGCCTGTGCTTGACCTTTGCCATTTAATAAACTTTGGATTCTGGACTGTGACCTGCTGAGGTTAAAATTCATGTTCCCTTGTTTGGTTTTTCCCAAGTTATTTTTTTAAATTCACACAATTATCGCAGTTTGATTAACTGAACTAACAGGAGGTTAAGCTGTCACATGTACATAAGGTTATTAATCCATTAACAATTTGCATGGGGGAAAAAGACAAGGCCAATTAGACAACAACTTTCAGATTAATACAGTGCTAAAGTCAGGATTTAGTGGTTCATTTTAGCTGATGAATACATTCAGATACACAAGTCAGATGTTTTGATGCTGCTTCTAAATGTTGATGGAGTAATTAAAATGCAACCATCACTAACAAACATGAGTCTTTTTTTTAACACTGGAGCCTAACTTGATAGGCTCAGTATTTACAGCTGTGACAGTTTACTGCATGTGTTTTCCTGAGCAGGATGTGTTTCTGAGGACATATAAGCTGCTGTTACGTCAGCTGTTCTGATCTTTGAGACAGGAGGTCAAGTCTGACGGGGTCAAACCGTCATGGAGGAGCACAGCTGGGATTATCCAGCCTGCTTTTACAGTCTCGCACCAACACATTCAACTCGCATCCAGACAGCTGACCTGAGCCTTCTTGGACTCAGTGCATTAGGTTAATGTCTTAATTACTTAATTTTGTCTCAACAAAAATTTAAAACAATTAAGTGTTATAGAGAAACCAGGATACAACTGTAAGGGAGATCATAGAGTATAGTTTCATGTTATTTTAAAACAAGTTTAATAAAGCACTTTTAGCACAAAATAATGGAAACAGATCGCTCAAAGTGATAAACCAACAAGGTTTTGGGGCAAAGCTTTTCCTGCATTGTTTAGACTTCTTTGGTTTCAGCAAGAAAATAAAACAAAACACTGAAATACTCACAAAATATGGTTTAGCACTAAGTACCTAAACCAGAAGTATATTTTCTTTAAGAACTGCTAAGAACTTAGAAAACACAGGTAGGTGTGCAAAAGCTGTACTTCAGCTTAGCTATCAGCGTTTACTAACTAATCATCATTTTGTTAACTAGCTCCAGCTATTGAACTAAAAAAATTACTATTTTTGTCTCTTTTGATTCACAGCTGGTGGCTACAGTTCAGTTGTTGTAAATAGAGCGAAAAGGGCCAAATACCTGCCTAATTTAGGATTCCTTGAAGAAATGGGTGCCTTGTAAGATAATTTTTATGTTGAAAAATGACAACATTATAGGCGTTTTGGTCAAAGCTTGAAAATAATATCATGCATGATCTGTTGGTGCTCAAAGCGTGTGCTGCAGATGATGCTCAGCAATCACCACACCAAATTTTAGCTTGTTATTTGCACAGTCGACTGAGTTGCAGCCAATATTGTGTTTGTTAAGGTCGATTAACTGTGGCGACCAGTAACTCAGTTGTGTACATCCAGTGAGAGTTTCATTAAAGTTGTCCACTTGTTCTTGTGTTATTATGTGTTTAAATGCTTTACATAAAAAGTCTGAGTGGCACAGTACCTCTATTTTTTATCACGTTACTGTCTACATGTGTCGGTTTATTATTCAGCACTTATTCCTTCTTATGTCATCCAGGAAACAGGAGCCAGCTGAGATTAACTGTGACTCAGCAGCAACTGTCTGATGAGATTCTCAGGTCATCACATCAGTTAGCCAGGAGATTAAAGCTTTAATTATGTCCACAGGCCAACTCACAGAGATGTTCCTCAGAGACTCTGCTAAGACGTAATGTACAGTAAGTATCTAAAGAGCGACTCACTAAAGTTCATGTTCTACGTGTGTGTGATGCACCATGTTCTTCATATCTTTCAGATTAAAGTTTTATCTTTGGCGATGTAGTAACAAATAGATCTTGTAAATTATAAAAAGCAATATCTAAACTTCATTTACTTTAACAGTCCTTTTACAAAATCCATTCTTTTATCATCTTTGCTTTATCTTTTGGTTTACTTTGTTGAATTAGTTGTGGTTCTGGGTAACAACAATGGCCGCTTCCTTTTTATTTTTTCCTACATATTTCAGCGGGACTGCCTGTTTTTCTGGGGATTCTGGGTGACAGGTTGTTCTCTGTCGAAAGAAAACAAGACGAGAAACTAAAAGTCCCTGCTGGAAAAGTGACAAGAGGTCAGAGAAAAGGAACTGTGAGGGTTGAGGAGCTAATAATAGTTCAGCGAGTGAAAAACAACTTGGAAAATACGTGCTCTTTAATACATTCAGCCAGGCTTTAAAGTAAATAAAACTCCTTCCACTGGTCACTGAGGCACCTGAACAACTTGTTCTGCATGTTATTTACTGGTTATTTCTCAGAGACACCTTTCGTTTTAAATCCAACAGAGGACATTTTACAGAAGTATTAACTTCCTATTGTCTGATTAAACACAGTAAAAGGTAATTTTCTGTCACACTTCATCAGTTGTGCACAGCATACAGATGAGATGTGCTATAGCATATACACCTCCTCCTCCTAGGATCACTCAACCACACATAGTTAGTTTCCCACCTGTCGGTCAATAAATAAGTCTGAAGCACAACATAAGGCAAAATTACATTCATGATGTCACAAGGTGATAAAAGTTCTGTTTCTCTAATTTGATACTACTTTTTTTTCTAAGGAAAGGTCTTGGAAAAAGCCAACGAGGAAGGAAGAATGAGAACACACACAAAGAAAAAGAAAAAAAAAGACTAATCCATTAGTCTAAACAAGGAATGACACTTTATTAAAACTCTAAAAGCAAACTATTTGTTAAACTGTGTAAGTTTAATTCCTCAGTGAGATTTACTTTGGCTCATGGACCAGCCAGGTTCAAGTCAAAACCATTCTGATTATGGCCACGGTAAAACTAATGGGGGTCAAAGGTCAAGTGCTGCAGAGGAAGAGCCACCTTGGAGCTGACAAAGATTTGGTTTCTTGCTCAGAGACATCTAATCTTCAATGAGACGTTAGGAATCTGGAAACCCCGGGCCTGAGACTCTGCAGAGAGTACAGGTGACACATTTTGTTCAACCTGCGGCTCTTTGTTTGAAGCACCTTACTTTAGAACTAGATGCGCTGAAGTTGATGTCATTTGCACAACCGGACACCGCTGACGCCAGCATCTGGATTGCAGAGTCTTTGTTCTTTTTTGTTTTATTCATTGGAACTTTTAATATCACCTCAAGCAAGTCTTGTAAGCTGAGGTCCAGAACAATCTCTTGTTGTCACTCCTGTTTGTTTGGTGTAAGCGTGCAAGGTGACTCGGATTTATTTCCGTTTTGATTTGTACGTTTTGGATAAGAGCTTTTATTATGGGGGGGGGGGGCGTGAGGCACACAAGGTGCACAAACACACACACACAACTACTCAGTCACACACTACCGTTGGTAGAAAAGACATTCAGCTCTTTGTTGCCTGTAAGGCAGAGTAACAGGAGCCTCCCGAGGAGGCTGAAACAGACAAAGGGCTTCTGTTTGTGTGTCTTTGTATTTGTGAACATAGAGAGAGTGAAGCAATGAAAAAAAAAATGTCTTTCTGGGACTCCTCTCCTACCTAAGGGTGGAATCTTAATTAAAGAAGAAAGTCTGGATCCACAGGTGTGTTGACCTGCACAGAGGGTCTTTGACAACCACACAGATGTAAATATTGAATGTGTCAAATTCAAAGTTAAGCTCTCCAAGCTTCCAGTATATTTACTCCTTAAAGCTTGCCAGTAATCTGTAAGTGGTGAAACAGTAACACCTGACTAGCTGCTACTCATTTTTTTTTCAAAGCAGCTTTCATGAGTAATTGGGTCAGAATTCAGCGTCGAGGCCTTCAGGTGTAGCAGCTAAAACTGGACTCTGAGGGGCAGAAAAAAAAGTTGTAAACCTGCCTGAACTGAGCTGTGATGAATCAGATTCATGCTCAGAAACAAATAAGAGAGAAAAAAACCACAAACCTAATGGGACAGAAGCTAGCAAATGTAGTTTATCACCTATTTAGAAGAAAAAGTGAGATCTGGATGAAGATTTTAGTAGTTTAGTTGTGAAATTATGTGGGCCTGCAAAGGAGAAATTACCATATTTGCTTTTTCTCAACAATACACCACTGCTTATATAAGAAATTAGAACCTTAAAAAAGACACTAAATTGTAAAAAAAAGGGGTTATTTCTTTTTTTACCCCAGTATCATATCTGCATCATTTTACAGGAGAGAATGAACTCTTGCACTTGTTTTTCAGCTATAATGGCTTAAAATGCTGACATCTAGTGGATACAAAAGTTTTTTGTTTTTTTTTTATAAAATTTTTTTTAGTGCAAAGTAATTCAACTTCCCTCTATTTTCTGTATACAAAACAGTCTCATAAAATGCAAACCAAGCCGTGTCTTAGATTTCACTGATTTATTAATACAAATAAAATCATTACAGCATAACATTATGTTTGCCTAAAAGGTGTTTGTTAGTGCATTCAGAGTCAAATATAAAGAATAATGACACCAAAATAGAAACAACTCATTTCTTTTACACAAAAGCAGCACAGATTGGTGTGTTACATTTCAAATGGCTGACATAAATACACACAGTTTAAACACATACTACTCCTGCAGCATTAAATATGTTTAACATCAACCTGACATTATTATTACTATCCTACATTCATTTGAAATGCTTTGTTTATGTTCCTAATCTCTCTTGAAGCAGGACTAAAAAGGGTTTTACCCTAAGAGGATCTCTGGGGATCACTCCCTCACCTCTCTTATCTCCTGACCTGTTTAAATTTTAATCTTTCTTATATATTTAAACTGTTGACATAACCTCTGATTGCTTTAGCAAGAAGGTTAAAACACAAACGTCTTTGCAGTCACGGTTTAACCGCATGTTTTCATTTAGTGTCAAAATACATTCATATGCTGTCAAAGTTAGGTTAAAAAGCATCGTAAATATACAAATACAAAGGTTGACTTTTATTAAGAGACCTTAGAGGTCATTTGCCTACATTTAACTTCTGAGTGCATGACATCTGTGTGCA
This sequence comes from Kryptolebias marmoratus, assembly GCF_001649575.2. NCBI lineage: Eukaryota > Metazoa > Chordata > Actinopteri > Cyprinodontiformes > Rivulidae > Kryptolebias > Kryptolebias marmoratus. The sequence goes on from NC_051448.1 coordinate 10,437,596, forward strand.
ACTGGGAGAGATGTGGGTGAATTCCCATGTTGATCCAGGTGGGGTCCAGGGTGGCTGTCCCAGTCCCTCCGCCTGACAACAACACTGGAAAATCCAGCTGGATGTCGCCCGGTCCAGCTCACAAAACAAGCTGGGAGCACTCCACGTCCCGCACCGCTAATCTCAGCAAGCATCTGAGTGATGTGTGCGTGGTTATATACAAGTTATGTACACATGAAAAGGGCAGAAGTCACATTGTTTACATGTCAAAGGGTTCACGTTTGAGATGTTTCAGTTAGAAGGGGGAGTTTTCTTTCTGCATTCCTTAAAATTAGACTATATCCAAACATATTTTTTTTACTCTAGAGGGAGAAATTAAAACTTGTGTTGACATTCAGATTCAAGCTTGAAACTCACAGACTTTTGAGTAAAAAAACCTATTCTGATATGATCTGTCTTGCAAGGTTTTTTACTTTACTTTTCTCCAGCAGTAGCTTTTGGAAAAAAAAAGGATTATCTTTGTTGTTGCAACAAGAATAATCTTTTTTATTTGAAATATGGGATTTCTGGAAGATAATTTTGTGATTTCTTAATACTCCCACAGTAAGGCACAAGATAGGGGAGGTGCAGAAACTGTGATCCAAGTGCAACATCATCCAGGTTCAAAAGAAACACTACTACAAGCAATCATTCACGTTCAACAAAAGACTCTCCATTGTGCAGAAATAAAAAAGGCAGCTTAAGAGGGGACCTTTTTAACAGCACTAGAAGACCTTTTAAGGCATCAACTCAAACGACACAATAAAATCATATTTTAGGTAGAACTTGTATGATGTTGAACTTGAATTATATATTGGGCAAAATTAAATTTGATGCACAAAGGAAAGAAAACAAAAATATACAGCAGAATCTGACATTGTTGCTTCAGTTTAAATGACTTTTTACTTTCAAGAAGCAGTTTTATATTTGGGGAAATATTCTTACTTTTTGGTAAAAGTTGGAAACTGACACTAAGACTGAAAATAAATGGTAACAAAGTTTACCCAGCAGCATTTTTAAACCTCATTAACATGTCAAATTTTTGTATAAAAAGTGTAAACTATATTTTGATTGGTTGTATTTTTAAACTGAAACAGCACAAACAATGCCTGGCAGCTGCATTAAAATCCATTACTCCACTGTCAGAATAAGCATATTTCCATATTTCCCCAAACGAAACGTCTGGCTCTGGATTTCGTTTCATCTGAAGAGGCGACCTGACGGCTTGTAGTGCAGTGTGAGCTGGCGGGAGCTGTATCCAGACATACCAACGCCCATCAGACCCAGCAGGATGGCTATACGTGGCATAACAGAGCTCTCGTGGTTCTGCAGCATCGTCTGAGTGGCTTGAGTCTGAAAAAGAAAGGCGGTAGCATCAGTACAGATCAAACGGGTGTGTAATTCAATGGTTTTGCCCCAAGGAAAAAGCCTGAACCAGAGTATTCATTGGCTTGGATTTCCTGATCTATCCCTTAGCTACACTTCTATGAGCTTAGACTGCTGGAGGACAAACTGACCACATTTCCTCAGTCTGCTGCTGGCTTTACTCTCTGTGTTCCATGTTTCTATTTGCAATTATTGCTGCTGTTAACCTGTGTTGCTTTTTTTTTCTTCTCATAGAAACTACACCTGGACCAGCAGGTCAAGGCAGATGTTCGTCATCTTCAGCCTGGTTCTGCTGAAAGTTTCTTCCTGTTAAAAGGGAGTCATTTGGCACAATCAGCTGGCTTCCTTAGATAGATAACTTTCTTATTAATTGGTATTTTATAATGTACTGTATGTAAATAAATTGTATTATAATTGAATTGGACGACTGTAATCAGATTTGAATCTGGATCTGTTTTGAACTGAATTTGAACTTGTTATTCTTATTGTCCTGTGCCCTGGGATGCCTTTTGTTGCGAACTGAATTCTATAAAAATAACCTAAATTGAACTGAATTATCCTGACAGAGTTTTGTTCCCTTCATGTCAGTCCTGTGATGTGCCCAAAAAGTCAGATAAACAGTTAATTAAGTTATTTTCGAAGCTCACTGCTTTTTCTGCTGTAGTCTAAAAAATTGTCTCCAATATGAACTGAAAAGGGTTTAAAAAATGTTTGAAAGCTCATTAGAGCTAAAAAATGGTCCAATCACAAAAATGAAATCAAAGCACGCATTTATCTGCTTATGAAAAAATGACATAAACAGCAAATGTTTCTCCAAGGAGAGCAACAATTTTCCTCTCTGTCATAAAAAGCTGTGGTTTGTTTACAGAAAAAGCTCATTATGCTTTTGTGTCATCTTATATCGAACTTTATAGCAGATCCACAGATAACAAGCTGTCTCTTATTTTTAAAACATCTTAAATCCAGCAGCAGGGGTCTGAAATACCGATCTGGGTACATGGTTTTAATGCTATTGCTCCAGGAGATCCAATTAGAGGGCATTTACCTGACCCCGAGGACCTAAAACAACTTTGATTCAAATCCACTTAAGACAGTCTGCTGCAGTCCCCTATCCTAAACCCCGTCATGACTCAGTAAAAGAACTTTGTTTACCAGTAATCAATCAAGAACGTCATTTAAAATAAACCTTTTGAGCAATTAAGTTATTCAGTCCAACACAATTCTTTTTTTTTTTTGTAACATTTAAATTGAAATTAGTCTGCAGTTTAAGTATAAATTTCTACATTTAGGACTATGTTTGTTACAAATCAGCATCTTTTTATTTATCTTTTACAGAGAAATGTGCAGTGGCAGGTCATGAAAGCCTAAATGTTGTTGTTAGATGCTCGGTGCAATTTCCTCCATGCTGCACCAATGCAGGTCTCCTTTAATGTTTAAAGTTAATCAGTAATCTAAATAAAAAAAAGAATATCATCCTAAAGCTATGTACTAACCTGGAGGTATCTAATATATCCAGGGGTCAGTCGAGGGAAGCGAAAAAACATTGTTTTCCACTCCGGCGTTTTACCGTTGAGACCACAGAACCTCGCTGCAACTCTCCCTGAGGGATTCCTTCTGGGTGTATATTTGTCTTCTGTTTTCTCCACTTGACTGAGTGTGGCAGCAGCAGCAGCTCTCCACTGACTTCACAGATACACACGCTCTTCACCCAGTTAGGTACACCAACACACACCTGCTCTGTGATGATCTCCTCTGGAGAAATCCGGTCTCTGCAGGTCGAATATAAAGCCTTGGCTTCATTGCCATTTTGTAAGCTGATAAGTTTGTCTTTGTTTGTGTACCTGCATCTGTGTCAGTGATGGATTAGAAGCGCCATTGGAGGTGCAGTGGATTATTACACTTGTGGAAGATATTCTAAGTTTATTGACCACAAGTCAAGTGTGTGTGAGGAGAGGTCAACTTATGCTTTGTTATCTCATCAACAGATGACAAAACAACACTTTAATGACGTCTGCTGGTTCAAGCTTAAGTAGTTTTAGCAATTAGGAACATTGGTACAAAGGATTCTAGTACAACTGCCTTCAGACACAACAAGGACAAAGCAAACATTATGTTTTGAATTTTATGTCAGCTGATTTCAGTTTCAGCACTTACAAAGTCTGCACCCCTAAAAAAGTGTAAAGTTACAATTTATATTTAGGAATTAAAAAATGAAACAAACAAAAAAACTAGTAGCTACAACAATGTTACCATTTGTCTTGACTGAGATACTGTGAAGAGCTTAATTTTCAACATTATTTAGAATAAAAACAAAAGGCAACAGCTGTAATGGAGGTTGTTTTTAATATGTGCTCTATTAAAATTTAATGAAAGCATACACAACAAAAGTTAAAGTATGCAACTAAGTGTAAAATAAGTTAAAAAAATAAATAATCAAACGTTGCAAAAGAAACAAAAAATAATAAATAATAATATAAAGACTAATTAAAACGGCATTTGTCTGAACAGCCTTGGAGTCGACTGCGGTCGTTGTTACGTCATCACTGTGCGCCGCCTGTCAAAGAAGGGCCGTGGACGCGCTAAAAACAGAACGCAGGCTAATGTTAACTATGGAAACTGTTTATATTTTACTAGTTTCCGTTCATAAAATAAATTTCTAAGTGAAATGTTTTTAAACATATGTGGCCGTAATCTTCAGTCGATGTTGTTTCCTCACAGAAGAGTGCAGTTTTTTCTTCTGAGCTGGTAAAAAAATTAGCTGGCTACTTTAGCAGGCTAACAGCTAAAGCTGCGTATTTTCGTTTCATTAGAAACACCTACACACACCGGTGTTCTGACGATAAGTGAAGTCTTGCTGGTGTTTTCTCCAAAAAAAGATGTCTCGGAGGTTGAAATGAACTTGTCTTCAAGATATTTAGTACATAATTCATAGGTAACAGTTTATATTTGCAAGTGTTTTCAGATATTAGTTTCGTTTTGCTCACTTTTGGCAAAGTGTATGTACACTTATCGTGTTCTGTCTTATGCAGTCCAAAAACAGTTATGCCCTCTTTAGCTGTAACGTGGCTATATGAAATACATTAACTTGGGGAAGAAGTTACAATTAACCTCTTCCAAGTCGTTCGTATTTGCAGTTATGTAAAGCTGTTCTTGATAAATTTCTTGTTTATGTTGCTTTTCAAATGTGATAAGAGAAAAACAATATGCAGTCACAAAACACCTCAATACACGTGTGTTTCCAATCCAATTACCAGTACTTTTCATTTACCTGGTTTCATCTGAGAAAAGAGCAGACTTAACAGAATTTTTGTTTGCAACACATCTTATTCTCTGTGTTCATATTAGATACTGATGTCAAAAATAATTCATTATTAACTGAATAAAAAACATAAGTGCTTGCACTTTGTTTATCTTTATCAGACAGTTGTCACAGTTGCAAACACCACTTCATTTGAAAATGTTTAAAGAATAATTTGTCATCCTAAAGTGATGTGTTAAAACTGTTTAAATATCAAATTACTGTGTAAAAATAAGGGAAAACTTAGGATTTATGTCTTCATATACAACATCTTTAGTTGCAACTTTTACATATTTACTTTACTTACATATTTACTATGTTTGTTGTGTTCTGACCACATATGTAACTAGATATCAGTGTTTGATTGCTTTTTTTGTTGTGTTTAATGGCTCTTACATGTCAAACCAGTATCTCAACCCCCTATTGTGTGCCCCACATTATCAGTGTTTGAGGAAAAAACATGCATCACAGACGTCTGAATGCATAAATTAATATATAATGTGAGTACTTGGGCAAAAGAACTTAACTTTCAGCGCGAAATAAAGCTGCAATCAATACATTGACAAATTATGTAACAAACAAAAACAAAAAAATGTGAGTAAAAAGTTAAAATCATTTGTCAGTTCTATGTTGAGCTCCATTCTAGCTTTTTTAGGTGAGTCAAGAATTAAATATTTGCCAGTTTACACTGATACAGATGCATGCCTTTGTTCAGCATTTAATCTTCATCAAAACATAAAAAACAGCATAACGTCCTCCAGAGTTTGTTTACTAAGCTAAACAGTGATTCAACTCAGTGACTAACTCAACGCTTATTAAACACGATCAGTTGGACGAAAAAAAGAGTGGAGAGGTTACAACAGAGCGAACAGTGTCTTAAACAGCTGAAAGGAGGCAGATATTTCCTGATGCTCTAGATGTTCCTGATATTGGCTTGGTGTATAAGAGCTCTAAAAAAACCTTAATGCATGGCAGAAATACTCCAGGCACAGTGCTTAATTTTTGTTCTGAAATCACATTGAGCTGGTTCACATGATCATCCACCGCATGTACATTAATATTACTGTTACCACTAAGGTTATCTGGTAGGTTTGATTTGTTTTTTGGTAGGATTACTCCAAAATGTATGTAAAAGATTTAGCTTTGTTTCAAAATCAGTATCTTCGAAAGTGTCCCAACTTATTAGTTGGTTCTTTTGTTATCAGTCTGAATTCCTGTATGGATTCAGAATTTCTTTCATTGGCTCTTATCTTAGGTATAACAACTTTAACTACCCCTCTTTTGATAGTCTTCTCTGCTCTTTTTCAGTTATAATGAAGAGAAGAAATGATGCAGCGTTTGTACCGCTGCAGGGGGCAAAGAGGCGCCGCGATGACAGCAGCTCAGACGAAGAGTCACAATCCAGACAAGGTAAACGATTCTGTCCCCTTTCCACTGTAAACAACAAGTGCCTTGTTTTTAGATACACATTTCATAAATTACAGGTTAGTTTCAAGTCATTTTGCAAACAAAATGTTATTCTTTTTAAGTATCTAAAAAGTTAATGGATGGTATGATCAAGAAAAGTTGTTGTTTTATATTGAATTGTTCAAATTTAATAAACAAGTTGGACTTTGTCTCTTTTTAAGTCTGATTGTTTTATTGTGGAGAACCATACGATTGTGGTTTTCAGCATTTCTTATTATTAAATATTCTAAATTTGGAGAACTGGTCAGCTGTAATTTTAAATGTCTTTTTGCATTTGTTTCTGTGGTTTTGTCCTTATCCAGACTCCAGCCAAAATGAGTCCCTCAGTGACCAGGAGGACCACAGACCCGGGTTCTCCATGCCTTCCATATCATCATCATCCTTCGATTCCAAAGACAACGATGACTCCACTCAAACCTCAAAGTTCTCCATGTACAACAGCGTATCACAGAAACTAATGGTAATGAAGCTAAAACCAGAATAAGATGTTTCTCATCTAACTATTTAGAAGTCTGGATTTAAAATTTTTACTTTTCTGTAACATATATGAAAAACTTTGTTGTTCTGGGACATTGTTTTTCCCTGTATTTTCTAATTCCTTTGTGTGTCAAATTGTATGCCTCCAGGCCAAGATGGGCTTCAGGGAAGGCGAGGGTCTGGGGAAGTTCGGTCAGGGGCGTAAGGAGATTGTGGAGGCCTCCACCCAACGTGGCAGGAGGGGTCTGGGCCTCATGCTGCAGGGTTTCCAGGGAGAGCTCAATGTGGACTGGCAAGATGAACCAGAGGTCGGCAAAACTAAGAGCTACCTGTTTTGTTTTCTAGTAGAAGTCTCGGTTTGAAAATAACATCTTTTTATTTTGTCTTCACAGCCCAGCGCAATAGAGAAAGTGGAATGGTTCCCAGAATGCACCACAGAGACCCCAGATTCAGATGAGCTGAAGGACTGGATGAGGCTCGAACAGGTACTTCGTCAACGTGAACACTTACGTAGAGATATGTCTGTTAAAGCGTGTTTTATATTTATCTAAATCTTTCTTTTGACTCTATTCAGAGAAAACTTAAGATTGAAGATGAAACCGAGTTTTGCTCAGAAGATCTCCTGCACACTCTTCTACGGTGCAAAGTGAGTTACACCTAAAACAGATATTATAATAGTATTATGATACGTAAAATCTAGTTTTCTTCAAGTGTTTTTTTAGTAGATTTAATAGATTAGTGTTTTATAACTTAGTGTTTTAGAAGCTCCTTTTACTGACCCGTTTTAGGGTTAAATCCTCAAGTTATTAAATTTTATAATTCCAAGTCATCTTCTAATTATATTTTGTGTTATGTTTAGACGATATTTGATGATCTGGAAGGTGAGGAGATGAGGAGAGCACGAACACGCTCCAACCCATACGAGACGATCAGAGGAGGTATCTTCCTCAACAGGTCAGGGTTTGAACTTCAAGCTAGAGGACTAGTAATCAGTGTGGATCATATTTCAGTAATGTGCTGTTTTAGTTGTTCTTTTCACATGGCATTATGATTACTGTGAAGAGTTCATTACTGTTGTATTATTTTGCCTTGGGTGTTTAGAGCAGCTATGAAAATGGCCAACATCGACCACTGCTGTGACTATATGTTCACCAATCCAAAGGATTCTCACGGGGTGAGTGTGTAGCTCCCGGGTTGGTCATTTGCTGAGTCATATGAGCAGATAATGAGGTACAACCTTTCCCGACGCGCAGAAACCCCTGACGAAAGACCGCGAAGGTGAGCTTCTGTACTTCGGTGACGTCTGCGCAGGACCCGGAGGCTTTTCAGAATACATCCTGTGGAAGAGACGCTGGCACGCCAAGGGCTTTGGCATGACGTTAAAAGGTCCCTGTGATTTCAAGCTGGAAGATTTCTACGCAGCTCCGAGCGAGCTGTTCGAGCCTTATTATGGTGCGTTAATTAAACCGCATCACCCGCGAGGGGAGAAAAGAGGCAGGTTATGTTCCAGGTGATAAATGATTCAAAGATCGACCTCTGTGTGTCCCAGGTGAGGGCGGAGTGGACGGAGATGGTGACATTACTCGGCCGGAGAACGTGACTGCGTTCCGTAACTTTGTCATGGAAAATACAGACAGAAGAGGGCTGCATTTCCTCATGGCTGATGGGGTAAGATTTTTGAAGAGTATGATTTTTTTTTTTTTATTCAAAAGAACCAAAAACAGACTAATTCTTAGTGTGGCTTGACTGTTTGGATCAGTTGTGGTGTGATCTGTACCTTTGGTAGGGTTTTTCTGTGGAGGGTCAGGAGAACCTGCAGGAGATTCTCTCCAAACAGCTGCTGCTCTGTCAGTTCCTCACTGCCCTCTCTACACTTAGAACAGGTTTGTTCATGAACAAGTCACTGAGTGCACTTCTGTGTGTGTGTGTGTGTGTTTATACCAGTAATTAATTTGTCTCTTTTCCTCCAGGTGGCCACTTTGTCTGTAAAACCTTTGACCTCTTCACTCCTTTCAGCGTTGGTTTGGTCTATCTTCTCTACCTCTGCTTCGACAGGATCTCACTCTTCAAACCCGTCACCAGTCGGCCCGCCAACTCTGAGAGGTGGACTCTGTTTCTGCGTGTGTAAATAAACGTTAAAACCACAGTTTAATGGGAGTTTAACACATTTGGCCTCAGTTTTGGACAGCAGAGGTTATGGAGTTGCTGTCCTTCTTTATTTATGGCAGTGATTTATTCCCTATTAATAACATTAATATTTTTGCTAATAAAGATGAGAGTGGGTTTGTTTCTGATTCAGATCATGACGAAGGATTTAAGGCAAAGATGCTGATCTGTTCTCACATCTGTTCTCCAACAGGTACATCGTGTGTCGAGGCCTGAAACCGGGCTCTGATGCAGTGAGAGAGTACATGTTCAAAGTCAACCTGAAACTGAACCAGCTCAGGAACACGGACAAAGATGTCGCAGACGTGGTTCCGCTGAGCATCATAAAGGAGGATACTGACTTCTACCAGTTTATGGTGAACTCCAATGAGAGGTAGAAATGCAGTTTTCTCAAAGTCTTTAAGGGCTGCGTGTGAAACAGTGTAGCTGACAAAGACTAAATATTCCTGTGACCGCAGCCTCTGTGCTGTCCAGATCAAGGCCTTGGCTAAGATTCACGCTTTTGTCGTAGAACCGTAAGTAAGCACAGCTAAACATGTTCACTGGTGTGTTTTTGTTTTAAACAACAGGATGTTTATATCTGAAACTGATTGTGTTGCATTGTGGGAATATGTTCAGGACGCTTTCAGAGCCGAGACAAGCTGACATCAGGAAGGAGTGCCTGAAGCTGTGGGGGGTAAGCAGAGGAGCTCTTGTTCTGAAACTAACACACTGAATTCTCTTTGTAAGTTATTTATGTAACTTTGGTTTGTTTGCCTGTGTTTCCAGGTACCAGACAAGGCCAGAGTCGCTCCTTTTTCATCAGACCCCAAATCAAAGTTTTATGAACTGATTAAGGTCAGATAAAAATGTTTGGAGTAAAAAAAGTCCTAACTTAACATCTTATAGACATCACTTAATGATTCTATTCTGAGTAAAAACAAATCAATTTAGGTATGCTTCCCTCTTCCTTTGATAATAAATAATGGCATAAATTGGTTAATTAAAAATATTGAATATTGTTGTGTTTTAGTATCTGGTCTTTGTTCCTCAGAATTCAGACACAGATTCGTTCCAGAGTAAGCTCACTCCCCTGGACTCCACCACAATCAACAAGCTGCGGCAGATCTTTGACTACAGGTGCATCATGGGAGGCGGAGAGCAGATCTTTCTTCTTGCGCTGGGTGTACGTCTGAAGAGACAGCAGCTTTTGAGCTTTTGTTTTGCTCCTAATAGTAAACATTATCACCAAACACAGATGAGTGCAGGTCCTCTGTTATCGTTTTTCTTCTGTAGAAGTCTCAGATATACACGTGGAATGGGAAGACGCCCGTGCGCTGGACAAAAATGGAAAACTTCAATTTAGAGCTGCCAAGAGATACACTTCTCAGTGTGGAGATTGTTCAAGAGTTGAAAGGCGAGGTGAGGGGATGAGCTGAAATTAAAAGCATTGTTTCAAACCTTTTTTAGGGCTTACTTTATTTGCAGAATTCCTGCAAAATAAATTTTGCAGTCGTATTAAATTATGAAGGATTTCAAGCAGTGTGAACTAAAGACGTGAACACAACACAGCAAATAAGCAGAAACAGATCAAGTTTATGCTATTTTAGTGTTTTTAACCACAGCAGGAATTATCACCCTTATTCTTTACAATTACTGTTAAAATTGGTATGCTGTTCGGCTTTAAGTCTGTTTGGTTTTCAGGGGAAAGCTCAGCGCAGAATCAACGCTGTTCACGTCATGGATGCACTCATACTTAATGGCACTGATGTCAGAGAACAGCACTTCAACCAGCGGTAAGATATGATCACCATTAACCTCTTCTTCAAGTCCCAGACTCCAAAAATTCAAGGTTATTCAAAAGAAAGTTGTTTTTTCTTTACTGTAGGGAATGTTTTTTCCCCATAAAGCTTCATTGGAGCTTAATAAAGAAGGAAATGTTCTCCATGTGATCATTTGTATAGTTAGCCTGTTTTTGTATTCATGCAATCTTTAAAAAAAACTTTACACATTTATAATTAGACTCTTTAGGGCAGCAAGACTCTAAGGTTAAAAATCAGTTTCTGTCTCGGCCTTTTGAGTCATATTTGTTTTGTAAATGTAAATGACTTAGCTTGTGAGTCTACAACAGTAAAATATTGTCTAAATATATGAAAAAATACTTTAATCCTTTGTTTTTTTACTCGCAGCATCCAAATGGTTGAGAAGTTTGTGAAGGCCGTGGCTAAACCCAGCAGACCGGACATGAACCCCATCAGGTACAAACTTGGACTCATTTGTCCGGCTACACTGCTGCTTTGTTGTTTATGGACAGACGTTTATGTTTTTTAGTTCTAACAGCTCGAGAGAACGAACTGGGGATCCCTTAAAGCAGAGGTGCTAAACTCAGTTACACAAGGAGGCTAAAATTCAAACGTTGGTGCAAGACGAGGGCCAATCTCAGTCAATATTTGTTGAAAAAATATACAAATTATCCTTGGTTTTTAGATGTAATATGTCAAATTATTCATGTACAAATAAAAATGACTTTTTCCCAGTGACTTTTTATGTAGATTTTAGAACATAACTTAATGAATAAAGAAGAAACAATCAAATTTAAAAAGACACATTTGCATTTATTTGTCATGCCTTACTCTCTGTCAACAACTTTTTATTTTATTACCGTATTTCTTAATATTGAACTTTATCTCAATCCCTAAAAAAACCTTCACTAAAAACCTGGAAAACATTTAACTTTGAAATAAGGAGAACTTATAGAAAAAGATAAAGATTTTCTGTCCTAATGAGTATTTAAATGGTCTTTTCAGAGTGAAGGAAGTTTACAGGCTCGAGGAAATGGAGAAAATCTTTGTCAGGTACGACAAACTGCTTTTAAAAACCACAGACTATACAATACTATTCAACGAGGGGCTTTTATTTATAGTTATTCCTGAAGATCAAGCTTATTATCGAAGAAAAGATCGTCTCAACTATCATCCTGTGTTTTCCAGACTTGAGATGAAGATAACAAAGAGTTCAGGAGGTGTCCCTCGTCTGTCCTACACCGGCAGAGATGACCGCCACTTCCTGCCCACGGGTCTTTACATCATCAAGACCGTCAATGGTTCGTCCTGTATCTGTGCTGTGCAGCAAATATAATCCTAGAAGGTTGCATTTAGGCTGTGTGTGGCAACATAGACGAGTTATTTTTTCTCTTTATTAAAAAACAGCTGCTAATTTTCTCAGCGTATAACTTTTTTTCCTCCCCATCACCGTTCAGAGCCGTGGACGATGGGGTACAGCAAAAACTCCAACAAGAAGTTCTTCTTTAACAAGCTGACCCAGAAGTCAACTTACGACATGCCACCAAACGCTGCAGCTCCTTTCCAGTACGTACGGTTTGTTTCCTGTTTCGTTATCATTTCTGCTCGAGGATCGGTTCTTCAGTTGTTCCTGAGCAGCTCTTCTGTCCTTTTCCTCTCCAGCGTTTGCCACTCGGAGCGCCTCTTCTGGGCCTGGGTGGACGGGGTCATAGTTCACGACTCTCAGACCCGGATAGACCCCGAGAAACTCTCCAAAAATGACGTTCTGTCCTTCATCCACCAGCATTACCAGCACTGAGCTGAGCGCATGTCTGTTCCTGAGCGGATCTTCAGCTGCAGCCTGTTCAGAGTGCACCGACTAACGGAGCACGTGGAACCTCGGGCAAGGATGTTCTCCGATCAATAATTGATTTGACAATGAAAGGACAGTTAGGTCTTTACAATATAAGTTTTTTTTATGTTATTGTTCAGTTTAATGTCAAATAATAAACAGCTTTTATGAGCATTTTGAGTTGAGAGGAGTTGTGGAGCTGAAGTTATGAGCTGTTTTCTGCCGTTTGCAGCACTGATAGCTGAACAAACCAGTTTGCCTCCCCAACTTTTCACTGCCTTCGGCTCATCGAACTGCGTGGATTTGCACTGACCTCGCAGAACAACAAACAGAACGCTGCTGTTCCTCGCATGCTTCTGAAGATCCCAGTCATTTTCCACCCGCTCCTCAGCCAGTATGTTTATGTTTCCATAGATCGCAGGTAAACTTCGCCTATAACCACAAATTACTACACATTTGCTGCGAGTACGGCAAGAAGGGCTTTTGGTCCAGGCTTCTTGTTGCTTCTGCAGATCTGTAGCCGGACACCAAAACCATGTTAGTCATTCTCTGGCTTCTCACCACCACCATTTCAACTCATCAGTCCAGATGTAGCAGCTCTCTGCCATCCATATTTAATCTGTAATCGACTGTGTGTGAGACTCTGAGACTTTTAAAAGTGTTTTGTTACTCTTTAGATTGTCCGTACCCTTATTTTCTTTTTTTAAGGGGTGGGACCGTGCCTCGTATGCTCTGACAGTTGTTTTAAATGCTGCATATGACCTGCTTTCCTTATGATGGTGGAGCTCACTAATTTCTGGATGTAAATATGAACAGAGTGAATAAATGAGAGATGCTGTTCACACAATGTTTTCAGCAACTTGGTGAAAACGGACTAGTTGAACTTTTGACAATAATGCCTTCTGATTCCCACTAAATAATATGTACGCATGTAGTTTCATTACACTGTGTGAATATTAATTTATTTGTATCGGGACGAGTGTTTAGTAATAAATATAATGCATCACAGAAATAATAGTCTAGGCTAATCTGTCCCCAGATGGGTCTTTTGGTTACACAGATGCTCTATGAGTTATTGAGTCAAATTTAGAAATTAGAAAATCTGACTTTCACATTTTATTTAATTTCTTAACATGGCAGTGATGTGAAATAATCTGCTTCCTGTTCAAGATCTTAAAGGCCTGATTGTATTTTGCTGCTTGTGGTTACACAGAGGGACAAATGGGAGAAAATCGTGGAGCGCATACAATCATTGGTAGCTTGAAATTATATATGTACATTTTACTTTTATAATGATTTAATGAAGAACGCCATTTAAGAATGAAACATTGACCCTTCAAAATAAAAGCTCCAGACTTCAAAAAGTCGATTAGTTATATATACATGTATATAAATTAAAATAAAAAGATGTCTACATGTCGTTAAGCTTAGGTTACAAGCAAAAAAAAATCTATCTATTTAGCTATCTCTCTCTCTCTCTCTCTCTCTCTCTCTCTATCATGGAAGCCACATTTTTTGTTGTTTTTAGCTTTTATTTTGATAGCAGTAACAATGGCGACAATCAGGACTCTTATTGTGAAAGTTGAGTCGTTCAGCCAATCAGCTTTCAGAGTTTTGTAACAGGAACCGACGTTACGAAAACATTTAAACTTACGACACAGAGGCCTGGACGCGCTTGTCTGCAGGTAGTTTTTCTTTTTTTATGAAGGTATGTCATAATTAAGTAACGTCAAAAATTCAGTATTTTATTCATACTGCCTGTAGTAAACTTTCATTTATGAATATGATGGTTAGCTTCGAAAAAATTGATTATTTTGTAGTTTTTTACGTAACATTTCAGCTCGTTTTGACTTACAAAATACGACGCTTCGCAGGAGTTCGGAAACTGGAGCTTTCTTTTGGGAGGACGCCCTTTTGACAGCCATGCTGAAAGCTGTAGGACAAGTGTTATTCTCAACAGGACTGAAGAATCCTAAATACACGGCAGAAGAGGCAAAGGTAAATGTTTTCCAGTTAAACTCGTAAAAAGGAAGAACTTCAGACTCTGGGCTGGATGCTAACAACTCCGTTTTCCTACACGTCACGGGACACGCGAAGTTACAGCTCCTAAAACTGGACAGTTAAATTTCACTGCAGTTTTTAACTGTTCCTACTTTTATTTCACACATTCACTGCAGAAACCTCACAGATAGAAAAGAAAATGGACATTTTTTTGTTTATATAGTTACATTTAACATGTATCCACCTTGTTTGTTTGGCAAACATGCATTTTGGATTTGTTGTTAGGGTTGAATTTATTTTTCCCCATTTATTGACAAAAAACTTGAAGATTTTTGGGAGTGTTTAGTCACCATTAACTTGCAATCCCTCTGTTTGTTTAGGCCGGTGGTCTTCGAGGGCCACTATCCTGCATGTTTTGTTTCTCTGCTCCAACACACCTGATTTGAATCAGTGGTTGATTAACAGGCTTCTGCAGAACAGGAAGAGGTAATTTAACCACTGAATCAGGTGTGTTGGAGCAGGGAAACGAGTAAAACATGCAGGACAGTGGCCCTCGAGGACCAGGATTGGCCACCCCTGGTTTAGGCTTTTAAAATTAAGTTGCTCTACTAATACAAAAAATAAACCCCTAAGCCAAAATAAAACGTACAATAGAGCAAAGATTAATCAAATGCACATAAAATTAGAACAGAAGACAAAGAAGAACCCAAGGTTTAAATTGTTTAACCTGGGAATCAAAATCTGTACAATCTGTTAAATTTTCAAATTATCTTTATTTTTATTAATCATAATGCAGCTCTTGTTTAATACAATTATAGATATTCCAATTAAAAAATGTTGCCCAGATTAAATTTTTAATGTGTGGCAGTTTCATCATACTGGGTGTATAAATGTATGAGCTGCCTGCCTGTAATGTTTTGTCAAAGCAGCTAATAATCCCCATCAGATTGCAAGGCAAAAGTGGGAACTTTTCACAGTTTTTTTTAGATTGTTTTAAAGCAGAGAACAAACTGGTCCCGAGCTGCAACTGTAACTAGTGTGTGTCTGCATCTTACAGGAAAAGGACTATGAGATCCGCACTTACCACGCGACCAAGTGGGTGAGCACCTCCCTGAACGGGATGCAGTGTGAAGAAGCCCTGAAGGCCGGCTTCCGCAGGCTCTTCAACTACATTCAAGGCAACAATCAGAAAAGTGAGTTTTAACTGAATCTCGAAGCTTTTCCATGTCTACAGGGAAGGGGGAAAAAATAATCTCTGCGACTTCTGAGAGATGCTTAATATGAAGCTTTGACCTTTATGAAATACAATAACACGTAAGTAAAAGGAGCCAGTCAGGTGAAAAAGGTTTAAGTTGAAGTTCAGCTTCAAAGTTGATGAATAAATGCAGGAGAAAAGTGACTTTATTTCCTGCTCAGCAGTTTGGGACGGAGGCACAGCCTTTGCCTTACTCAGCGCTTTCCTGCAGCATTATTGATGATAGTTTTTATTGTCTGTGCTGTTGACTACTGAGCTCTGCTGCAGAAGGAGAGCTGCTTAAAAAACGTGTTTAATCCTTTTTTTATCTGCTAAACATTGTGTTTATATTCCCACCATCTGGTCAGGAAACCCTGTGCTCCAAGGTTTGAGTGAAGCAGCTGCAAAGTGATCCTTTGTTTGGGAAATCGGATTTGACGCACCTGTTTCACGTGGTGTTTTTTTAATTATTTTTAGAGGCCAAAGTGGAGATGACTGCGCCCGTGACGTGCCGCGTGGTCCCTGGAGCCGGCCCAAATTGTGAGTCTCAGTTCACAGTTTCCTTCTACATCCCAGATGAGCTTCAGGCCGAGCCGCCCGAACCAAGCGAAGCCGAGGTGTTCGTGGAGCACAGGAAGGAGTTCACCGCATACGTCAGGTAGAGAACAACCGAGCTGACGGTTCAAGCCGGTGAGTGCTAACGTTAAACGTTTAAATCTTTTTTCCAGGACGTACGGTGGTTTCGCCAATGATAATACGAGGCGAGACGAGCTGCTGAAGCTGATTGAGAGCCTGAAGAGGGACGGCGTGGAGTTCGTTGACATGCCGTACTACACCGCCGGCTACGACAGCCCCTTCAAACTGACCAACCGCAGGAACGAGGTGTGGGTGCTCAGGAAGGCATCTGAGGAGTAGAACCTCAACTAAATGCAACTTAGAAACGCCTAAATGTAGGAATGGCCTGATAAATTCTGCAGTTTAACAAGTTAATAATGTTTACAATGAAGAGAAAGTGAATTTTATATCTGACTTGATAACGAGGAACCAAACACTAGGTTCCAAGAGCTCCAACAGAGCATCCATTATCTGATTAACATGGGAAAATGATTGAGACAAAAGGTCCAGCAGGGGGAGCCGATGAGTCAACTAAGAAGGAAAACCGTGAGTGCCTTTATAGGTTTGAACACTAATTCAGATTTTTATTTTCTGATTTTTAAAAAGCCATTTTAATCTTTAACTGACTCTTTCCTTAAACAGATTTCTTTCGCAACAAGTTGCCTGGTAAATTAAAAAAATTAAGACAATATGTCCTTTTTTAAATTTTTAAGTGGAAGCAGAATAGTTTGTTTTTTTATTCTAAATCAGCTGCTGCAGTTGCTCCACCTGTTCATACTGGCTGTAAACAGAGATGGAGTCAGAAAGTCAAACTTTCATTAAAAAATACCAAAGATTACTCTCGACCTATTACAAATGTGTACCACTGTGCGATATGTAGAGCTACAGGTGCAGATAAATTTGTTGGTACCCAAAACTATTCAAGCTGAACTCTAAAGTCAAGGTCCATCGCTTTCTGATTGGAGCATCTGACACATTTTGAATTGGGGGGGAAAGACCCAGGAGGGCTTTACTAAAGGCAGAAAAACAAAAAAAACAGACAGGTATTTGCCAAAATGCATGGTGAAAAACCCCAAAGTTTCAGGGAGAAAGCTACCAACAAATTTATCCACATCTTTACATACAATATACGTACATTTGCTCAGAAACTGAGCTAATGTAGTTCATCCCAACCTTTTTGGACCTTCTTTTGTCTGCAAACCAAATGGCAAATGTTACTGAATTTTAGACTTCTAGAGCCAGAAACTCAGCCAGGAACCATGATGGCACCTTTTAATTATTATTAAAGAAAGCTCTCCATTAAGCTTCGTATGAGCCAGGCGGGTCAAATGCAGCACCTGTGTTTAGTGTTCAAACTTAAAGTTAATTATTTGTCCGACAGCCTGATAAACCTGTTTATCTGCTTCGACTTCTCAAACGTAGCAACTTCAATATGATTGACTGAGTCACTAAATCTGGACCAGTCGGTTCACTGAAGTGTCTTAGTGATCAGCAGGCTGTGTGTGGTCTCAGACCTGGGGACATTTATTTAGTGGCTGAAGGATCACTAACATGATTTACTTTTTATGTTTAATTAATGTAATGTTGTGGTTAAAGGGAAGTTGCACCTAGAGGTGATATGAGCACTGCACAAACACAAAGATTGGGATTACTTGTTTCTGAATGAAGTTAAAGAATCTAAAATGTATTTTTATCATTAATAAATATAACTCATCATTAAATGATCAATTACTTTGCTCTTATATTACATCCGACTCCAGACTCTTTAAATTAGAGACAAACATTCTGATTGTCCTCCACACTCTGCTGATCGCGACCTTTCCTCCATCAGATTAAATCGCCGACCTTCCTCCTCCTCCTATCAGCTTCATCGTCAGGTTGATCTGTGCTGAGTCAGTGATTTTATTTGTGGCAGGTTTGTTCCCAGAGTCATGTTCGGACACTCAGCAGAATTGCTTCTTTTTTTTGACACATGAACACTTTACCTACAGCTCGCCGGTCAGCTGGACGTTCGTGCTCAGCGAGGCGCAGCCCTGCTGTGGAAAACACGAGTAAAATAATGAGCTTTTCTGTTTCAATCTGAACACAACAGTTTATCTGAGCGGATGTAGATGATGGAGTGTGAAAAATGCTTGCTCATAAATAATTTTTAACTGAAACTTTTTAGTGCCGCCACACGCTTCGGTTCAGATTTCATAACAAGCACTTTTTTTTTCCCCCCCTCTCCTTATCCTACATCAAGACTGAGTGTGACTGAAAATGCTTGTTTCTAAAGTAGAGTTAAATTTGAACACTTAAATTAGGCTGAAGCTCATTAGCTGCATAGAGAAGGGTGGATTTTACCCTGACCCTTTGAGTCTTAAATGCACCAAAACAGTCAAACAAAAAACAAAATTCATCAAATGCTTCTCTGATAATTTTAAAAACAAGTCTACTTTTACAGTTCACTTCATACTAACACTGCCCCACCTTGTAAAACACCTAGTGAGGCGTATCAAGATGAATTTAAGAAACAAATTTTAACTGACTGCTTACAGCATATTTTTGGGATAATTATAAAAAAAAAAAAGGTAAAGCTGTATTTTATATTGTTGTTTAATTGACTTTTTTGCATTGTTTGGACATTTTAAACGGTCTGTGCTGCTGCTGCTATTTTGTGGGTCAGAAGCAGAAGACAGTATTTAATGTTTTAAAATGCATTGTAATTACTGGTTGAGACAAAACCACAGGAGGGAGGATAACTTTTTGAAGCAGAATACCTGCAGCTGATCAGCCTGTCTCAGAGGTTGTTAATAATCCTGATTTATCTCCTCAGGTGGGTCAATAGATCTGATCTCCTGTTTGTTGTGCCTTGTAAGGATACTGTACAGATGTACCTGGAAACAACAGGACGGGAGGAAGCAGTGAAGTGTCAATAATCTGATTAGAGCTGGTACTGACTCCCGGCTGACAGGTGGATAAAGCGGCGACCCGTGTTTCTTCTCTCCTGAGAGCACTCGATGGCTGAATGGTGGAGGCTCAGTTCTGCTGGGTAAGGGTCTATAATTCACTCAAAGTCCTAATGGGATGTCCAGAAAGAGACATAACGTATGACCTCTCGCTGCAGTGGAGGGGAGGCATTAAAGATGGCCTCTGGAGCTCTCCTCGTGACGGACAAGCGTTGATGCCATGGAGATGATGCTGATGAGGCTGTGATTTGGGGTGTCGGGTGGGCAGATGGCCGTGAATAACACGCAGAGAGAGAAATGACAGTGACGCGCTCTTTAAATATCTCTGATTTTTATTACACAGACATACAGAGGAGCGTCAGCAGCTCGCCTCCCACTTCTTCTTCTGTCTATCAATCTGCTCCCGAACTTGTGGGATTGAGACATTTTGTGAGAGAAAACCCAGAGCCGGGTGCTCAATCACAGCCGGTCTGGAGCTGAGGGGCTCGTGTTGGTCACAGACGATTAAACCACACGGTGTTCCGGCTGCTCCATCTCACGCCTGTCAGCCCGCGTTTATAAATCTGAAGGAACCACATTTACTCAGCCGTGAGCACCAGTGAGAGATTTACATGAAGCCATAAATATTGACATTATTGCATCTTTGAAGCATTCTGGCATTAAAAGCAATCCGATAGAGTCGGGCTGGTCAATGTGGCCTTTTTGATTTCATTCCCAAACATTTGTGTCTCATTGTCCTCCAACTTTCTGGTTGACCAAACTGACGCTCTGCTATGAGAAAATAAATAAGATGTCTATAAAAAAAAAAAAAGGAAACCACTCTCCATCAACAAACAGGGCTCTAAAATTGTACAAATTCTAAAGTAAAATCATCTATGTATT
The DNA here is from genome assembly GCF_001649575.2 of Kryptolebias marmoratus. Lineage (NCBI taxonomy): Eukaryota > Metazoa > Chordata > Actinopteri > Cyprinodontiformes > Rivulidae > Kryptolebias > Kryptolebias marmoratus. The sequence continues at coordinate 10,457,700 of NC_051448.1, forward strand.
TACAACAGAAGTATAAAGAAAAGGAAAAGAATAACATTTGCAGAAATGTTATAAAAGCATTACAGAAGTGGTATAAGCACCGTAAAGGTCTAACAGATCTTCTCAGCAGACTTTAAACATCACGTGGTGTCAGACTGTTCAGATTACCAGAACGGTTCCGTTTAATTTTTAAACTCTTTGGTTGCCCACAGGAAAGCTAAAAGATCTGGACAATAAAATAAGATTTTCTTACTATACATTTATAGGTTCAAACTTAATTCCATACTCATTAAAACAAACAAACAAAAGGATCTATGCACAGTGCAAAATCTACAAACAAAACAGAAATCAAGATTTTATTATTCCTTTTCATAATAAATCTGCTGCTTTAGTTTTATGAAGTCCTCTCTGATCCCATCACTAGGGGGCAGCACTGAACTCTCTGCGCCTCCTGTGAACTAAAAACAACTAAAAACCTGGAAAAGGAGCAGAAAGCTGTTGATAACGCAGCTGAAGTTTGTACCGAGGAGCTTTCTGTCTGCTGTACCACGTCCTCCAGAACCGGGATGTTTGTGCTGCTTTCAGTCCTTTTCTGAAGCCAACAGGCAAACGGCACACTGACGTTTACAAGCGAGTGAAAAGCACACCTGTAACTTATTACTTACTCTAGAGATAAAATGTTCTGACTCTGCACTTTCCTCAGTTCACCTCAACTCTTAATTGTGTTCCTGAAAGAAACTAGAAGGAGGATGGAAAAACAAATAAAAAAGCAAAACAGACTAAAGACACGGGGCGTTACAGAACTTCTTTTTTTAACAGAAAGGATGAATCGCCAAATGAAGGAAAAAATAAATTCATAGGAGCAGAACCAGTCCTCCGCCTCGGACTGTTCTGCAGTCCACGATGAGGCGACGGCTGGGCTCGCATCATGATGCCGCTCCTTCAGAGGCAGCACTGGGGAGGGGGGAAGGTTGGGGCTCTGAGGGGCCCCTACTGGCTCGTCTTCCAGCCCCCTGCTTGCTTGCGATACACGTCAGTTCCTGTCCTCATGTGCCGGTGGAGTCTCTGAGCGCTGGCAGAGTCTGGACCGCGGGTCCGGACAGACTCTCGGCGGTGTCTCCATACTCGCTCTCAGCCAGCTCGCCCTCCCGCTCACAGATCACAGTCATCGGGCTGCTGAGGATCCGGCTCCGGGCGTTGTATTTGCTGCTGGCAGCGGAGGGCGGGATGCGAGAGCGTCCGTACTTCGAGCCGCCAAGGGAGTAGGGCGATGAAGTCGGCGAGGACAGCGTGAAGGCGTCGTAGCGGTTCCACTCCATGTCCGTCGCCCTTTTACCGCGGCCGGGGGAGGAGCAGGGGCTGGAGGGCGAGGCAGGAGGGTCCAGCGAGCTCTCGGAGCGCGTCCGCTGGAAGCGTGGGTCAGTGGAGCGGAGCATCTCAGCGGCGGACATCCTGAAACTGTTCTCAGAGCGGCTCCCCTTCTTGAGGAGGAGGGCCTTGAAGGTGTCGCTGCTGGTGGAGGACTTGCGGAGGTTTCGCTGGATAGAGCCTGTCTGACGCGGCAGAGAGGACGCCGTCCCCGGAGACGAGCTGGTGGGGGTCGAAGGTGGGGACTGTGAATGGCCTCCAGCCTGGGACTTGTCTTCCTCAGACTCCCTGCGACCCAGGACCTTTCGCTTTGACCTGTGGACGAAAAGACGTACAGTGAGGTGTTTGAAAGAGTGATTCAGTTTAAACAGGATTACAGGAAATACAAAAATTTAAAGGCAATAAGTGTTGAAAACATTAAATGCTTTGCATTCTCTGAAGGAATACATATCACCTGCTGCCTTTCATGCCAAAGTTTTAGACTGAGCTCATTTTATGTTGAGAAGTGATGGAGTTGTAGATGTTCTTCACGATCTCATTGATGCATCAAGGCAGAAATGTTTAAGAAGTCAGAAAACGGGTGGAAAATGAAAGGAATTCCTATTTCTGCTTCAAGAAACCCTGTGAGTTCTAACAACTGAAGCTGCAGACGCTGCAACTCTGCAGATAATTCCAGAAGCTGCACAAGAAAATTAATCAAAACACAAAATGGGAGAAGGGCCTGGAGCAAAGCGTTAATCAGACAAAAGAAACTCAGCGCTGTATCAGGTGGATGACTGCATGAAAGCTGTCAGAATGTGGGTCGCTGGGGCCAGCAGGTAATCAGCCTCATTAATCTGTCATACAGAGGGTCAAACTGAGGGATTACTGCCAACTAGTTAGAGATAGGTTGCTGCTGCAGCCCCCTGTCTGAATGTTGGAGCAGAGAAATGTGAAAACTATAGATTGTGTGATAAGACAGGGAAAACTGAGACTGAATGTAAAGATAGAACCGAAAGACGGCCAGAATCTATATTCCCGAGGTCTGATTCTTCCATAAGTAAGCTGTGAGGGAATAACGCTCCTGCTGAAGGTCAAAACAAGCAGGACGGCTGGAGGAAACCAGAGGTTTGTGTGCGAATCGGGATCCTCTCTGATTTAAGACGACTGCAAAATAAGCCCGTGGCCTAAATTCAGCCTCACGTAGCGGCGTCCCTCTGTGCGTTCCCTTGTCACGTTAGCATCGCATGGCGCATGTTTGATAACACACCTGAACCCAGCCGACTGCAGTGACTCCACACTGGAGTGGCGGCACCAAAACAAACAGCAGCACTCTCTGGTTCTGGAGGTTAACACGGCTGAAATACGAGCCACAGCTCTGAGCACTCAATTGATTTCTTCCTCTCGGCCATATTACGTTTAGTTTGGAGGGTCTCCTTCGAGATAAGTAATTTGCTGCTGCAGCTGTGGAGGATTTTCATCAATTTACCCCAAAAAGAGGAAAACATTGAGGGGAATTGGCAACATAATGAACAAAAAGAGTAAAAGAAGGGACTGGTGAATCCAGGGTTATATTCTTTAACATCTATGGATTATTTTGTTATTTCTCTAGAGGAGATTTGCAAGTGCAGATCGCACTCATCAGCATCACCACCAGGGATCTCTCATCTTGTCCTAAATCTGTAAAATTATTTTAGATGCTGAATAATCCCGAGGTGTTGTGGAGGAGGAGCAGCTCGCCCGCAGAAACATCAGAGTTGTGCGTGTGACGGCGGCGCCATAAACGCACCAAGAACCTCCAAGTAGAGATAAAATCCGGTGAAATTAAATCCAGGGATGCTCATGAGAACTCCCAACTGCTGCTGCTGCTGCACGTGACTGAGAAACACAAACTGGCGGGCTGCATGAGAAATTTATGATGAAGCACGGGTGCACGTATGCAATGCATGTCAGAGAGCATGAGAGGTGGTGTGCACAGGAAGACTGAGGATGGGAACGTCTCCTGTGGCTTCTAACCCAGATTAGGGCCAGAGGGTGTTCAGCAGTTCAATAATAAATGAAGCAACATCTCTTTTTTTTTTCTTGCTGAGAATGAGCAATGTGACAACACAGATGCCTTGATGAAGATTTGATCATGACTTATTTCTGCTTCTGAAATGTTACTGCCTGAAACAGAAACAGAAAAAGGCGACTCTGTCCTGGACCGGGAGACTCCAGCTGAGTGCCATTCGGAGCGGGAGAGAGCTGGATGACTAAAACGTGGAGGAGGGGAGGCAGAAATTCTCAGCTGAAGACTGACAGGAGAAGGAAATTAGATGTTAGGAGTGATTAGGTTTATGAGCAGATTTATAAATAAAACAAAAAATGACAGAGAGGTAAGACTGAAAGCAGGAACATGGAACAGAAGGGTAAATCAGCTACCTGTGTATGGCGGCAAAAAGGTCCTCGGTGGTTCGTGGCCGATTCGGAGTCGGGGTCACCATGATCTTCTCAGACTCCCCGTTGGCAGATGGGACCGGAGACGATTCAAAAACTTCACCTGAAAGACAAACCGTTCACTTCCTTAGAGTAGGAAAAGAACCGAGGCACACTTTAGGTTCACTCGTGTGTTCATCCTGTCGCGTTAACCTGGCTGCCTGTGAGATCTGAGGAGGAACGGAGGAGGTGCCGGACTGTTTTCTCACATTTTCTTTTTCCCTCTCGTCTCTTTTCTCCTCCCTCCTCCTCCTCGTCTTCCTCTGCGCTCACATCCGAGCTTCAGCTGCCTGAGCCGCTGAATGCAGTCACACTTCACCCATCCTCCTCTTCATCTCCTTACCAGATCGCTTCCCCTCCCTCCCTCCCTCCCCTCTGATACGATGGAGTCCCTCCCCCCCCAACTCCCTCCAACCACAAAAAAAGCATCTCCCTGAGGACACTTGCCCCCTTCCTTACCTCACTGAGAGGATGGGATGAAAAGGAAGCAGGACAGGAAAAAAAAGCAGCTGAGTTGGAAAGACTGAGCTTGAGAGATTAAACCAAAAAAAAAAAAGTCTGAGAAGCAAAAATGGATATTTGTACAGAAAGATGGATGATAAAGAGGACTTGGAAGAGAATGTCTGAGGTGGTGGTGATGGGGGGAAGCAGTGCAGGACAAAATGAAGGGACAGCAGCCATGAGAGCACTCTGCATATAAAATCCATAAGGATGTGTAGAGGAGAATATAAGTGTATGATTTCATGAGGCTGCAGCACTGCTCTCAGTGATAAGCTGCTTCTTCCGCTCGGTTTTCACAGTTTTTAAAGCTTTAAACGCTCCTGGAATCAAGTTTAGCCTCTTGGCTTTGGGGAGGAAAAACAAATTTCACAGCTGTTTATGAAGCTGGCAGCACAGCTTCTGACCATACGAGATTATGGCTCGAGGCTTCATTAATGAGAAACTGAAGGTTTAAAATCTTTTTTTAAAAATCACAACATTTTCAGCTGTACTTTCATTAGCAGTTTTGGTGAAAAAAAAGAAACAAGAGAAATTTCATTTCCTGTGAAAATGCAGTGTGAATGCTGAGAGCTGAATGACTGAAGAAGCTGAAACTGAATCGTTAAAGCTAAAATAAGCAGAACACTAGCTAAAAGCCAAAAGTAAAAGTCAAACAGCTTGCTAAAATCTAAAGTGGCCGAATGACAGCTAAAAACTAAAAGTAAGATAAGAAGACAAAAACTGAGGCAGTACGCTGAAGCAGATTTCAAAGAGAACAAAGAGAGTTGGAGATCTTAACATATTTACGGGGTAAATATCTGTAAATATAAAAAGTATAAAATCTAAAGTGATAGCCTACATCTCCTCAATGAGCTGAATGTTCTGATGTACAAATGGCTAAAATAACAGACTAAGCAGAAGTAGGTTGTAGATTGCAAAATACAGATGAAAAAAATAAAAAAACAGGAAAACAAAAGTGTGAATATATCAGCATTCATATAAATATCAGTCCACTCACTTGTATCATCTTCCTTGGAGCTGATGGAGTCTGTGATGCTGTTTGTTCCATCTCCCTCCTCTTCTTCTTCCTCATTAATGTCTCCATTAGAACAAACATCATGGTCAAGGCTTGTCTCCTGGCTTGGAGGGGCACTAATGGAGAACTCATCCTGATATTCAATTAATGCCTCACTCGTTTCTGTTAAAAGCTCCAAGCCTTCTGTAGTGTCCTCCTCATCCTGTTGCTCTCTTATCTCCTCTCTCATCTCCTCCTCCATCTGTCTTTGCAGTGCATCCACTTGGTCTTCGGTTTTGGTTTGAATAGTTGTGTCCTTGTGATGAGGTGGAGCGTGTTCGTGGATTGGTTGGGGGTTAAACGCAGGGACAAAGGAAAGTTTGGGTTTCTTGGAGACTGCTGGGGGCTTCTGTTTGACGGGAGAACTTTCACAGCTTTGTGGAGGACTGGGCGAAGCTTTCCCTTCCTCAGTTTCTTTTCCTTTTTGGATAAAGTAACTCTGGTCCTCAGGTTCTCCATTCATGACAGCACTATCTGCCGTTTCATCTGGGATGCTGCAGTCTAGTGACAACTCTTCCAAAAGTTTTGACACAGGTGATGGTGAGGACTTTCGCAAATCATCTTCTGCAGAGTTGTCCAACAGGGTAAACACAGTGGGATTTATTTGGGTGTAAGAGGACTCCAGGGTCTGAGGTTTTAGACCTTGAATGGTTTCCATTGTTGTTTCCTGAGCTTCGATGTGATCCAAATTACCATTGATTTCCTTTTCTGGCCGTTTGACTGAACGGAGGTGAACACTCTGCAGAGCAAATGGGGTAATGAGGGGCTTAGGTGACTTGGTGGGGCTGCTGGACAGAGCTGGTTTAGAAGCAACCTTCGCTGTCTTTTTGGGGGATAAGGATGCTGGTACAAGAGGAGGCAGAGGAGGAGGTGGAGGAGGAGTGGGCCCCATGGAGGGCAGAGGAAGGGGAGGGGGAGGACTGAGGCTCCCATTGAAGGACGAACTGGTGTGGATCAGCAAATCAGGGGAGGGAGGAGGAGGGAATTCCGGGGAAGTGCAGCAAGCAGGGAGTGGGCTCAGAGAAGTACGCCAAGGGCTGTTTGGGAATGGGTCAGGAAGTGGTGGAGGAGAGGGGGAACCTGCATTAGAATTTGGTGGTAGAGGTGGAGGGAAGGGTGGAGGAGGGTTGAGAGGGGTGCTGGGAGCTGAGGAGGAAAGAGGCAGGGGTGGAGGAGGTGGCGGAGGAGGGCCGGAGCTCTTCAGTGAGTCTGAAGTGTTGGAGGAAAGGGAAGTGGAGGAGGAGGACACAGAAAGTGAGGACAAGAGAGAAGACTTCCTCTCCGGCACTTTGGGTTTGGGCCGGCTGCCTGAGGGAGACCTGCTGATGAGAGCAGGGACCGGTGTTCCAGCTGTGGGGGTGTTGGACTGGCTGGAGTAGCCACTGGAAGGGGAGGTGAGTCTGTGCACCCTGTCTGGTGAGGAGCTGGAGGGTTTGGCCTTCATCGACTCTCCTCCCTCCTGACCTGAAGCCCCCTGGGCCTGATTGTTGCTGTGAGTTTCTCCTCCATTCTGTAAGGCTTCTGGATGAACCCCAGCCGGCAGGTTTTCTGTGCTGTGTACCGAAGGAGTTTGTGTCCTCTGGTCTCCATGGTTACGAGGGTAGTCTGTGTAGTACCCCCAGGAATCCGCATAGTCAGAACGTAAGCTGCTGGTGTCACTGTGGGTTGGTGTCACGTGGCATAAGGAGTACGCGTTAGACACACCTCCACAGTTGGCTGCCAGTGACGCTGCAGAACTCCCTCCACTGACGCTACTCTGACTCCGCGGCCGCAGCACCCAGGGGTCATCGTAGTCGCTGCTTGGGCTGTGAGAAGGTGAAGACGGTGAGGCGCCTTTCGCCTTTCCTCCTCTCAGTCCCATCTGTAAGCTCTGCTGCAAGCTGGCAATTAGAGTTTCATTGAGCATACCATTTGGCTCATTAGCTCCGCCGACGGCGCTGATGCCTCCAAGAGGCTTTTTCACTCCAGGTTTGCGTCTGAGAGAATCTGTACGAGATGGGGGAGGCGGAGGCTTCTTAGACTTGCGAAGGGAGATGCTGCGGGACAGAGAGCGGTCACTGTACAGGCTTCCAGAGTCTTCCTGACTGACCAGCTCACGGCACTCGTACATGCTGTGTCGAGTGGCCCGTCCAGCTGCTGCTCCTTGCCCACTACCGTGACTCCGAGAACGCAGGCCTGAGTCCAGGTGCATGGAGGTAAAGTAGCCATCGTTGTCCTGGGAGTACAGGGAGCTGGAATCAGTTGTGGTCCTGGAGGAGTGGTCCAGGCTGCTGTACAGCTGGTTGATAGGAGTGGAACAGCTGGAGGTCAGAGTGCGGTGTGGAGCCACCACGTTTTCAGGTGTGTCATAGATCCATTGTTCTTCTGGTGGACAGGAGGGAGGAGTGGGGGCTAAGGTGCTGTGGCTGTGTATGCTGCTGTCTGAGTGACCTGACTCACTAGCTGGCCCACTCCCATGTGCTGTGTGTTTAGGAGTAGAAGTGGCCAAAGCTGGGCAGATGGAACTGTGGGAAAAAGCTGTTGGACTGGAGACCAGGGGGTCGGTGTTAGTGGAGGAAGCCATAATGGGTGGCTGAGGTGCGGTGTAAGCTGAGATTAATGGCTGAGGTAAATGAGTGGAAGTCTTGAGGGTAATGACCTCCGTGGAGCTGGACAGGGTAGCATTGGGGATGTAGGAGGTGGAATAGGCAGCATGCGGGGACACCACACACGCTGTGCTGCCATCCCACTCACCGGACTGTGTCCCCTTCACCTCCTGAGACTTGGGCCTGGGCAAAGAGTTTGTCCTTGGAGAGTTTCTCATGTGTACCACTGTATTGTCAACCTGAAACTTCCCAATCTGCCTCTGAGGCCGATCTTCTGACTTGATGGGCGTGCTGCTATAGATGGGATCAGCACTGAGGGACACCCTGGCACCCTGTCGGGGCAGACTGTGAAAACGTGAAGGGTCTCCGTTAAACTGGTGCATCATTATGACGCCGGAGCTGTCAGTGCTGGAGATGGAGATACTTCCTGTTGAAGAAGAAGCAGATAAGCCTGCCATCTGAGCAGCGATGCCCTGTCCTCTCTGTGCCCGAATCCTTCTCATGGACGGAGGTACAATCTTCACCTCCTCTGTCTGGCAGCTTGTGTCTCTGGTCTCAGAATGTCGGAGGCTTGAGTTGACGCTCCCAACTCGACTCAAAGTGGAGTACTGTCCTGGGAGGAACATGGAATGTGGCCGAAGCTCTCCGCCTCGTGCTTTTGTTGCTGTGAAACAAACAAAGAAGATGAAAATGTAACTGTGAAATGTGTTTTCCTCTAACGCCCATAGTCCCCCCCCCTCTCCATAACTTCATCATCTACAACTGACTGCACTGTCAGATAAACTGTTCATAGAGAAGCTTACTAATTAGATTTGTTGTAACCCTGTCATTTGTACTAATAACACCTGGTTTTCATTAAGGAGGAAATGACATGAGGGGAAACAGAAATACGACCAACACAATCTGAATCTTGTTTTAGCTCAGTCTAACAGAAAAGCCAATTATCTCCTGGGGTCTGGTGAAGCATGTGGCAGCCAACACATCTGCATCAGAAACACCAGCGTGCATGCACAACGTTACGAAGCTCAAACACAATCACAAACAGCAGAACGTAAACTATATGTAGATCCAAGGACACACACAAATGCAGATGCCACAAAGACACACACTGACCATACCTGCTGGCGCACAATTTGAACAGATGACGTCTAATATGTTTCTCATTTGTGGTGTCTCTCCCTGTTGATGTTTGCACCCCAAAACAAACACACCTCCTGCGTCCTTTTCTTTCTCACCCCTCCTTTCTGTTCCTAAACCACACACTCTTCTCCCTCCTTCGCTAAAAGCTGGACTGACAGCTTGGCTGCTGCTGCTACTGCGATAGATTAAGCTGCAGGTCTTCTTTGCAGGCAGCGCTGGTGCAAAAGGAGGGAGGGATGAAGCACTGGGACAATTACCCCAGCTCCAGTAATCATGACAGTCAGATGCTGTAGTCAACGGGGCACGAACCAGACTTTAAAGCTCCTGTCCTATCAGCCTCAGTGACCTCAGAGAAAAATGAGACGTTCTCCCGAAATGCTGCTACCATATGACACGTAGATAAACAGAGACGCTGCACCGTCAGAGCAGTGTCAGCTTAGAGAGCTTAGTGACGCCTAACACCCAATTCAGCTGAGTAACTAAGGTTAGCGGGCGTCTGGACCATCATATTTACCATAAAGTCCACAACTGTTCAGACTGTTTCAGAATTATATATTCTTAAAACAACAAGGTCAAACGATTATGAATATAACTGATATGGGGGTTATTGCACAAAATTTGTATTTCAGAAACCCCACACTTAGTTTTCCATGGAAAAAAATAAGTCTCTCTGTTATGCTTAAAACTAGTATAAAAGCTGAATTATAGCCCCAGAACTGATGGGGGATTTCAGAGCTGGTTCTTGGCTGCAGATGCTGTTTAACTGGGTGGAGGAGAGCAACTGAGGACAGAGAAATCTGCAGAAACCAGCTGCACTGTTATAATCCAACACATCCCTCTCCAGAACAACAGAGAATAAGTTTGTAAGAAGTGATGTCAGAATGAAGGGTGCTCATGCAGAGTTGCAGTACAGGTCTATGGAGAGTACTGGGCGAAGTGGAGCTCCACAGTAAGCCATACCTAGCTCCTGGTGGATGTTGTCAGGCAGCCCTGATATAGTCTTTCTGCGTTTGACCTTCTTGGGCCGGCGGGATATGGTGTCAGTGTTAACGAGGGAGCGCCGGATGCTCGCCTGGCGGTCAAACACTGCCCCTGGTGGCCGGGAGAGCGACAGCGAAGAGCAGGCGGACACACAGGCAAACAGCAGTCGGTTAGTCAGAAGGAACAAACTCATCAACATGCAGAGGGTTTCAGGTTTTACAAAAAAAGTTAAAACATGCAACGTTAGCAGGTCAGGGGAACATGAGGGTCAGTTCAAACAAGTTACAAGAAAACATCTTCTCCCCTCTCCACCTCAGTCGGGGCTAAATAACACTTGGCTGTATTTAGCTCAGATTTGGTGTGGTAGTAGCTGAGAGTCATCCCCAACACATACTCCATTAACACTAACAGATCACATCCTTGTTTAAAACTCTGGCATGCAAAGGCTATGAGCAATATACACTCCTTTAAAGAATGCTCGTTTTTAATTTAGGATGCATTTGTTCAAGTTTTGAGCTTTTTAACATAAAAAAACAACAAAATATTGATGCTGATTGACCAAAATTAGGTGCTCTGGTTCTAATATGTAACTAAAGACTTGGGTTTTGCATTTCTGTACCTTACCAGTGACACCAAGAGGCAAATACCAATGTTATACTAGCTTTGCCCACTAATAGCTTTGTAAAAATTTGTTTTAAATTCATAAAATTAGCCCTTAGAAGCATCATAAAGGTAGTTATTAGGTTGTAACATTATTGATTTATCCTCAGAGCCAAATATCCTATAAATAACTTGGATATAAATGCTCAAAAGTGACATCCAGTAAAGTACTACAATACAGTTTAAATGTTTCTAGAATGGTAGTTTAATTCATAAAAAAAATCAATTTCAGACTTTAAATCTGGGAACATACATTGACAGATATTTGCTTTTTTTTTAAATAATTCTTGATGCAAATATGAAAACTGGTTAATTTGTTTTTTAACTTTATCAAACACCAGCCCAAAGTATGTCAAACTAAAGGTTTTAGCTGCAAGTTTCCCTATTTTGAGAGCCAAGAGCAGAAGCTTCATGTTTCTTTAACAGAATCATAAAGAAGAGAAAATAGAATTTTTGGGCTTGTGGTTCATGTTTAATGCTTACTTTAAATTTGAGTAACAGAGATGGCAACATTTGTCAAAAACATGCTCTTCATACACATGCACAGGACAGGAAGTATGAGAAAAAGTGTGGTCAGTCGCACACACAGTGTTTCAGGCACCTCTTTGTCTGGTTTCACTTCAGAAGAAGTGAGATCGCACTCAGAGCTGCTCTTCTTTGAGCAGGTGACGGGGTGACGGCGGTGAAGATATGAAAGGCAGAGTGTCCAACACACTCCAACTCAAAGGAACTGTGTGTGTGTGTGTGTTTTACAGGCTCAGTAACCTGAAGTGACAGTGGGTGGCGTCAATGCTGTGTGTTTGTGGAGCGGGACCACATTAAGCTCATTATTGTCTGCAGGAGACAGAGAGTGAGGTAAACTGGCCTTGACATCAGCCGAAGGTGTTGAGGCTGAACTGGGATTTTTGGAGTCGCAGTCCAAAATCATCTAAAAAACAGCTCCCATTTCTTTTTTTCTTTTTTAAACATCATGCCTTCATGGCACGATCACGAATGGTGGAGAGAAGTAACTAAAACAGTCACACCAACAGGGGGATTGTGTCGACACATTTTGCTGTGTTCGCCCGTTCATCTGTCAAACATTTGGCGATCTGACAAAGTCAGTGAGAAGCCTCGACCTCTGGATAAGCTGTCAAATGAGTTTCACACACAGACGCTCGCTCACACATGCATAAAGGGAGGTGAAGGTCAACCTCCTGGAGGCGCGACGAGAAGAGATGGAAATAAAGAGGAGGCAGACATCCATGACTGACAGTTTTACTCCGGATGACTTGATACAGGAGCTGTTTAGTCTGCATCCATTCAGCCTCGGAGCATTAATTAAAGGAAAATCCTGACATTTTACTTACTGCTTTTTTAATCATTGACGTATGGAATTTAAAGAACCAATCAGCTAAATAAAGAAACATCACAAAAACTACTGTTTTAAATTAGTTGGAAACCTGCTGTTAGTCTACATGTGCTGTTTCTTAACTAAACGGTCAACTAAAAACTGTATTCTTATATACGTTACTGTGAAAAATATTTAAAATCATTCATTATTATTTATTTCTAGGGATGCAGGATTTCTTGAAATCTTTTAAAGCAGTCTTAATAATAGTTCTTCAGGCTTTCTTAAGGTCTTTTTAGAGTTTTACTTTAGGCTTTGGTTGCTTTTCAACTCCTCTTCTGTTCAATCCTTATACAACAGCTTATGAAGCAGCTTGTGCTTTAAAAAATGAGGGTAGTGAAGAAGCGGAAGACCAGAGAATATCTGGACTAGAAGGAATATCTACAGCAGATGAACAGTGTCTGACTGTCCTGTCTTTAAGAAATAGGACAAACACTCTTCTGAAAATGATCAGCCACTGAACTAAAAAGAAGACAAAAAGCAGCCAAAGTGTAAAAAGAAACCTCAGAAAGCCTGAAGAACTACTGATTGAGATTTAAAGAAATGAGAGCTTTGACTCAGGATGGAAACTGATGGAAAATCAAAACTGTCAGAGTGCTAAATAAAAAGGAACTCGTTGCACATCACTACAAAATGGAACAAAGGGACAATTTATTTTCACAAAGTAATGAGTGTTTAGTACTTGTTGTCTCTGAATGTACGGCTGTGGACGTGGGACATACCTGTGATGTTGATGGGGACGACGTCTGTCGGCACGGCCTGAGCCACCTGCCTCATCTTCTCCTCCGGGGTCGGGAGGAGCGCCACCTTCTTCCACACCACCTGTCCATCAACGTCTGTCGCGTCCCCCACCTCACCCCCTCCCTGAGGCGTCTGGGACCTCATGGAGAGCTGAGATTTGTTGTCTTCTAATGACGAAGCCGTGGACTAGAATAGCAAAGAAAAGCCAGGGTTTAATGTACCCCCCAAAAAACATGAAGTTAGAAGAAGGAAAAAAAAGGTGGAGGGGCAAAGTTAAAAAAAACAATGAATATAAAAGGGAAAAGTGACAAGAGTATAGAGTCATGAAACAATATGACTGTCCAACAGCATTACTGAGAGACTGTTCAAGGATGAATCAACAGATAATTAATTATATTGCATTGTGACCTTTAGAGATCCAAATGGAAACAGCCACACAAACACAAGCACCTGCTGAGCGAGGAGCTGGATATGACAGCGTAAATGTTACGGTGCAACAGCCAGGAGAGAGACTGAAGGAGATTCATCCATGCGTGAAGCTGAGCTGACACAATAAGAGCCCTCAATCGTTACGTTAAAGAGGGCTACAGACATGCCGTGTTTTACTGACGTGTCCAGGCTTTAAACTGAGCCATTTGTCAACAGTAAAACGGGCAATTTGAGTTTGCTGAAACGTTCAAATTGTTCACCATTGGGGATTGTTCACACACAGCACAACTGATCATAACCAAACATGAAGGGAAGCAAAGCTGTTGAGGTGTTTTAATAAATAAAATAATTAGAAAAAAAACGTTATTTCTCCAGACTCTTCGAAAACAAATCCTTCATCATTTCCATCACTGGTTCTCTTGACAGTTGGCTAGGAAACATGGCGTTTACACTTTGATACATGAGGAAGAAGAACGGGGAAACGACTCCGTTAAAAGCAGCAGCTCAGCAACAGTTTGGTGGAAAAGAAGGGCTGTTGGGTTCAATCACTGCGGTTCAACCGAGAGCCCAGTTTCTATTAGGTTCAACGGCCTCGGGACAACAGGAAGTGAAAGGGAAGAGAGCAGAAGAATGACAAAACCATAAAGAAGAGGTGAGGGGACACAACTGAGAGGTTACAGAAATTAAAATAACTGGAGACAAAAGACGACAATTAGAAACAACAGCGTGGAATGAAGGTCAAGGTTCAGAGCACACATGAAATGAGTGCTTGGCATCGTGAAGCTAAAGAAGACAAAAGTGACTAATAATACAACTAAAGACCCGCTGACCCTTCCAAGAACCCGTCTGTTTGTGTTTGAGGAGTTAGAAGAAAAAGAGGCGTATCTGCCTGACTGTTTACATTCTCACTGGTGGCATCTCAGCTGGTAAACAGTGTTTAAAACAGGACAAAATACTTGACAAAGAAAAAAAACAAGAATATTTTACTGTTGCCGTATTGAAATGCTCAAACTGAGATTAGGCTGTGCAAATGAAAAACTCCCAAAATAATCTGTAAGCTAGAACACCCATCACAATGTCTTAATTAAAGGAACGGATCTAAAGTGATCAGCAAAGCATCCGTTTTAATTCAGGTATATAAAACTAAACATTTCATCCTGATTCAGTTAAAAATTTACATTTTAACGCTGCATTCTAAAAGGTTTTATAAGCTCCAATTATTTTAGAAGCAAGTCTCAAATCTGTCTTAAAAAGTTTATTTCACAATAAACTAAACAGAGGCATACAGTATTTTCCACTGAAATGCAGTACATTAAATTATTAATAAGTCACAGAAACACCAAATAGTTACATTCTGTTTGGTCAATAAATTGTGTCCCCAAAGCTCACAAATCACATCATAGGAATTAGTCTGCAAAAACATTAGGGGGAAAGCACGACCCTCAGATTCTTCTGTTATATAGGTCATTAACTCTGCTCTCCTTAAACCACCAGCTGCTCGCTATGAAGCTCTGCCAGATAAAGAAAAAAGCAATAAAGAATGTTTTTGTCTGTTTTTTTAAAAACTGCTTCCCCCTCTGTGAGCTATTGCCTTTGTTTTCTTCTGTCTTCATCAACCTTTTATAAAATTAAACAGCACTTCTTAAAATTATGGACAAAACGGCAAAATGAAAATCAACAACATTAGTCTGTTTACATAAACAGGGCAAAATAAAACAATCTATTAAAAGCATATTTCTGTAAATGACAAGCACATAACCAAAGAGAGTGAGTATTTTTTAAAATACATACTGCCCTATCAATAGAAGTTTGGAAAGTTTGGAAATCTAAATCTGTTAGTGTAGTTTGTTCATTTCTAACCACTAGAGGGCAGACTGATGCTGTTTATCTCATTAGAAGTGTCAGGCTGCTGAATCAGTAATACACCATGAAGAAGAGCTTTGCAAACATCTCTTGCATCTGTATGAACTCAAAACATTAAGACTAGCACAGCTGGAAAGTTACATGTGTAATTTAAGTCTCATACCTTCTTGTCAGCCTCATCATCGTCATCGCCCTGGAGACTGCTGGTGGACTCTTTCGGGTCCGAGAAGATGGGACCCTGAGAGTAGTACTGAGAACTCCGGAAACCATCTTTCCTCAGCTTATCACATTCTGTAAAACAAAACCAGGCGCAGAAACGGGTCACAAATGGAAACAAAATGTGTGTATAATATTTCAGCGCCAAATTAAAGGATATAAACTTTATTATTATTATTATTATTATTAACAGTTCCTGCAGCTCTTAGAAAATCACTTCTTTTTTTTTTTTTTTTACATTTTTTGGCCCTAATTACCTTAATGTATTCATTTCTTCTGTTAGGAGGCAACAGTCTGAGTAATTTAGAAATAAATGCACACAAGCACCTTTGTTTTGACCTACACTTTTAATTAGAAGGACAAACTAAAAACACAGATTAGCCATAACATTATGACCACTGACATGTGAGACTAGAGCACTGATTTTAATCACACTGGCATTTGAAGAAATAAATGAGACAAGGAGTCATTTCACCCTTGTAGTTAAAAGGTTGGTAGGAAAGAAAAAATGGTCAGAGTAAGAATTTATAAACATCTTTTAAAAGAGATCAATTATGACGGCTGGACTGTTTAGTGTTAGTATCTCCACAGAACCAAAAAAAGATGGCTGAATAAACAACAACCAGTTACTCAGGATTATGGGTCCTGGTTTAAAAGAAGACCTGCAGTAGCTCAAACATCAAGGCTGTAAGAACTGGGGGAGATAAGGGTGATACAGCACCCCAATATAAACCACATGTCCACTGAAAACATTTGTGCTGTCGTCAGTAGAAAGATGACTGAAAACATCAGTTTGTTGCATTGAGCTTCCTCAGCTTTTTTCCAGCACTGAAACCACTTGCAATGGGGACCCGAGTGTCAGAATTGGGCCATGATGCAACAGAAGACTGTTACCTCGTTTTATCTTAAATCATGTGGATTACTGGGTTTATGTTTGTTGCATACTTGAGGAAATAATGGCACGAGTATACACTGTGGTAAGAAGGCAAGCCAACAGGAGGAAAGTGAAAATTTGACCAGTGTTTTGTCTCAAACCTACAATTTTCAGTCAAAGTAAACGTACACTGCCTCAAAAATGAGGAAAAACCAATTTAAACAAAAACTAAGCAAATAACTGTTGAGTTGACAGATCAAGTAAATTTAACTTTGTGTTTAAATTTGTAGTTGCAATTCTGCTTAAACTCAAAATATTAAAAAGACTGAGGACCCAGTGGGGCACAGTAGGGTCATTTTTTTCCACAGATCAGGTGATTTTCATTTGATGGCTGGTTTATTCCATTGCAGAAAGCAACACACAAACAATCGAGCTCTCTACTGCTTCTCCTGCTTCGGTAAAACAAAAAAACAAAACAAAACACAGGAACACCCAGTTCCATGCTGTTTCTGCCCACATAACAAAGACTAACAACATATTTTTCTTACAATACCTTACAACCAAAGGTCATCCTAAAGTAATTTGATTAATTTAAAATATGAAAATAGATAAATAGCTCCTAGAAAATTCAAACATTTAACACATTGTCAATAAAAGCACCACTTTCAGTTACAGCATAAATTTACCATTATATGTTCAAACTGCTTCCAGCACAACTGGAGGTAAGTGTGATACATTTGTTAGGATACACACAGCTGTGTGGCACATATCAGCTGTGTGTAGTAGAATATACTATGAGGTGTGTGTGTCTTCTGTCAGTCATGTCAGTTCAGTCCCTTTTGGATTCTGCCAAGTGCCGCTTCTGCCCCGTCCTGTCACCACCTGCTGTCATGAAGATGTGCTGTGTGTATGTGCACCAAAGTGTGATGAGCAGGAGAAGTGTGTGTGTGTGTGTGTGTGTGTGTGTGTGTGTGTGTGAGTAACCAGAGGAGGTGGTATCAGTTTCAGTCTGTCACACACAGATGGCAGAACCGTCCTTTTCTCAACTCCTTCCTCCTCGTCTCTCTGGGGGCACTTAGCACATTGTTGCTCTGTTTGTCTGTCTGCAGATTTTTTTACTGTGTATTCTGTGTTTTGTGTTTTTATAGACAAGAAGTTTTATGTTGCACTTTTTACGTGTCCAAATCCCAAAAACTGGAGAGCTGAACATGCCTTTTCTGGTGCAAGAATCAAAAAAAATTGCCTTTCCTAATTTGATTGCTTTTAGAAAATTACACATTTCTATGTAAGTTTTCTTTAATTCAGACAAAAAAACACTTTTTATCATCTTTATTTCTTGGATTTTTAATTCAGTGTCACAAAATGTATTGACAAATTGTGCATTTAAAAAGGCATTTATGTTGCCATTAGCTTGGCACCTCAAAGAGGCTGCTTTTGATCCATTTTGCACGCAGCTCCTCCTCAAGGTAATTACAGCCCATCTCTAAGGAGGGACACTGATGCATGTATAACACCGTCAGCTAATGGACCCTGACGCCTCTGACACACAAAGCTGAAGTAAGAAAGGTGAGGAGGTGGCAGCGTGGAAGACTGGAATTAAGAAGCATGGTTTTAATAAGGACGATGACGAGGGTGGAACTGGTGAGACGATTTGTGCACGAGTGATCAAATAAATCAGCCATAATGAGAGGAGCGTTGCTTGTTGCTACGCAGAACTGAAGAGGGAGTGGAGAACATGACAGGAACAAATGTAAGTCGTTACCAAGAGGCTCATTTTCCTACAAGAAATTATCTGGGAGATCTCTTAGTGCCAAAAGGGCACTGGTGGGAAGGTAGTACTGTGAAGTATCTGCATTTTAGGGACTGAGTTGTTCTTTTTAGTGGTGGTGCACTCGACTGCATCTTATTTCCTGTTTTCTGAATTAGTTTTCACTCATTCAAACTCCCCTATACCTCAGAAAATCTGATGAATTAAAATTGCACCACAGAAACGGGCAAGAACCATTAAAGTACTACAGTCCAATCCAGAAGGAATGGTAGATGAGTGAATGAAACTGGGACTGAGCCTAATTTAACCTAAGGTAAACCTAATGCTTGATGTGTGCTATATTCTGATCATGTTATGTTGCTAAAGATTAGCTAGAAAACCAATTATTGATATTGTGGCTTACAGAGCTCAAATATAACCGTAAATAATAAACTATAAAAAAAGATTATTTTCAAAATCACTCACTGTAATGTCATTAAGAATTGTCAAAAGAAAAAACTATAAAGTAAGAAACAAAGTCAGCACACTTTTATTTCTCATATTGATGGTTTATGTGTCCTCAAGTTAAAAATTTGTAAGCAAAATTTGTGAACAGCTGCCAACTACAACATGAGTTTGTTGACCTACGGAAACAACCAAAGTGACTAAAAACAATTTTAACATTGGTGACATAGATGGAAGAGCCATTTAGGATGGAGAAATCTGACAATTCTGATGTACTGATATGTAATTTGTTGAGTAAGGTATGCAGATAAATGAAATGTTAAATTGCTGAATTTTATTTTCTCCATGCACAGATTTAACTGAATTAAAAACATGTGAAGAAATAATATTTCATTGTGCAGTGACTAAATTATAGAGATGAATAACAGACAGCAGTATGGTGGCCCATAGTTGTCTAAAATTACATGTAAGACGTGAAAGTTATTTGGCACCATAAAAAGAGGCAATACTACAAGGCTCCAACTGATGTGGGAGCATCAGACTCCTATAGTTCCTGAAAGTGGACACAAATGGGCAGCACAAGTGTTTTCGTTGGACACTCGTTGGACACCTGTTGGACACCTGGGGACGGATGGAGTGATGACAGGATGGCGTGGTGTCGGGTGGAGGAGGGGCTGGATTAATCGCACCTCCCAGATGGTGTTTGTGTCCTTTCATGCTTAGCAACATCAATATTTAAGGGAGTAGCATCTATTAGCAATGGTGCAAGGATCAAACGAGTGGGACGAAAACCTGTGTGTGTGTGTGTGTGTTTGTGTGAAAGGGCGACGAACCGACAAACTGAAAGCATCAAGTTACAACCACTCGCCCTCCCATTTGTTCCTCTCTCCCACCATTAACTGCAGTTTTTATCTGCTACCACACAAGGACAGTCCAGGGTGTGAACGTCAACCATTTACAATCGAACGCTCGCCGAATGGCACGCAGACGCACAAACACACACCTGCATGTTTTATATCAGCCTCTCACAGTTATCTGAGCAACGACTCGATAAGGACTCTTTTTCCAGAAAGTGTTTGTGAAACAACTTTTACTGCTGTTCCCAGTTCCTTTTCTGGGAACACAGAGCTGACTCTTAGCTGTAGCTTTCCTCCATGTGTTTGTTTGACAACAAGGATGAGTCTTGTTCTCAAACAGAAACTGACGTATTTAAGCATTTTAAAAGTGATGTAAACAAACATGACACAATGGTTTCTTCACAGTGGATCTATGAGAAATGTGAAAATATCAGGGCGCGTTACCACAGCAGAAATGTCTGCTTCAGCTGGTATGTTGTATTAAATATTTAAGTTAAACACGTGCCATTCAGAAACAACAAGCTTTTCCATTTTCAAGATATGGTATACAGGTTGGATTAAAACTGAAGGTCAAAAATTTTCTATCGGGAAAATATTTTTTTGAATTTTTTGTGACCAATTCATCAACTAATCCAGAAAATAACCAGCAAATTAATTCATAATGAAGGTCCAGTTTAGTAGCAACTCTTAACATTAATTCTTTAACATTCAAATAAGGCAAGAGAAAGTAGGATCATCATTTTAATCATTACAAAATACTAAAAGACAAGCAGCAGACTCCTTCAGTTATTTGAAAACAAGATATTACTAACTATACCTGACTTGAGAAAGAGCCTAATTGTAAAGATGTGCTTCTGATCTTAGAGTGTTTAATGTTCACTGAGTGTCAGGGGTGTCCAATCCTGGTCCTCGAGGGCCACTATCTTGCATGTTTTACTTGTTTCTCTGCTCCAACACACCTAATTTGAATCAATGGGTGATTAACAGGCTTCTGCAGAACATGAAGAGGTGATTTAACCACTGAATCAAGTGTGTTGGAGAAGGGAAACAAGTAAAACATGCAGGATGGTGGCCCTCGAGGACCAGGATTGGCCACCCCTGATCTAAAGTTTTCCTGCTGCAGAGATTTTTTTTTAAATTTTACCTCGGAGAGCAGTCTTGAGGTTGACCTTGGCCTGGCGGTGGAGATCCTCCACGCAGGGCGGCCTGCTGCCCGGCAGGAAGACGTTCTCCTGCTGATGCCACGGAGCCGTGTAGTGAACGGTCCACTTGCTCTCCTCATCCAGGTTAGACACAGCTGCAGAGACACAACACAAAGTGAGGACTTTTGTTTATCTTGCACTTTCATTGCAATTTTACTTGGTTTCAGTGGATCGTTTTGCACGCTGACATGGCTGCGCCAGAAGCACCATAGCCAACATATTGGGTGTTGCACAGAAGAAAAAAAAACAATACACCATTACAACTTCTAGTATCCGTTTGCCATTTATGAGACCAAGCAATGCAAAAATGGTTGAAATTGTGACTCAGAAAATGCCCTTGGAAGTACTGAGAACTGAAAAAGTTTGTTTACATGCACTGAGGAAGAGGAAGGGGTGGGAGACTGAGGTGCTTTGTACAAAGGTGTCGGTCTGTACACCACCAATATGACACGTATCTGAGAACTCACACCATCTGCAGGCCACACAAGTGAGAGGGAGAGGGACGAACTTCAACAAATCATAGGGAAAATAACCATTTCAAATCCAGCTCAAAGATACAAACACACGACTGGTA
Source organism: Kryptolebias marmoratus (assembly GCF_001649575.2). Classification (NCBI taxonomy): domain Eukaryota; kingdom Metazoa; phylum Chordata; class Actinopteri; order Cyprinodontiformes; family Rivulidae; genus Kryptolebias; species Kryptolebias marmoratus. The sequence goes on from NC_051448.1 coordinate 10,478,780, forward strand.
TAACTCTGCAACATGTGCTTGTCTCTTTGTATCATCTACACAAAGTTTCTAAAGGATACACAACTAGTTTAGGTCCTAAGAAGTCTTTTTCCTCACTCATTATGCCTTTTTGTTACCCTGAGCTGCTATGATGCTGATTCCAACCTAATAACCACCAAAAATACTTCATGGATTAAATCTGACTTTACTACCGTCATAAACACGACTTCTATCAACTCCGACAGCTTACCAAGTGAGCGCAGCCAGTCCAAAGTTGGTGATCGTGGGTTTAAAATTATTTCCATTTAAGCAGTGAAATTCAAGCCAAGACCACAACTCATTTATCTCATCATCATCACAACATCTGACTGAGTGAGGCAAGAGGTCTTGGAGGGAGAAGGACGATAGTGGGACGGATCTCAGCAGCTGATGGAGGTGTGGGGTGTGTTTTTGTTAGTTTTTTTTTTTTTTTCACAGGTGCAAATGAGCCACAGTAGGATGGATTGCTTGTGAGTGAAGCACGGGGGAGGATTAGCAGAAGCACTGGTGTGTTTGAGCAGAGGCATGCGACTGCAAATGGGTCATTAAAGAATGTGTAGCTGCTTTGATATTCAGTCAGCTCCTAATAGGAGCGTTTGGCCGTTTTTGGCACCTGAAAGATCCAGCATCTGAACAAAGTGCGAGCCAAGTTCAGGTTCTGCTGAAGTTCTGCAGCTTCTGACTACAGACACCTTGATGCCTCGTCATCTCATTAATAAACAGCAACTAACAGCTTTGTCAGACAGAGTCGATTGTGTTTATTCATGTCTCTTCTTTGTTACTTTTTTGTTAGTTCCTTTATTTCTGCTCCCGCCTACAAACAATCACAAATGGTGGCATGCCAGGTCATGTTGAATTACAAAAAAGCCCACGAGGGCGAAAAGACTGGGACCCCCTGATTTGTTTTTTAAAACAAGGCACAATATTCACACGGGCGAGGCCTGAAATCCCAAACAACTAATGCTGCTGAGATCCAAGAAACAAACATTTGAGGATAAATACTTACATGTGCAGTTCTTTCTAAGGTCTACTAAAATATGATTCTAATGTGAGAATGTATAAAAGACAGCTGATGAGATTATTAAAGGTATATAAAAATAAATTGTCTGCTATGTGTGATGAATGAAGGACAGCACTTGTGTTGTGGCCATGCGGCTAGCCCCAATCAGATTAATTATTTCAAAGTATAACAAGAAATACTGTGTCAACCAGAAGGCAGAAAAAACACCCAGTTTATACTTCACCAATCTCCTGGAAACGTTACAGAGTTTCTATTGCTGATCGTGAAAGCGTTACACGTTCACACAGTAACGCTGTGATCACAATCACTGTTCAGACGAGACCACTGGAGTTTCCATGCCAGGTCACTGGGATTTTGTATTTTAACAGTATGCTCTCCCACGTCCCATCTAGTAGTGTGTTTCAGCCCCTCTTCTTTGCCTTGTACATTAATGCAATGTGAGTAAAGCATCTCTGCTGATCGAGGAGACGATGCAGCACATCTATGATTTGTGTCAGAAGCTCTGATAAACTGAAAACGGTGAATAGCACAAACAGCACTGTGCTAACCAACCATTCAACCATTGTTATTGTTGTTGATCTACACATGTGCAGAATAACTACTGACTGACTGCAAACGATGTTGAGAGTTTCAAAAACCTTCCAGTCTGAGACATGGATTTAAAAGTTTGTCATGTAGATGAATGGCCGAAACGCAACCAAATTGTTTACTTGAAAACAGCGTTGGACGTTAGACTCCAGTTAGTGGGATATTTGCTATCAAACCAACAAGCTGATCTTCAGTTCAGATCAGAACACCAACCATTTAAAAATAATGTCCGGACATGCCTTTGATCAGCTTGCCATCTGTGAATAGGATCTGTAAACCAGACAGTTATTCTGAAGGATTTTACATATTCGGTTTCTTTCACTTCTTCTCACACACATTCAGGACAGGTAGCCCCTCCCCCCACCTTCTTTTTCCAACCATGGGGGTTTGAAAAGACCAAGGACATGGGGACCAGGGACACAAAGCCTGTATTGTCCCCCTGCATCAGTCTCCACATCAGACTTTTCAGTGCCACAATACCCCCTAGCTTCTAAACACACTCAAATGCACACACACACACACACACACAGCCACACTCTGGACACTGGCGCTCAAGTCTCTTTGAAAGTTCAGTAATCCCTCTGAGCACTGACATCCCAGCTCTCCCTAGGCTCTTTAACAAACACAAACTGAGAGTAAAGGGGCTTCTGAAAAGTTTAGAGAATAGGCTATGAGAAGTGGTAGCAATGAAAATGCAATGGCTGGTATACCTGTAGCCACACATCACAGCTGGTGTTTTGGTTTTAATTCAATTATTATTGGTAATATCTCATCTGAGCTCAGCCTGTTATCAGTCAGAAACCAATGCAGAGCCACAAATTAGACTAAACAAGTTGTGTTATAGATCTAAGTGAAAGCAATTAAAATTTAAAACTACAGGATTTGGTTTTGTAGCAGAAAAAAAACAGGTCAAGTTAAATAAAAACATCTTTCAGGGCTTTTTGATCAGAGTAACCTTTAAGAAACAAGTTTATGTCACTCTTCATACATTTTTTGTGCACATATCAACATCTACAAACGCCACAGAATAACTGCCTTCTAATCTTAGAACCGAACTATTTTCCCGGCGTTCCTCTTTGTCCCTCTAAGACAAAAAGTTTGTGGTTGTTATTTGCATTTTATGGAGAAACCGAAAACAAGCTGCCTTCTGGGGAAGAACTTAGCAGGTTGAAGTCGTGCTACACTGGGTCAGCAGAGGAACAAAGTGCAGCATGATGTGTGAACAGAAAATGCCGAGGTAACGATTAACATCACCTTAACTTCAGCACACAAACATAAGCTATAAATAAACCACTCAGAGTCTTTACAAGCAGCTTGTCCTGCGTAAGTCAGGTCTTAAAGTCCTCACGTGCCGAATACACACTCATTAATAAAATAATAATAAAATGTTTCAATATTAATAGTCTTAAACAGGATCTACTGCATGTACATGATGCATAAGACATTAAAACAAAACATTTGAACTTTAAACCAAACAACGTGAACTTTTTCACTGTTCTCCAAGATATACGGTACATGTTCTCTAATAAAGTAGTACATTTAAAGTTCTTTCTGATACTACCTTTATCAATACTGCAGGGCTATTTAGCCCAAAGACATGTTGATTTTACAATCCCAGACCAGTGGTTACCTGGTAACAGTGCAACACAGCACTGACCCCACAAGTTTTAGTGGTGATGCAGTACTAAGACCATAAAAAAACATTTGTACTAAACCCTATAAAAAAAAAACAACTATTAAAGCCAGTACATGTGGAAAACCTAAAAGATTAGGCTCCTAAAAGGAGGTTTCCATACAGGTTAAAATACCTAACCAGGCTTCAGGAAATCAACCCACAGCTCACACAAACAACTTTTTCTTTCTAATTTATCCTGAACAGCTGTTTAATTTTAATGTTTTTTATACAGAGAATAGATTCAAAGCCCTTTAAATATATATCTTACCCTTCTTCTTGAAAAACTTGATTACAGACTTTAAAGAGGTCCCGATAAACACCATGATTCCGATTATTTGCGGTGTCTCCTGCTTAGAGAAAAAGAGTGCCCTACTGAGGCATAAAAATAAAACTAATCTTGGGGGAAAAAAGAAACGAGACGAAATGAAAGGTGCATTTAACGAGGACGCTGCTCCGCTCACGTTCTCGCTACACGACGGCTTAGCTGTGAGCGCATGTGAGCGTCTGCTATGCTGACAATACGTCTCTACACACACACACACCACTCCTACCACGGGTAGTCCAGTCCTCTGAAACACACACACAAACACAATCACAGCAGGAGGGGTGTAGCACCGGCCCCTCTTCTCTCTCGTCTGTGTGCCGTTACCAAGGAGTTCTGGCTGCCTAACCCTGTATTCCTCATCACCAATCATTCTTTTTCCCCCCATCTTTAACATTTTTAACACTACTCAAAGCCCAAATTTCCTTAATAGAACAAAAGGGTTGTGCTAGTCCACACTCATTTCATTACATCCCTTTATCTCTTTTTCTACTCTTTACAGTCTGCTATTGTAAAACAGACTCATCTGGGTAATATCTGTGCTTCTAATTGAACTATAAGCAAATCTTATAGATAAACTTTGCACATCCTTGTAAAATAAGAGAAAAAAACGTGCTGAGTGAAGTATTCCCATTAGGTTACAGCCTCTACCTACATGCAAAATGTAATACAACCATGCCTTCACATTACAATCACAATTATCTTGTCTGATCGTCTTGCATCCATTTATTTATAAAACCTCATATAATTCAAGTTTTTATCCAAGTAAAGGTATCATAAATTTATAGTTCACATGATCAACACATTTTCTCCAACTGATCATCCCTAGCTTGCCGCGTTTGCACATGAGCACCGAATCTGAGCCGCATTCAACCTTTCCTATTGTCCAATCCGCTCCCAGTCTGCATCGCGCACACTCCAGCAACCACTCATTCAGACGCACGCCCATTAGAGGAGGACGGCCCCCTCCTTTTGTGTCCGTATTTTATTTCAACCAAAGTGGTTGCAGAATAAATGGAGGTGGGGGCGAGGGGGGCTGCAACAACAGCTTGAACGAGACGGCAAATGATCCTCGATTCTGAGTCCTCACTGCCTTCCACCGCCATCATCAGAACCTGTTTGTCTGATATTTGAGTTGCTGAGTGTGTGAACAGACGACAACATGCCTTTGGGCTTATTTAGTCAACTTTACTTATGTTTACTGTGTGCCATCAAGAGACTTTTTATCATAGGAACAAGCTCTTTTGGTTGAATTTTAAGGCTCTAAACTTAAAATGTGTTAAATTTAACACATTTGACCTGTTTAAAAAAAGTCAGGTTTTACTAGAAATTTGACTAAACTCAATAAGTATATTTAAAATTTGTTAAAACTGGTTTCCAAAATAGTAAAAAAAAAAAACAATCAAACAGGTACTGTAAACACATTTGTTTGCTTGATTTTATTTTATTTTGTCTCACAGTTGTGGGTCAATACATACACACGTTTAACTAAGCGTGCAGTGTCTGGTACGTCTGTCACAATCTGTGGGTAAGTCACTATTTGCAGTCAATTGAGCCAAATATCGATAGTTAAAACCATCATTTAAACAGTTTGCATTAATTTGTACTGATTGTTGAAACATCTTCAGGTGTACACTTTGTTTATCTGAAATCACTGAACTAACATTTTTCCAACATTATTGATGAGCCTGTAATGTCATGAATGTAGTAACAAAAGGTAAACACCACTAAGAGAACATCACAGACTTTAACATGAATGTGGAACTCAAAAGGGAAAAAAAGGTGGTGGTTATGGTTTCTCATACAGATTATACAAAACTATTAAAAGGAATACAATAAACATAACAATTCTGTCAATTAAAGCTTAACTTTCCTGATCATGCCAGCCTCAATGGTAATCAGATTGGCCTAATAATCAGTCACGAGTGATTCTACAACCTTTATATTCTCTTTTACATCTTTTTTATATTTGGCAAATATATTTTGAGTTGTTTAGGAAAATGGAAAGAACTGAAGGGGATTCCTAAAAAAGAAAAGTGTCAGTTTCTTCACATTTTGTAAAATACACAAAAACGTAGCTTTTACATCTCACTACGACCAAATCATCTGGTCTTTAATTGCAACCTTACATTAAATTTAGGATTAAAACAACATGGAAACATTCAAATGAGTAATGCAGCTGATTTCTCCAAAATGAACTGTCCCCTGCTAGTTTCTGCGCACCTATCATGTATCTGGTTCTGCTTGGCACGCGTACAGTCTCAGTATAATTTATGCAGACACGAGCTGAAGCAGCTTCTGTCATTAGGAAGCCTTTTGTTCTCCACCGAGCGTTAACATGCACGCACATTCAGCCCGACAGTCAGGTCAACATCTCTATCTGCAGAGGGAGGGCTTCAAATCTAGGCCACCTCTTGGATTAGGGATATCCATTCATACGTTCATCTGCTCTTCCTCACTCCCCCACCCCTCCACTTCACCCCAGCCAAAACATCATCAATCTTTCATCTGTTCGTACTCTAAAGCAGAGGTCCCCAAGCCTGGTCCTCGTGGCCCACTGTCCTGCATGTTTTATATGTTTCCCTGCTTTAACACACCTGACAGCAAAACTTAATGACATTCACAGCAGGTAATTCAGTTATTTGAATTAGGAGTGTTTGAAAACATGCAGGACAGTGGGCCATGAGGACCTCTGCTCTAAACAGTATACGACGGAAGACTGAGTCAGAGAATCCTAAACGCAAGGAAAACATTGAAAAGCAGATTATTATGGTAGTTATTAAATAGGAACCCCATCAATATTACCCTCCATACATTTAATGAATACAGATGATCGAATCTGAAGTAGTATTCTCAATTGTAATCCATAAAATATTTGTTTTGACCAGTTTTTCTAACAGTTTACTCAACAGAATACTGACAAATCAATATATAAACAGCTTGCTATAAGGAGGTTATCACATTTGCCAACAAAACGTCCTCAATCCTTGTACTTTTGTTCAACTAAACAACCAGAATCATTCAGTTCTGTCTAATAAATGATGCAATTACTGAAACAGGTTCACGTTTGCTTTGAACGTCTGGTCATAAGTGCATTTTATAATTCTGTGCACTAAACACAAACATTTTTTAGTCCTTGTGGCAACAAGGCAACTACAGCATTGCTTCTTGATACATTTGTAGCAACCATGCGAAGGTGGTGATCATAAAAACAGGAGAAATCTTGGGGGTGAAACATTATAATCAGGCGTCAGTGATGAATGTGGTAAAGTGAACAGGGTGGGATCGATGAGGGACTGCTGCTCTTCCTCCTGTCACTGGACTCCTACTGTCTTTGTCTTTCCAGTCTTGTTTTCACACCCCATTTGGATCTCCCCATCAACTTGGCAGAGGCAGCTGCACAATGTCTCCCACATACGAGCCCGTCTGCTTTTTTTTCCCCCTTCCCAAGACAAACTGATTTAACTGCTGTCCATTTCAGATGTAGCTCCAATCATTCCAAAAGGAGAGCACATTTCTCTTCATTTGACAGGCGGTGAACCTGCAAGATCGATGGTCCGAATACAGACTTCCTCAGTACAGATATCTAGATGTCCCTAACCCTCTGACGGGTGTCTGAATGTGTATATGATAGAGAATGTAGTCTTTAAGGCTTCATAGACTAAAAAATACCACAAAAATGTGTGTAACTGAGTGACTGTGGTTCATAGTTTAAAAGTCCTTAACCAGATGGTGTTCATTTAAAATGTATCTGATCATAACCACCGAAACACCCCATCATCCGAAGCTGCAGACACACACCTGCATCATCTGACAGGTCTCAGCTTGCATTTCTCTAATTGGACTTATGAAAAGAGAGGAGGGGGGTTAAGCTAACTGACTAAAACCTTTCAGCTCAGACTGATCCGCTAATGTTGAATCTCTTTCCCCTTCTCTCCTCCGTCTCAGTCTCCTCCTCTCACAAAGCCCAGGTTTCTCTTCTTTCTCCTTTTGTCTTCAAGAGTTGTGCACATTCTCCACATGTAAGGTAATGACCTTGCACATATTCATCTTACGCGTGGAAAAATATGTGAGACAAAGATATGCAGGAGAATGTAAGACCACATAGTAGTCTGCATGGAATGCAAAAAAATAGAGGAAAAAAAGGACAGGGACTTTGTTACATGAGTGTAACATGCCTTTGAGCTAGGAAACACTCAATGTAGATATGTTTTCATTTTCAGTGAAAAACTCCCTAATGAAACAAAAACCAATACTAAGTACTGTATCACATTTTAATTCTCACTAATGTCCTCATTTGTTTGCTGTTCATAAAAATCTTGAATTTATAGCAAAGAAGCAAACAATTTGGCCCATCCAGTCCTTCGATCCTTCATCTCCGCCTTTCTGTGAATGAAAGCATCACATAAAGGCCTCAGTAGTAATCGGATCACTTTGTTTTCTCTGAGCTACAGAGGAAGACATAAATAATATATCAGCAATGACAGGATTGGAGAGAGACGCACTAAAGATGGTTCGACCGAGGCGGAGGGGTGGAAATTGTACACCTGTTATGATCAGTGAAAAGCAGACACTTGTTCCTAACAAGGTTTTAGGACCAAAATTCAAAATGCCTCTTTGTACGAAAACAGTTTTAAAGAAGAGATTTAAAGAATTTTTTAAAAAGGTAGAAAACATGTAGTAAACACTTAAAAAGTTTGCATTTTTAATCCATTGTTCGGTTTCAAAATAACAACAGAAAAACAGCTGAAAGCAAATGTCAGGACACCCTGCAGTGGCTTTCCTTAGCAACACCCCCTCTGGCAAATACTCTAAAAGGTTTTATAGCTCCGAGAGTTTTTCAGCTCATTTGGGGAATTGTTACCCATTCCCCCTGGAACAAACACCCAGTTCTCAAGGACTCCTGAGCTGTCTCTTACAATGTTTTTTTTTTTTTAGTCTAGCCGCAGACTGTCAGTGATTTTTTTTTTAAGATCAGGGACGAGGGAAATATTAAAGATCTGAGAGAGAATTAAAATGTGGGACTTTGGCAAAAGTTGTGCAACATACAATCATCCCCAAACTTTTTTCACCATTCAAATACTTTACCATTACAAAACAAAGCTTATGGAAGTACAGACAGAGTGTTTTATATTGTTCTCATTTGGAAATCTGTTCAATTCCTGGTTAGCTTAATGTCCTCAAAAACAGAAGAATTTGAGTAAAAGTGCCCAAATCTCATCGTGCCAATATATTGATTTAAAATAAAATTGTGTTGTGTTATTTAGAGGTACTGCTTTAGACAAGAAAGAAACCTGCAGAAACCACCCTCCCTGTAAGACTCCTAATAAGGAAATTAAGCAGAGTTAAACTTTAAACTCTCTCCTGAGTAAACAACTCTCAAACATAAAAAAAACCACATGCAGACACTGAAACTAATGTGACGCAGGTGCATGGCTGAATAAACAAGTGCTGATAGCGGCGCTTCTGGTGCTGATGACTTTACCACGGGGTAAAGTTCTCACACCGCCCACCAACATTAACCTCAAACTCCCGCACTTCCTGAGTCACCGCTCTCTGACACGGAAAACCAACATCTCCATCTCAACCCTCATTTTATTATCATTCTGCTGGACTTACTTTACTGAAAAAACTGAGATCCCAAATAAGACACACAATCATGACAGAATTAGATGGTTTGTTCAACTCAAATCTGACCTAAAAATAAGGATAGGAGCTAAAGTTTTAAATTCAGAGCAACACTCTGTTCATTCCAAAAGTTAAACAACAAAAATAAAACCACCTTTCTGAGTTACATTAACCCCAACCAACCATTTAATGATGCAGAAATTGTGTTACAAGCATAAAAATTAAAATCAAAGACATTGAAAAATTGTTTTCAGACAGATATTATGGCTTTAAAAGAAAAGTCAGATTAAAAGTGCTACACTTACAAGTAAGTACACAACACACTTCAAGCAACTGGAGTGGCTCAGAAATATCACTGTGTTTGATGGGGCTTTAGGTACTTTATTTTGTCAGCTACTTCAGGTTATAGTTTGGTTTAAATCCAGATAAAGTATTTTAGATGTGGGTGAACATTTTGCTACAAAAAAAGAGAAATCACACCAGCAATGTGTGTATATATGTGTGTGAGTGTTCTTTGAATAAAAGGGCAGAGGGGCCTCCTTTTATATGTTGTTCAGCCTTTGTGATCCATGAGAAAACCCTCCAAGTCAGGGTGACATGTTGCTGCTACGCCCTACACTTCCAACATGACAACCACGATCAAGACTGCTCTTTGTGTCTGTGTGCTTTCTGCTCATGCAGGTACATATACGTGTTTTGATGTGGTGACAGATGTGTAGCTTAATCGTCTCTTCAAACACCATAAAGTTGTTCTCATAAAACGTGTGTGCGCCTTTGAAAGAGCAGTACAATACCAACGATAGAAAGACTTTCAAAATACAACACAAAGAAGGAGGAGACAGGAGCCACAGCAGAATCCGTATGAAGCTGAGAGATTATTTGATGTGGTAGAACCTGAGATCCAAGGATGACTGAAAAGGGAGTGTTTGAAGATACAAAACCAAAGAGAGGAGAAAAAGGCAGCTGAGAGGAAAGTCAAGAGTGGTGGTGGTAAAGGTGAAGGAAGGTAGGTCTGTGAATCCAAAACATCCGATTGTAGACACATGAAGGCAAACACAGCAAGACCCAGCAGGCTTGGCAGCCATGCCTAATTTTCTCTCCCCCAGCATCTGACCCCAATGCACGTTTCCTGAACTCCTTTGAAATTCAAGCCAGGATAAAAGGGAAAGAAAAGCAAAAAAGCAGACGGAGGATGCTTCCAGCTCTGTTTGAGTGTGTGGACAGACATTAGTGCGAAGCTGTTTAGTCTCGACATCTCACGCTGGAAGCAAAACAAGGGTAAGAATCCCCTCCAAAACCCAATCATCTGGAAAAAGTCTTAACTGACAGGAAGATGTACAGCTGCTGCACATTCACAGGACCATGGATACTCGAGTAGCTCGATGCTCGGTCCAATAAAGGCAGGCTCCGCTTAAAATGTGCACGCCTGTTGAACAGGAGGTTAAAACACTGTTTCACAAGCATGTTGATGAGCTTTTGGGTTCTGCAGAGAAACTGACAGTTTTGATGCTAATTTAAGCCTCTTTCTTTTCACAGCTTCAGAGTGTTTTTGTAGCTAACCGTCACAGGCAACAGTTTTAAATCTTTTGCAGTCTAACTCTGGTGGTATGTCGCCCCTTCTGAAGCTGACAAGACAAACGAAACAGGCCTATTCAATCCTATTGGTTAGATTCAATTTATCCTATAAGCTGAATATAGGAATACTATTCACACTTGAGTTCTTTCAGTGGCAGGTCACTAACTGTTGTAATTAATCTAATTTTAAACCACCTTTAAGTACTTTACTTTGGATTTTAAAATACTGACATTTGGAACAAGCGCAACAATTATTTTGCGCTGTACAAAGAAAGGGCACTAACATTTTGTCCCACCCTTTGTTACTGTATCAGTGCATGAGTGTGAGACATTTTGAAAGCAAATATTTTTTTTTGTCATGTCAGACCTTTCACAAAGACAGACCCCCAGCAGCCTACAGATTAAAATGGGATCCATTAACATCCAGCCATATTGTCTCCACTCATATTGACTCGTGGACCTTTTTAGGCTCCGTGACCCCCACAGAGGAGCAGCTGTATCAATAACCACAAAGTCTAAGTGTGTTTTTGTGGGTAATGTTTATATGTCTCCCTGGCCTGCATCATATTGACACTTTATGGGACTGTATGTTTAAGTGTCCACGTTATTGTGCTTGCGTCAAAGCGCGCCCGAAGCAGTTTCTACAACCAGCTGCATTTAGACAACAGATATTGAGACAAATGAAACTAGACGGTAAAAAGCAATCAGCTAAATTACTCGGCGCTTCATCTTTATTTGCAAAATCTGAATTTGCTTTTGCAAATTATGATAAATGGGAGAAAATCTTATGAAAGCATGGAAAAGCCCATTTTTCTTTGAATGCAGAGGCACACATGGTTGAGAGATGGCTGCACACAGAACATTATGTTGGCTGGCACCCTGGTTTCCTGCCCTACATTTCAACACCAGGTCTGTCTGCTCTTCTCTCCTGAGGGGGTTTGTGAGTCTGCGTTTCCCCGCTCTTCTTTCATACAAACGCACAATCGTTAATCCAATTTTATAATTAACTTCACACACACAAAAACGCCATAAATCTGACATTAAACGCTGTCATAATACATCATAGAGCGCGGTGCCTGTTGTGGTGACCTGTGTGTGTGTTAGTGTGTGCATGTGTTTTTGCATTAACTTCACAGGCTACTTGATTAAAAGCAGAAATGATAATGGCCAAGGTTAGGATTGCAATCAATAGGTGATGTAGAGGGGAAAATTTATGTTCTCAATGTTGCATATTGATTGTTTGTCTTAATTTTATTTTTCCAATACAAATGTTAACATTTTAAACATTATGTTGTCAGGACATTTATCAGACTGTCACCAATTTACCAAAACAACTGTTGAAAAGAAACAAAAAAAAATTAAGCAGAATCTCTTCTAAAGCTTTAGCTACACAGTGATTTGACCCCAGTGTTCAACTCATGCTGATGCAAGGGTTTTGTCTCATTTAGGCACAGAAGCACAGAGACCGAGCTAATTTAGGTTAAGTGGCTCCTGTAGCTCAAGGGCACAAACCAACAAGCCACCTGGGGGCTCACCTGTATCACAGCAAGAAAAGCCTAGCATACATTTATGTAGCAGGCAAACGCAGGAACACAGACAGGAGGTGGTTTAAAAGACATATCAGACATGCGGTTCCTCTGTTACAGGAGAAAAATTAGCACAGCATTGTTTGACCCATTTCTTCCGCTGCATCCCATTTTCCATCAGTAACAACAGTAGGTCGTTTGGGGAGGGTGGGGTGGACTGCAAAAACAAAGCATCCAATCAACAATTAGAGACACAACCGAATGACCAATGAGCACAAGCTACGGAAGGGAAAGACAATCAGCTTGACGTGGGGACACAACTATAGGGCTGGATATGAAACCGGACGCGAGTTCTGGTGGCCTGCATTGATTGTTTTTATTACAATGCATGACTGCATTTGGCTCAGACCTAAAACATTGATCCAGTCGGTATCATCTCTCCATCGGTTTGTTATAGAGACTCTTACAGAAACCACACTAGCTCTACAGAAAGAAGACTGCGTGGCAGTAAAAGCTGCTGGATTGTTTAGAACACAAACTGCTGCGGGTCAGGTGAGTTTTCAGTGCAGCTCCAAACAGAACTTGTGTTGTTGTCACAGTGTCTTTGTGCAATAGGTCGATGTGGGCAAGAGTTAGATTTTAATCCAACCGACTGGTTGAAACAAGACTGTGACAGGTGGAAGAAGACAATTAGTTCATTCAATCACATGTAAAGTATGTGTTTTATCAGGAGACGGCACTTTTACGGTTTCTGGCAAAGATCATCCATATGGTTCTGTTTAACAAACCTTTGTACACATTAGGCCAACCATCTGAGAAAATATCCTAATTGTGAGCAATGGGCTTAAATCACAAGCAATTTAGCAATTTGTCTTGCTCAGTTCTTTAATCAGTGTCAACCATGACCATATGTTGCATTCACAGTCCAAGGTCTCTGAGAGAGCTGCTGACTGAACAGTCATCGTTCAGCCTTCGCGGGGCCACGGTAGGATCAGTGGTCGGTGCCACGACCTCATAGTCCTGCGGGTTTGAGCCCAAGTTGCGTCAGGAAGGGCATCCGGCGTAAAACAATTGCTAAATCGTTCATGCGAGTTCACTTATGGTGACCCCTGAAGAATGGAGCACCGAAACAGGAAAAAATGATCATAATTGGCCTGCAAAAACTATTTATTACACCTCATATTTTCAGACTGATGTGTGTACAGATTTCTATCAAAGATTAACTGGAAGCACTTGTAAAACAGGTCTGCGTCATGAAGAAAGAACAGAGGACACGCCTCAAGCTGACAGAGCAGTATCACTTTAAAAAGCTTAAGATTAAAATCATTATTTTCTCCTTGACAACTATTGAAGAAGTATTCATATTTTTCCATATTGCTCACTTTGTTTGCTCCTGTTTAAAGATGTGGTGAAGGCACCATCATCTTTGAAGCTAAAGACTGGCATATAAAAACAGGATAATGTTGACAGGATTGCGTAAAGTGGGTAATTTTCATCATTTGATATTGGTTTGAGTTCCTGCTAGCTTCAAGTATGGTCAGATTTAATCAGTGTATTGTAACATCACAGCCCTACCTTTCTCCTATAATAAGTGTTTTGTAATCTTAATAAATTATGTTTAAGGTCAGGATTAGTGCTTAAAGGATGACATGGAGTAGGATCATTCATTCAACCTTTATACACATGCATATTTTGTCACACTATGGGGTTTAATGCAGAAATTTTATGTGCATTTTATTGAGGTGTGTACGAATGCACATGCATGTGTTAAGCCTGATTTCCACAAGCGATAATCTTATATTTAGACTATGTCTGGGGATAAAAAAAATCTACTTAACCCGAAGTTCCCTCCCTCCCTCTTCTCATCAATCCTTCCTTTCTTTAAAAAGAAGCCTGTCGTTGCTTCCCTCTGCCTCTTCCCCATCATCGCATCCCACCCCCTTCTGTCCCATCTGGGTCATAATTGACGGCGGGACGGAGGCTTTAATAGACAGAACATACTTCTCTTTGACGAAGTGAATGTGCACCCCCCTAATGGGCCTCAAGGGAAATAAGAGCAGCTCTCTTATCAAATATTTCCAAAATTTAAGACTAGCATTATTCCAAATTAAACTTCCTGTGAGCCCTCATTTGTCTCTTTCTGGTGTAGATAAATAAATGCATAGAGCCTGATAGGAAATTAATTAAAACCTAATATGATCATCTAATTACCATAATTCTATCAATATGTTAATTTTGTCTCACAAAAGCTTTAGTTGAAACTGATTCACATTTGAGCATATAAATAAATAAGAAATATGAACTGTGTATCATCTGTATTCTTGTGCCTCCTGGTGGTCAATATAAGCAATAACTTAACAAGCTTATATATATTTTAATTCATTTATTTAGCTTCTGTTGTGAACAAACTACTGCTGTCATCTGCTAATGCTTTCCTATGGTTTAACAAGTAATAAAACAGCTTCACTTTGCCCCTACTTTATTTTTTTTTACTTTAATCCAAATCCATCAATGAATGAGGCAGAAAAAAAAAGCTTCAAATACAAGATGTTGCCATGGTGAGGACAACTCATTAACACGATAGATTTAAAGAGGCTCTTAAAATCAGTTTCTCTCCTCTGTGTCCCTTCGCTCTCTCCTTTATAATCAGCCTCCATGGGGGAACATGAGCTTTTCAGAGGCTTGGCTGTGCTTTCAAAGGCTGAATGGAGCCTCCAGCTGACTGGGACATAACCCGGGTCCGCGGCGGAGGACAGGACGAATAAGTGAAGGGATTGCAGCTCAAGATTAGGAGGAATGACAGGTTAAGGTGTGCTGGCTGCTCATGATTATTTATTTAAAATGATAATGAAAGAAGGCATCAATAATGTTATATAAAAATATGCCTTTTCTTGGCTTCCAGCAGTCCATGCACTTTTTGTGAACGACGCAGAGAAAGTAAAGAATGTTTCTGGACGTGCGGACCGGGATCAGGGTGGTCAGAAGGGCAAACAGGGCCGCAGACATCAGAGGACCAGACTTAAAGCAGCATGAGGTGGAAAAAAAAGCTCCCACTTACAGCAGCTCTCATTAAAGAAATGAGCTGTGACAGAGGGCCGTGGAGCCGGGGAGTGATTAAACACACTTATCCTGAACTACGGCTCAATCAGATTTTTTTTTTTTCATGTACTGACTAGTGTGGGATTTAAGAGAAAGGCAAAAGCTGCTGCTGAGGAAAACCAATGTCTGTCTGCGTTATAAGAATGTTCAGACAAACCTGTTTTGCTCAAGATAAATTTATGTTTTAACACACAGGATAAAAAATGTTAGTCAGTGAACACATGTATACAAAATGTATGAGCTGGTGTAAAATTCTTAATCATCCAGGTTGCAAGCAGGCACAGTATTTCTGATAAATTTACAGAAATTTGACAAAGACTCTTCATTGGAGGAAATTTGTTAAATATTCCAAACTGGAAACTTTCCAGGGGACGTATGGGCATTAACTGGAAACTGGAAATGATTTTAACAAACTGTATCATATAAAACAAATATATAAACATTTTGTTTTGTCACAGGCAAATAATGTCAAAGAAATGAGTTTAACCCATAATTTATTGAAGTAACTAATTTAATGACCTAATTTGCATTTTATAACGCCACTGATGTCTATTTCCATCTGTTTCTACAGGTCCAGGTGACAGAACTGATCATTAATAAGATGCGGTTCCTCTCATTGCAAAGTATAGCAATGCAATCTTATTTAAAGTCCCTGTTAGGGGCCGACCTTCAGTATTTTAAATTCCAGGTTTACTCCTGTTTATTTCTTTCCAGTGGAAAGTTTCCAATGTTGAATTCTGAAACCCTATCCAGGACATGGCATTCCTAACAACCCAAATCAAAAGGCAACAGGACATTTTTCTTTAATTCTCAGAGATGTTTTGCTTCTCATTCAAAGCCTTTTCTCTCCTCATGCTGAAAAATGTGTTTCATTTGACTTGATGCACAAAGTGGACTTGCAGGACACCGACACCACACATGGGCAAAATAAAGACACAATGGCGACAAACTTTACAGAAAACTAGGAACAAGCCCTGACAGTGTCTTCTAATGCATCTGCCTGGAGGAGTATTTTCTTGAGAATGAAAAAGTTGCCCAATCCTGATCCACAAACACTCTAAGACAAAATACAGCAGAAACCTGTTTGGACAACTTAACAAGATATTTAATCTCACAATCCTTTTCATCATGAACCTTCTGTGGGTTTTACCAACATACTGTGGATACAAATACTGCATCAGAGACTAGAAAAAGGAAAAAAAAGGAGTACTAATCCAAGAGACAAACCAAAACACTAAAGATCTGAATTTGAGCTCAACTAGAGCAAATCTTCTCTACTTTCACTGAAGTTCACAAACTAAACCACTAGGAGGATCCCAATATCAGCAGTGGGAAGACAGCAGGAAGAATGAGCAGAATGAATCAGACAACATAAATTACAAGAACTAGAAATAAATGAAAAATAAATGCTCTGGAGGAAGTTACATTAAGATATATTTATTCAATCTGAACCAACCATCTGCTGCATCACGACTCCCCTCGATTGTTTAATCAATGATGGGACAGAGGTCTCTGTAGATTCCTGTGATTATGTGGCTGTTATGTCCTGATGTGATAATCAAGCCATTAAGTAAAACTCAGCTTTAAACATATGGGGCTGAGAGGCTCTCTGACACCTGATCCCTTCATCACAGCTGAGTCAGTCCTCCTCCTCCTCCTCCTCCTCTATCACTTCCGACTCCTAAATGAAAAGGCGGCTGAGGCCAAACCCACTTATCTGGACACATCATCTACTCTCACTCAGGACAAAACTGTACAAACAGAAAATTTGTTCACATAAAAGTTTTAAACGACACCCAGTTATAGGAGGACTGTACACTTCTGGTGTCTGTAAATGACAGTTTTAAAATTCTTAGGGAAGTAATGTTTAACTACAAGGTTAAAATAAATGGGGGGACAAAATGGGTGTACAATGTAAAACTCATAATTTAATATTTAGGTATATTTAAATGATAATTATTGACAAATCCAGGTTGAATGATTTATGAGAAGACAACATAATAAAACAGTATATTATTATTGGGCATACCCTTGTAGTTAAATAGCTGCTCATAACAAAACTAAAAAATGTGACAAGCTGCTCATCAAATGTTTACATAGTGCTTTGAAATGTGGGAATTTCTATCATGTGTTCCCAGTTTAAATAAGAGGACAACAGCTTGTTACTTCACTGTGTTATTTACCATTCTGGAAAAGTCTACAAATGTGGAAGTAGTAAGAAACCTTCACAGTTTATCTGTAAGAATCAGAAGACTAATTAAGTTGTTCGTTTGAGCAGCTACAACCCCAGTGGAAGAAAAAAAAACACCAATTATGAAAACATGAAAAAAGTCAAAATATTCTGGATACTACTTACTTCCTACGACTTGTCAGTGAATACTTTATTATTTCTGGTCACCCAAGAAAGTGGTTAACCTTACTGTTCAGTCTGTTGGCGCCTACAGAAAAGAACAATTTGAAAATTGGACCACTACTTCTATAATCAGAGATTTGAACATTTTAAATGAGCAGATATGCATTCATTAACACATAGACACAGATAAAGACTTCATCTATGAAACAAGAAGAAAAAGACTGAACAATTGCTTAGAAGAAGAAACCAGAGCCTTAACCCATTTTACAGTTGAATGACCCAAACCAACCCCTGACCCCTAAATCCCTAAAGTGTGTGTGTGTGTGTGTGTGTGTGTGTGTGTGTGTGTAAAATCCCTCTCTTTTCTTCATCTTCATCTCATTAAGCTATGTGTCATGCACTCCACTCCATTGTTCCCCCACCTCCAACCTGCCATTCACCAGGCTCATGCACATTCAGGCTAAGTGTGCACTTGTCTGCATTCATCAGTCTCTGAGTACAAGTTTGTGAGCCCGGCTGTAGATTTATGTGAGGTCGCCACAAATCCTAAAATCCTCAAACCAAAAAAAGACGAGCTACTTTCTGTTCATGTCTTCCTATTTAAAGATTGCCCCAGTCAAAATTAAACCCTACGTCTCCAAACTGAGGTCATTTGACAAGATATTTACAACAGGTTTGACATTTTTTGTTTTAAAAAAAGTTTCCTCAGAACCACATTTAAAAGATCTGAACTATTGCTTTGGGTACTGTTCTGTAAACACTGAGAAAACATTAAAATAAATAAATAAAATTGGACACTCTTGAACAATTTTTTTGTTTGTTTCCCTTTCTAAACTTTCCAAAAGGGAAGCGAATAAAGAATAAACCAAAGGGTTTTACTTCATCTCTTTTGCAACAAAGTTTTTTTTAGACAGCTCTAACAGGTTATGATTGTGAAGCGGTATCATCCACATCATCGGCTTTACTATTATCAGTTGACAGGTCTTTAATAAGAAGAAATTATGACAAAAGTAACTGTATTAATATGCATAAAACTCAAAATGGGAGATGACAATAAAGCACAGAGGCTGAGACCAAATCCCCTTCCAATTCCCACTGACAAAATTATATTAACCTAACTGGGTTTCAGCGGGGCTCCTTCCCTCAACCCCCATTAATAAGAGTCAATCCATTTCATTTAGCCTCATCTAGTTACTCCACAAGCCTGTCCTCCCTCAGGTGCCCTTCCCCTGGGAGCAATTGGGTGTGATTGGCCAATAACTGAACCTGCCGATCCAGCAAAGGGTTTATGGAGAATCCAGTCAAAACACCTGCTCCACTCATTACCTGATATGAAGGATTGGAGTAGAAGCTACACACAGATTACTGACAGGATGCAGCTGTGTTTAAAGACAACAAAACCTGCTGTCATTTAAAATATTAATAAGAGAAGTAAAAAAATAATAACATTGGTAAAAATCAGATAAAACCAGCATTACACCTCAGCCAAGGAAGTAAAAGTACACAATGGAAGTGAGCTCCAGTTTCAGTGAGTTAGTCTGTACGAGGGTTGTGTATTCAGCAGACGGAAATGGGACGTCGATTCCACTTCAAGAGCAGAAACAAAACCGTATTGACGGCGGTTAAATCTTGAGCTGTCACGACATGTTAGCCGAAGCAGAAAGGAAGACGGTTCATGGTCGTCTGGCAGCAAACTGCTGGGCTACTTAAAAAGTAATGGGAGATTTTTGTTTTAAAAAGCTAAACAATAAGTAAGACTTTAAAGAGTGATTTGTAGATAAGTAGATGGATAAAAGAAGAAAGTGGAACAAAGAAAAAAGTTGCTTTGCTAAGAGACCTTCCTGTTTACATTTTGTTTTATAATCACTGATGCATAAAAGCTGACAGTTATTTAGTTTATTGCTGTGCAGTGTACAAAATAAATCTGGACACGGGTCAAAAGGCTTTTTAATCAGTTTCTCCTTTCATGCCGTCTTATTGCTCTTTAATGGCTCCTTTATGTAGTGGTTGAGGTGAAAGTGGGTCACCTCCATAACCCGAGCAGCGTCGGCTCCATCACCCCCGTACTGTCAGTTCTCTCACACCTCCCTGCATGCCTGCTCCATCACCTCCAGCTGCTTGCTATTATGTCCTGTTCCCAGGGGTGGACACACAGTGGAGCATCTTCAGTCATGTGTCCCAAACGGCACACATTCATGCATGAAATACTGCACGTGCATGAGTGGACAAATTTAGACTCAAACCCCCATCCAATATGGAAATTCTTAACAAAATGAGCTTAAAATATTTTCACACACATGTAGGATCTGCTCCTACTGACAATAACTTCACATCTTAATGAGTTTTTGCCTGGAGAAGCCCTATTATCACTGACTGCCAATGATGTCTGAGGTCATAAAGACAGAGTCCTCACCCATGCCACATGGGCCGCTCAGCAAACGATACATGAACACACATACACACACAGACAGATTTACACACAGCAACAGACGGCACAGATCACTCAGTTTCAGAAGGATTGAAATCAGCTAATAAGAGGAGACAAAGCCTGGCTTGGGAGGCTTCCACTCCATGTGTTGTGACTTTTGCACTGAGAGAAATGACAAATAACTATGTTCCATAAACATGTCAGGTGACTCGAGTCACCTAAAAGTAGTAGTTTGTTTGCAGCCTGGTTCCAATAAAATGCAAGAGTTGCTGTATTTCAATTTGAACTGTTCATACTCTAAAGAAAAGTGGACATGTCCTGCTAAAATTAAACTAAAAACAGTTTCTATTTTTGCTTTAAAAGCCTACAAACTGCACAGTAAAAATTCCCTCTTCTGTACCTTTGCCGTCCTCGGAGGTCTGTGTTTTTCCTGGCAAGCCCGAAGGTCCAAGCAGAGGTTTGGGGGTCCAGAGGGAGTCCTGTTTCTGGTGCACCTTTGACACGGACAGGAGCCGTTTGTGCAGGCAGCCCTCGGGTTTGGCAGGCCTGGGGCTGGGGGAGGCCAGGGCCTGTTGGCTGTTCCCCATGTTGTTGCTGGGCTTGAAGGAGCACAGAGTTTGCTTCCTGCCCAGGGGGTCTTCATAGCAGGCTCTGTCCCAGCAGCTGACCACCGGGCCCGAGGAGAGGCAGTGCACGTATGTGATCATCCCTGGCTAAGACCTAACCTCCCCCCGCCACCTGCCCTCCGCTGCTCTATCCAGGACCTAAGCCCCCCCCAACTCCTCCTCCTGGCTGTCCGACCCTCCTTCTCAGGACCTTCTTGTGGTGATGGGATGGAGGGGTGACTGAGGCTGTGTGAGTGGGAGAGCTCCCCCCCCCCCCGTGCTCTCAGAATCTCAAAAGGCCTCCCCCTCTATTTGTGGGAAGATGGGATGGAGGTTTGGATGTTTTCGCTGGCCACACGAGACCCTATCCCCCCCACTCTGTCTCCTCCTACTGTTTTTGTCTTTGTTTTTTCTTTCTCAAGGGATGCTATTGACTTGGACTGATTTGCCTGACAAAAGGAGGGTCTACGCTCGGTGTTCAATTACAAGATTTGACTCCAGAACAAATATTTTGCTGAATTATTGCAGCAAAAAGCTATTAAAGATCCTAAATGCCTGTCAGTTGGCTGTCTGGTAGAAATCAAAGCAGCTTGCAAAAACAAGAATTCTAGCCCACAAAGATGACCACATTTAATTTTTCATTACTCTAAAAATGCAAAAACTAATATTTGAATCTGTGGCAGCGCCTTATTGGAAATACCTGTGGTTAAAGCATGTTTTTCCTCTAAATGCAATGCCGCCCTTTGCAATAATCTAAAAGCATCGCCACAAATTGTGCAGAAAAAGATCCACAAAAGTTAGGAAACCAGTTCAAGTCCAGAAAAGACGAGTTTCTTCTTCGGAACTTCCAAAAAAAGTGCTCAGAGAAGCATCTGTGAGGACTCTCCTTCCTCTTTTCATCTGAAGAGAGCTCCAGCATTGTCCAGCAGCGTCCACATGGCCTCTCCTCTCAGCTCCTCCTCCTCCCTCCTCCTCCTCCTCAGTGCTGCTTTTCTAATCTGTAAAACCAGATTATCCAGCCTCTGGCTTCTGACGGACATTAAACACAGATGGACACCAGGCTGCAGTTAAACAAGAGCATCACCACCGCAAACTTCACAAAAGTGTGAAAATTCAAGCAAACCTGGTGTGGTGATGTCGGACAACACAAACTCATGACTAGCCAGCATCACATGTGAGCCAAATATCAAACAGCTGTCTCAGATTTACCTCCGCATGATTTATCTTTGAAGCACACAAACACACACACACACACACACACACTGAAACTTTGAAAACCTCTGATGAAAGTACAAGTTCAGCTCAGTTCAATTGGAGGCTACAGAGCAGCACAGAGCGAGGCGACCAGATGGGCTGAGAATAATACCTGACAGACTAACACAAACAGATGTAAGAACAGCAGATAAAAAGATAAGTGGCAGACGAATATAGCTGAGAGATTAACCAGAGTAGCCTGAACTGGCAAAATAAAAGTCACATGAGAAAACAATGAATCTTTAAACAGGGAAAATAGAGATTAAACTACATTTAAAACCAAAAGATTTGAATGTAAACATAAAGGCAGAGATTCTGAGACTACAGAGGGCAGATGTCTCCCTCTGCTGGTGGCTTTCATGTCTGTGTAACAACGATCCTGCCTGTGCCAACACTTGAGAAGCTTCCAACTTAATGAAATGACCCAAATCTATCCAGATCTGGTCAAATAAATGATAAACGAAAAAGCATCAATACCCTGAAAACACTGGAGCACCCTTTAGAAAAGGATAAGACATTAGGTCTATCTGCAGTTCCATTTACATTTAGCTTAATTATTTTTGCCACAAATTAAAACTAATTTACATATTTATTTTAACTGGTGTCTGTATGAATAAAACTAAGAAAAGGAATGTGTGTGAGAGCCAAAATGAAACTAACAATTCACTTAGAGGCATTTTTGTGAAACATTTTGAATGTCAGAAAGCAGGTTTACTGTTTAATAAATTATCAGTTTCAAGTCATACTCAGCAGAATTTTTTAATTTTAAAAATTACATTTTGTTTTTACTTTATATACTTTTCACAATAAATCATATTTGTTTTTACCACCTTTAAAAATTAGACTTTTTTAAAAAATCTAATTTAAGTCTGCAAAGCATTTCTAATCAGTGTAACATTTAACCCTTAAAACTAGTCTGCTTTTTGTTTTTTAATTGCTCAAAATGGCTCCTTTACCACTAAATCTTTCCTGTTGTACTCTTTCAAATCAAGAGCAAAAGAAAAACCTGTAAATCAGTCAAAGATTCAACAATTTTTTCAAGAACTAAGAGATACAGCTGGTCCGTTTTGGTGATATTTTTATTTAAGACATTTAGCTTAAATGTATTTGCATGAAAACTGATTCTAGACTGAGATATGGATATTTGTTCTGATATATCTATGATACAACACGTCTAGAACTGTCAGAAAGTTAACACTACTTTTTAAAGTTTGTTTATTTTTAGTTAGTGCTCAGTATAAATGGTGTAATTTAGACAAACTCTTGAAAGCAAACCCATCAGCGGGTTATTGGGTTCAGGTGGGGTAAAAAGTGATGGCCTGCTGCTTCTCTGGACAATAAACCTGCTACTAATTTGGGGAAACGGGGAGAAACTGGATGGTTGTGCTTCTGCCAAAGCCTCAGCAGATAGCTGGGGGCTGAAACACCCATTCCAAACAGTTATCATCTCCACAGTGCGGCGAGGCAGCCAACACACACAAGCTGATTACAAAAACCTAAACCACTGAGTGCACACGCACGTACTCGCAAATCATGAAAGCATAACCGCAGAATGCATGTGCACAAACACGCGTGGTTTTAGAGAAACAGAACGGACACATGTAGGCCCGCTGGGCAAGCCAAAAGGCTCTGGCTGTGGCCTAAATTGCACTTAACGCCGTTGTTGCCCTCAATTCAGCTGCGCAGACGCAGCAAACGTCCAGTTTACTCAGAAAACAGAATCTGGGGAAACCATTTAACGAATAACATCAGCTGAGAAACAGATACAGGATTGTTGCTGACAGTTGTCCTAATATGAATCAAATGGCATGTGTGTATTTGTAGGTTTTGTTGATGTTTTGCTCAGGCATGCATAACGGTCAGACTCTCAGTCTGCTGCCAGAGAACGGCATTACGAGTGGTCAGGCCTCTCTCTCTCTCTGTTCCAGTTCTCTAACGACGCCAAAGAGCATCTCGAACTCGAGCTCAGATGGAGTGTTTGCGTTTAAGTACATGTGTTTTTTGCATTCTTGTTGGCCCACAAACATTTGCAGCTATATTCTTTTGCACATAGATTACCATGAGCGTGTTTGCCAAGAAGGAAGCGGAAAGCTTTAGGAGGGGGACAATGGTCACCATGGAGACGTGTAGGTCTGAATGGTCGGAGAGAAGCACCTGCATGCTGAGTTAGTCCTCTGTCTGGGGAAGTCATCCACTCAGCCACAGGGAGTTGCCTATTGTCTTCTCAGATGTCAGCCACAACTAAACTCCTCCACAGTGTTCACAAAAAAAAAACCCTCACATTTTAAAACTGATTCTTAGGAAAGTATTTCAACTTTATCACCGTTTCAGTGCGAAAATACAATAGGATCTCAATACTGGTTCTTTCCGAAACCTCAACTTTCTGGAAAGCTATTGTTTTGGTCGCTCTTTTCAGAAGACAAAAGGTTCACTGGAGTCCTGGCAGATCCCATTCACAGGCAACAGGAACTTCACCATCTATTGTTTACGTATCAGGACCAAAAATCTCATCTCCTTTTGGGCTCGGACTTGTTTACGGAGGTCAGTGTGTCAGCGTGGATTTCCTTCTAAAGTTCCACGCAGACGTGCAAGCTGGTGTGCATAGTTTACAATATGTATAATTTAAATACTAAAATGTGAAAAAATTATAACAGTTAAATTATTTTTATAGCCAACACCTGAATCAAAAGTTAAAGTCAGCAGGTTAGTTATGGTGCTAAATCATATAATTGTTTAAATTCTAGCAGCTGAGATAATTTGACAAAACTTTTCTGAAAATGAAGTGCAATATTCTAGAAATCCAGAGTATGTGCTGAGAATGTCTTGTCAGTGTATATAAAATTGGTTTAGCTACAGCCATCATTTGTGTTGGCTAATGTTGATTAGCTGTGGTGGCCATCTTGAATCAGGCTGACTCCAAACATTAATCAGTTGTAGGTGTAAATCCAATTCTTACTTCCTGAAAGTTTCATTCAACGAACACACACGTCTTCAGCAGCGAGTGATAAATGTAAACAATATGCTCCACCTGTCAGATACTAAAATACTAAACTTTACTTTGGTAGGTAACGTTCAAAAGAGTTAAATCTGTTTTTTTCCATTTGAAAATTTGAAGAAACCATCCAAAGATGCTAAACTCCTGTCCAGTTTATTATATTTGTTATAATTAGGTTTTCTGGAAAGCTAATTTACAAAACAAGCAAATGACCTTTCATCTGAATTTAATGTTGATTTCCAATTCTGCTGTCCTGCTAGTAATGCACCTCCTCTTCTACCTACATTTCAGCACCTCCCTCCTGACTTCCTTTCTTCCTCTCCACTGGAGAAAACCAGGCTGCCACACCGAGAGAACATCCATCAACACGAGTATCCACACGGCCAGGGGTTAGTATGTGAGTCAGTCTCGGGTCAAAAGGTCACCGTCTCTCCAGACAGTCGCTGTACAGGTGCTGTGGTCACTGGTGGACCGCCATCTTAAAAGTTCACATAGGTCACTGCTAAATGAGGGTTACCAACGATGTTGTTAGAAGACATTTCTAAATTTGACTCCAGTCTCCCAGCAAGCTGAGATGTTCCAGAATACCAGGATTTCCTAAATTAACTGTTGATGTTTGAGCTTTAAAATAAAAAACAACACGTTTTTAGATAATGTCTGTTTGGTTCAACTTGCATCTGAAAAACCAAAATTATTTCTTTCATATTAAGCAGGTAATCGCATCAAATTATCAAATTTGTACTTTACCTACATCCCATAGATGTGTTCTTCCAGACTGGACTAAGATGGTCTTAAGTGAGTTTGTAACAAGGAAGTCTGTGATGTTTGTGCTTCGCAGGGCTTACATTCACTAAACTCTGACAGAGTTCATCACACAGCAGGAAACCTCCAATCTGAGGGACATCAACGTCTTCATCTCCAACTAATCCCCGCTCACGTCTCATCTAAATGTTCACCTTCTGGACAGACCACTGCACCGGGCCCCCAGTACAGAAATAACTTATGTAACACACCAAAAGCCACACCAAATCCAGAGAACATAAATCTGCCCTCACACAGGGCTTACGCTATAATACGAGGTTTTGGTTTTGGTGGTGAAAACAGATGAGAATTCACTCTGGCCACAGCTGGATGTGCAGAAACATGGCCTGAAATGTGTCACATCTGCTGCAGAGCAGGAAACCTCAACCGAGTGGGCTTGTTTAAATCATAAGCAGACCTTCTGCAGCTGGCACAAGGGGTAATCTACTGGTTGGATCGCAGAATTTAATATGATGCGCAAAGTATTTGGGTCAGTGTGTTAAGTGTTTTGAATCTAAATGCCCAAACTGGAATTTAGCATTTTTGCTTTTGTCTTTAACTGCAGCTGATGTGTGGAAGAAGGATCTACATGTTTATGAAATGATCTGATCTGAAAGAACTTCAACTGTAAAAAAAGAGAAATTTGGCCGTCTTGTACAGAAACAGTCAATGACCTCATCTAACAGAACTAACATCTGTTTCTGTCCATTTTTCCAGGTCTGAGTCACATTGTGAGGACAGCAAAAATAATGAATACAGCTGGTGAAACGGAACGCTGCAACAAACAGATTTATTTTATCTCATTTCCTCAACAATAAATCTGCAAACTGCTTAATGCTTTGGTTTCAAAAAGACCTATTTTCCCATTTGTTTAAAAAAAACATCTGAAACAAAACATCAAGAAAGAGCTCAACTTTCGTTTTGTTTCCAACGAATCCTAATCCTGCTAAATAAGACAGCAAAACAGCTCGGAAAAACATGAACATGTCACTATTATGAATTATTTTTCAGAAACAAAAACGTGTTATTTATTAAGCAGATTTATAAAGTTTTCTAGAATGAGCAGGAACTTTTGCATGTAATAAACTTCCCACAACTGTGGCATTATCATATCTTTTGCTGCGCAAGAACCCTGCAACAAAGATATTATAAGAATAAACACGATGTTCCTACACTGACAAAATTATGAGTCATTTTTAACCAAAAGAATCAAAACAATCTGAACCAGCTTTATCGGTTCACGTTTTCTGCAAAATAACTGGAAGTATATACCAGAGTTAACATGATTAAAGTGGACAGTGTAGTTTATTGCAGTTTAGACGTTTATAAAGTGTGTATGGAGCCAAATTTGAATGAGGTTTCCAGTAAAATATCCATTTCTTCCTTTATCTCATTTTAACTGGCTGGTCAAGTAATAGTCAACACACGGCAGCTCAGTAACTGCTGCGTCGCCAGCTGTTACCATGAACAATGTGCGCACACATGCATGGAAACATCACTCACAGCCTAAACATACTGCAAAAGGATGATAAACCAGAAATAATAACCCTAAACGCACATATCTTTATGCTTCCTTCAAGTCAGACGCAGTAACTGAGAGAAAGAGTGACCCAACAGCAGTCAGAGAGGTGAGATGAAAGTCTGGGAATCTGAATGAATCATGCTTCAGAAAGGAGGAACAAAGAAAGAAGTGGTTTAAGTGCAAAAGGAAGGAGTGTTTCCTTCATTCAAGACAAACGCATGAGGAAGCAAGTTGTAAGGAAGGAGCTGCTTTGTCAAGAGTAACTTTAGACACATGAAAAAGATGGAGCTGAACTTTTCTTTGTCTAAAATAACGCTCAAACAGAGGCAAACAGGGTTTGACACACTTACCTTTCAGACAGAACATGCCTCTTCACTTCCTTCCAGGCTTCAACAATAAACAAATTTAGGTTTCTCCTGTTTGCTTCGCCTACTTCCCGACGATCGTCCCCCTTGTTTTCTTCCTCCTCCTCTCCTCCACACCACTCGATCAAACTGTTCACACACCGACACGCAGATCCTGACATATTCCCTCCTCTCTCCATCGCCCTCCCTTTTCTTTCTGCCCCCACACAAACATGCTCTGAGTGGCAGCGAGCCAACTTTGACTCTGCAGGAAACTGCTCTGCGACCACCCCTCACTCTGCTCTTCCTCTCCCTACATCACTGAATATCCATCCACTCCGGTCACAACCCCCTCCTCTCTCGTCTCGCCTCATCAGTGGGCAGATGTGATACTGAAGGGTGACCGGATGTCACCCACAGGCTCCTTAATTGGTCTTCTTAGTGCAATTACAAAAGAACACAAAGGTATAAAAGTAAATACAGCAGCATTTACTTGGTCAACAAATTAGTTTTAATGTGTCCTATTCTCTTAGCATACAGAAACAAATCAAACATGGGCACAGTTGAGTGTTTTTGTCGATGATAATGACTGGAGACTAGAATCTGGGGAGTCAGCAGTTCACAGTGAAACGGGGGCCCCAGCTTGAGGCCAATCCATTGTGCGCTGATCAAATATAATCGCTTTAATCCACACAATTCAACTGTTTGCTATCGAATGCAGAGACAAGCTCGGTGCATTACAGACACTCCACGCCGGCCTTCCCAATCTACACGTAACATCACACTTCCAAACTATGGCAACATCACAACAAAACACTGTTTGGCTTTGGTGTTTTGAGCTTCAAGTCCTATTTTGTTCAGCTTCAAGGAGAACAAAAGAAACGGCAGGAAAATAATAAAAAAAATTGGGCAGCGGTGTGTCTTTTTGTGACATGGCAGAAGTAGAATCAAGCAGAACCGTCAGATGTTTAGATAAAGGGTTTTACATCTAAAAATAACAGAAGTACTTGCATTGCAAATATATGTACAATGAATTAAAACCGTTCAAGTGTTTTTTTACGAGGCTTATAAACCAGAACAATCCAAACACCAGTAATGCTGTTTAACACCAAATTTGGTTTAGACCAGACTAGAAGCAAAAACAAAAAAAAGTACATAAAAAAATAAATAACAGTGATAGATTAATGGCTTTTTTCCTCAAAACAACATTTACAGCCAAAAAAAAGAGAAATAAGTCAAGCTTTTCCACAGATTTAGTGATATAGAGGCTTTGTTACTGCCGGTTCACAGTTATATAGGTCATCTAAGGTCTTGAATAGAAGGTATCATCTACCCAACACCAACAATGCAGCCTTCTGACTCTCCTCCCCAGGTAGTTTTATAACCATTCACCCTTTAAACAGGTGACAAAAAACACCTCAACTGTTCCTCGGGGAGGTAAACAACCCAGAGGATCACGGGATGGGTGTGTGGGTCAAAGGCACAGGTGAGTTCACCGGCTCAAATGTGACGCTTCCTGTTACAGCTTCTAAAGCTGAAACGTCTCACTGTTCAAACTGAGGAGCCCTTTCAGATGAGAGGTCAAACATCTTTACAAACCAAAACGAGAGTCCAGTTGTTGTAGCATTTAGACGCTAAGAGACCGTAAACAACGCTTGTCACTGTAATAAAGAGCACATAATAAGCACGCTGGTTCACTTCAGCAACCATAAATCAGAGGAGCTGTGGTTTGTACACCGAGTTCAGATGGCAACCAGCCAGAAACATGACAAAGGAAGCGAATAGTGTTGCAATTATGATAAAGCCTGTATGAGCATATTAATCCCGATCCAATATGCCCTGCAGACTAAAGCTGATCTGCCTCCGTCTGATGTCAGCAATTAGAGGCCGACTGCTGTGCGTGTGTCGACGGGTGACAAACCTGAGCATGTGTGGCTGAACTGAGAACGCCACAAAAACAAGACCATAACTAAAAAAAAAAAACACACACACACAAACTCTTAAACAAACCCACCTGACCAGACGATAAAACACCAACTCATCAAACTGCCACTTTAACTGGAGACTGCTTCGCTAAAATCAGCTTTAATTTGAACCTTTTCCATAAAAACCATTTTGAGGTTGACCTAATCACCACTCTCACAAAAGAAAAGCAAAAGTGGAGATTTCTTTCACTGTTACACACCAACAACGTCGACTGATACTGATACTTTTTAAAATTCAATTTAGGAGGCCCTGCACTTCACATTAAATCTTTAACTGTGTGTGCGTTTGATAGAGAAATTTAACTTTGCCCAAACTCAGGGTTTATGATCTTATCACGCTGAAACACGTAATTAACTTAATTACATAATAGGGAAGAAATTATACCTATATTTAGGAGGATTTTTTACTTAAATGATCTCATTATATGGTAATAATGAGCAGTAAAACCCCCTGATGGAAACCACACAGCCAGATATCACACATTCTTTTCTGTTTATTCAGTTATTACAGGTCCACACTGTGAAGCTGCAGAAGCTCCAAGCTTCTGCTTTGGTTGGATTTTTTTTTTAACTAAATTCATTCCTTCACCTTCAAAAAGTGAGACAGTTCATTCATGAAAGGTGCTGTAATTTTTTAGGTTTAAATGTTAACAACTATCTTAAACTGGCATCCAATTATTTTGGATCTTTTCTCCCTCCTTTCATTTATTTTTCTCCTTTTTTTTTTAAATCTGTTTGGTGTCTGGTATCAAACCACTGCACTAAATGTTGAGAAACTAACTCAGATACTGACAGGAATTAATTTAATGTGTTGGGATGTCTAATTAAAGTTCAAAAATTATCATATTTTTTGTTTTTTAATTTGGCCGTAAACACTAAATCTTGACTTTGTTTCAGATGTGAGGTCTGATATTGGATGGATAAAACAGGCGTCATTTCTTCTGGTTATGGAGCGATATCCTCTCTAATGTACTGGAAACAATCAAAAACATTTGTCAATCTGCAAAAGAAACTTTTCATATTCAGCTAAAAACACAAACAAAGCTTGCATTATGCCAAAAGTCCCACATTAGACCCTTATCTGAAAGTATTTCACATCCGCTGCTGTACAAGCACACAGTGATATTACTGTGCACATTGTGCTCCCTGTCAGTCAAAAGATAAGCCTAAATGATAGACTCGTAAGTAAAATAAGCTTCTTAAAGCAGACAAATCTTCCACAACAAGAGCAGTCAGACGTGCAAGCAGAGAGAGGCTAAAATTTAGGAAATAAGCCCCCTATGTCCCCTAAGTTAAATACAGATTGATTAGTAAACCATCAGAGGAGGAGAAAAATCTGAATAATAGAAATAAAGCAGCCAGAACTCTAACAGAGGTGATGAGGAGGGTTTTAAGCCTCTTGGGCTGTGTTGAGACCATATCAGTTTATAGCATCTTATTAAAATAAACCATTTTTTGAAGCTTTTTCAGGCTAAAACCTTGGTTTGATACCAGTACAGTAAGTGATAACGGGATGCAAACTGCTGGATAAAATGGCTGACACAAGGAAACCATTTGTTTTAAAGGGAAGTGACAGCTGAAGCCATCTGCAGCATGATCTGAGCTCAGCTGATCGAGATATGGAAAACAAAGTCATGCAACTTACCTAAAGATCACCACATCATGGTCAGCACATGGGGAAAAAAAAGGAAGCGGTCATTAGAAACAGTTTTTATGAATATAAAATATATGTTTGATGTGAACGTATGTGTTAAGCAAGCAGTGTGTGTAAATGGACTAAACTGTGGGCCACAATCCCAGATTTCCATGTCTTTTTAATGAGGCCTCGCAGGTATTTCCATCTCTCCCCTCCAGCGAAATTATCTAAATCTGCTAATCTGGATTTAAAAAATGGTCTACATGGCAATAAGCATATTTCAGAGTGTGGAAAACGCATCCCTTAAGCCCAAAACACTTATGCAAGAGTTCGGCCTCAATTGAATCCTCTCAAATTCCAATAAGCGTCTCACACACACGATGTGGTCCAAACAGACTCTTTCATACAGCCGAAAATCATAAACGGCTTCCTAATGATATTTTATGATCTGAGACCCAATTCTGATTCAGGCTGCTACGGCGGTCCCGTGCCATGGTTCGGCAAATATTTGGGTCAATATCCTGTTGGCTTAAAAATAAAAAAACACAGCAACATTTTGTAGATACCAAAAACACGGCAAAGAGAAAACTCTACTAAACACCAGTAAGCCTTAAATCACCCAACTGTCATGTTAACATGAGCTGCGTTTGCCAGAAGCTAACATGTTAAGTCAGACTCGCTCATCTGTTGTGTTTTATCTACGATTAAATGTAATGTAAATGATAAACAACCTATAAGGAGCAGTTGAATCCAGTCAGATTCTGGCTGAGAAAAGCTTAGCTGCCTGCTGCTCAGGTTCCTAAGAAATGTGGCACAGCAAGAAAAAACTTCAATAAACTTCATGACAATAACTGCGATGAATCAATATTGGGAGAAGATTAAGATTAAATTAGTTCACTTCAAACTTTCTCTCTCTCTTATCAGAGCTGTAACCAAAAAAGGTAACAAATTTGTCATTTTGATTAAAACATTAATGATTTATGGAAAAACACCAATCAGACCAACGATTAAAGCTTATTGTAGGAAATTTCTGATTCACTCAGTTTTATATAATAAACCTAACATCTCTGAGTTTCTAAAGTAATCTGTGGGTTAGTTTTTCTTTTTTTTTTAAGACAGCACTTTGGTGTCCTAAAATATTCTGATTTCTTCTCATCAATTCAGCTTTATGTATACAGCACAGGGTTGATCAAAGGGCCATGCACAAAAATTAAACACAAAAACAGCCAGAAAGATTATATAAAGGCAGGAAAACATAAAAATCTGCTTCTGAAAAATGGTCAGAAACAATCATCAGCTTCTGAAATAATCATTATGTGGTTAGGTTCATACAATCTTTCTTCCCCTTTCATCAAAGTCTTGCTTCATAACAATAATTTCAAACGTTTGAACATTTTTTTTTACTTTTTATAATAAGAAAGAAAGCTTCATTACTTTAATGATACTTGTTCTAAGAAGGGAAACTTCTCAAAGAAAACATACTTATTCAAAACTTTTAAATTATGAGGCTAATTTGTATAATTTTCTTGATAATTTTCTATAATAATTGTAATTACAAGTAGAAAATGTGTATGAGTTTAACGGTAAATATCCCGTGACTTCAGAAGCAGCCAGCAGCCGGAGAAGAGGAGCTCCTCTCACACACAACAGGACGGTCCAACAGAACCACACCAGGACGCGCTCGGTCACAAACCCGTAACCTTGACAACTCAGGCAAAACCCCAAAGAGTCAAGATGGAGGCTGCGTCAAAATTGCAGGTTTTGGATCTCCAGGCACCAATTTCGGAGCTATATTTACTCGCAGGCAGCGTGCGTGGCTGCACACGTGTCTTATAATGAGTCCTGGTCGGACTCCAGTACTCCACTTGTTATTTATTTTTAGCGTTCAAAGTGGAGACCTACTCTTATGTTTGCGCTGCGTACATTAGCACCGTATAAATGTGTGCGCGCTCTGGTTGGAATACTTCTACACTGACCTGTCTGTGACTTCGTCTCTGGCCTAACATTAGCTATAAAAAGATACAGGCTGTGGAAAAGAAGAAGGGGGAAAAAAGATCTGAGCAAATAAAAACAGGACTATATATAACTGAACAAAAGAGCATAAGCCTAAGAGAAACAGAGGTGTAGCTGTAGTTGTTTTCTTTAACAGCTCACCTGAACATTAAGTTGTCTCTTGAAAACATGACAAGCAAACAGAAACAGACAGAACAGGCTGCATGTGGCAAAGTGGGATGACATTCTTATATAAGGCCGATCAAACAGTGATGTAACTTGGAGATTAATACAATAAGATAAAGATCTCAGACACAAATATGCAAAGCAGACACGCTCATCTCCTGAAATATCAGACGGGCATTTAAAATACTCCACTACAGTATTAAATGTTTCAAAGAGCATATGCAGTAGTTCATGAAAAAGGCAAAATATAAACGGGTCACAGTGTTGAACAAGCCTTTTGGTTTTACAAACCAACATTTTAAACAGGGCAGTGTTTGAACTTTGCCACTTCTCCCCTTCGACTTCAAGAAGAATTCCAGGCCTTCGAACGATTCAAGCTATGTGCATCTGCGAGCCGTTTTGGGAAGGGGGCAAGCTCAGACACAACAGGATGCTGCCGAACATCTGAAACGCGCGATAAACAACAACAGAAGCGACAGGCTTTGCATTCCTGCCAGGCATTGTGTGTTTACAGGGGAAACTACCTCGTAGCTTGTGAAAAAAAAAAAAAAAAACTGTCAAGGCAAACAACGTCAGCACTTTGAGCCGAGATAAAAGGTAAACAAAAACTGAAATAAAACTGAGCTGAGATAAAGGTAAACAAAAACAGAAACCACGGAGACTTGATGGAATATGACGATGAAAGGGGATAAACACTGAACTGGTGGTAAATAACAACACAAAGTGGGTGTGAAAGGTTTCTGATGCTCGAGTTAAAAAGTAGAAGCAGAAACACTGATCTGATCAAAAACAACAATAAAGAAGAGTTTAAAGTTTTTGCAGTTTTGAGAAAGACCGTATATTTCTCAGTTTCTATCAAGTTTTGTTCATCTCAGCTTTACCATGATGGTCCAAGTGAGTCGACTCATCAGTTCAACACTCCTGTTTTCTACACAAGTAGTTTGTGTGAACAAGTATTTTTTTTATTTTTTTTAGGAAATGCTAAAATTTTTGTGAATTGATTGATGTGAAGCATTTTAGGAGACAGTGACGACACCAGGTAAAAACAAGAACTGAAGCAACTGACTTATAAAATCTTCTTCTAATCAGCTGATCGTTTCGTATTAGCTGATGGCTAAAAATGAACCTTTCCTGATGGAGTAGATATGGACTCCAGCAGATGCCAGCTCACAGCCAAAACAGTGTTAAGATGCAGATGATTTAGCTAAAGCACTTAGAGGAGAAATGCACAAAACTACTTGTGTAATAACACAAGCGTTGTTTAAACTCCTGAAATCTGAAAGAAGCAGTCACTCCATCAGGATGTGAAACAGCTTCATTCCTCAGGTAACACGACTGCTATAACCTGAACAACACTCATCTAGACAAGAAAAAACATAGCTTCCTTTAGTAAATATTAAATTTGACACTTGATACAACAACAAGCCTGTAAGAAACATGGGAACAGCAAACAACTAATTTTGTTTTGCATAAAGATGTTTTTCTCTCTGGTTAAGAGCAGATTGTCAGTATAAATTAATCATGTCAAACTACCGATGTCCTTAAAGGTCAAAGGTGAGGAGGTGAGTGCCGCTGCAGTGGCGCGGGATCAATGTCAGTTTTTCATTTCAAGATAAACACTAGGCTAAAGTTACAACCATTGTGTCTACAGTCCTATAAAGGCACTGAACGAGTACACACACATGCATGTACCGAGACACACAACTAACGAGCTGATCAATAAGTGATGGCACTAATCTGAAACGCAACACCTGAAAAGCACTTTGAGAAGGATGAAAGCTCTTTTTACCTCAAACAAGATGTCCAAGTGTAAAGGAAAAAAAAAAAAAGGAAAAAGTGATAATTCAACAATTTTATCACTTGTGCTGACATCTCACCACAGAAACAGACCCTCTCACTGACACTGATTCTGTACCAGCCTGTGGCATCACTTTACATGCTTCGCCGTTCCATTGTTTACCCACGTACGCGCACAGAGTGGTCTTTCACCAACACGTGAAGTTCCTATCAGCTCCCACTTACTTCCTGTTGTGGAAGTGTGACTTGCAGAGATGAAGGAAAGAGGGCAATAAAAAGGCAAGGAAATGTTTTCCTTGTGCAAGCAAAAGTTATTCACTGGCTCCCTTTCTATAAATAAGAAAAAATATACATTTATATGAGCTCATAATGATGTGGTGTGTTCAAACATATGGATTAGTTTGGTGGGTGTGCATTATATATATCAAAGCTTATGGGAGAGACAGTATTCGTCTTCTTATTTCTCCACTCTCACCTATTTTGTGTTGAGGCCGGTAAACCCAGTTGTCAACGTCTTCGTCCTCGTCCCTGTGCGCCAAATGAAGACTGGTGCGCGAGCGGGAGTGCGTTTGGTGTCTGTGAGCCACGTGGAGCTCGTTCTGGCTGTGGAACATGCGCTTCGTCTGGTGGGAGAGGTTGAGCCAACTGAGAGCCCGATGCAGGCCCGCCGGCTTCTCCTTGTGGAAGGAAGCGGATCTCCTGTCTCCTCTCATCATCACCCAGGGAAACAAAAACCCAGTATGGAAGTGCGTCGGACAAAATAGTTTCTTTTAAACTTGCTTGAGTTTTACCGCGGTAAATTGATATTTAGACACAAATCCATTGGTTTATGTGCAGAGCTTATTCCAAATATTGCAGGTACACTATTCAAATCCATGTAAGTCCTGAAGTGCTTCAAATCAGATCATTTCCACGAGGAAATCAGCCGTAAGCTTCTTTGTCTCCTCTTTGGTTGCAGACTCCCACATCACGACTCTGACCCGGTCATTCACTCCTTCCAACTCCCCTCACATCATCTCCGTTTCATAACCAATAATGGCGTCTTTAAATCATTTCCTTCACGTTTGTTCCCTTCCATTTGGTTTTAAGACTCCAGGCATAATTTCCAAAACCCGAAAGAGTAATTAAGCACTCCAGTTGTTTGGAGAAACCACAGCCCCTCTCCACACACACTTGGGGTGGAGAGTGTTTTCCCGAATTACAACAAGATACTTTCCAGTCGCAGCAGATCAGCGGTTGTTATTTATGACCACGGGTGCTGTTGGGTGTCGTTCTCCCCCGTTGTTAGCTCACATCAGCTGAGCCTCGGCGTCAAAGCAGGCGAGGAGGTTAAGAGGTTTCAGCCGCCCCAAGTCTATTCCCAGCCAGATGAAGTTACTTGCACGCTCACACGCTTGGCAAAAACACACTCACATGTGAAGTCCTCCTGGCAAACAGAGATTCCTTTTGGCCAGTTTCTTCTATGCCCACTTGCCTGTCTCTTCTTGTCTTGTTGGCATCCGTGCAGGAGGGAAAAAAAGCAAAGCAAGCAGGCTGAGGTAGGTTTAAAGAAAAACTATAAGAGGGGGGAAAAAAATGCCCCAGGTGTTGCCAACCGCCTGGATCTGGATCTTTAATCTGCAGCACAAATAATAAAAGAATCAGGAAGGCCACACCTGCTGCACGCTCACGGCCGAGACACGCTCAACACCAAGTTGCTGAGGATTCCCTGAAACTCGCACCCCTTGGAGAGTCGTCCAGAGTGCAAGTGCATGACTCCGAGAGTTGGAAGTTGATGTTGTGACTACAGACTTAGGATTACACCCAACCCTAGAACGCACGGAGCTGAAATACGAGCCAGCCCATCCCTTCTTCCTTATTCCCTGCCTCTTTCTGCTTTGTTTTTTTTTTTTTTCTTCATTTGTCATCCCTGATCTCTGCTCCTCCCCTCCAGCCGCCCGACAGAATGCCAGCCACTCGTCACGCCCTCCTTTCTCACCTTCTTCACACCTTTTCCCACGAAAACCTCTGTTTACTATCCATGCTGCTCGGGTTATTTTCTTCTGTGGCTTCAGCTATTGGCTGCAATAATTTCAAGTTGGATTCCCTCTTTTAGACAAACTGAACCTTAAAAAAACATATTTAAAGGCAGAACATAGTAATTTAAGAAGAGGGTGATCAGTTAAACATTGACAAAATTCAGTGTATTATGAAAGGAAACAAAATGTAAAGTAGGGTTAGTAAAGTCTCCTAAAATGCACAATTTCATAGTATGCAGCCTAAGTAAGAACAAATGCACACAAAGTCCCTCAGCTGGGACCCAGTTTCTATAGTGAACTACACATTTTGTTCGGGAGCAGAAGTTTTCCCACCCAGGTGTAACTTCAGAACAGGCATGTGATCACAGAGGCGTGACAACAAACTGCCTGTGCACTCGTGCACAGCTTAAAAACACACAATCAGGACTTCTCACAGGCAAATACACCCTTAAATAAAAAAACAGACATTTATTTTGACAGCTATCCATATTCCTGTGATCCTTCAACTGATCTACATGTGGATCCATGACTTTACTGAAATCTGATTCCAGATTCGTGGCTGTGATAGGGTGTAAATCAACACGACTCCCTCTGCTCAGGTCCCCAACCTGCTTTATTTTCCCCCTTTATGAGTGGAAATGCAATAATACAGAACTTGTTTATACAATCAGACGCCTGCCAGGTTCTGCAGTTTCAGACGCCCTTGTAATACAAACAATCTGTATCTCACACTGTCTTATGAACACACACACACACACCCCTACACAGATACGGCAGTTTTAAAGACCTTTGTTCACAGTGATGAAACATGAGGCCAGTCCTTTAATATTTAACCAGTATTACTTTCTACTGAGCAGACAAAAGGATCAGTTAGACATAAAAAAAATAAGAAAAAGAGCTCAGGGCATGATGTTGGTGAGGAAATAATCTGATTCAGACTCGGAAGGAACCATACTGGGTCACTCAGTGATATTTATATAGTGCAAAGAGATCAAATGTTGCAGGTTTTTAGTTTTGAACCCCAAACCCTGAAGTGAACTGAGATGCTGACCCCCCCACACCTCTTATTTCATGAAACACCAATAATCAATATAAAAATCAATAATAATGACCTGGCCTGGTTTCTCCTGCTCAGAAGTAATCATTATTATTGTTTTTCATAGTTTAGATTTCAACTGATGGATGAGCCAGACTGAAACTATTTAATTAAAGGCAAAGCATTCCTTGAAAGAATGGATATTCATGCCAGAGTTTATAATTAAAATGTTGTGATTAATTATGTTGACTAATGAAGTTGTAACTATTTTGGTCAAATCTTGAAAACTTTAAGCGTGATCTCAGTCAGTACTACAATACGTCAGATCAGGTTTTAGCTCAATATTTGTAAAAGTTACTGACTTGTAGCCATTTTTGTGTTGGCTTATGTCGATTAGATCTGGCAGCCGTCTCGAATTGATTAACCCCAACAGTTAATCAGCTGTAGATGTATCCAATGACAACGTCTTCCCAGTGGTTCGTGAGACGTTTTGCTAACAGACAAACTGAGTTGATGCCAACAGTTAAAGCTAAAGTTTTACACAATGGGTGGAATTCAGCGTATGTGTTGTGACCGACTCTCACCAACAAATAAACCAAATTGAAGCACAATATTTGCAAAAATTGACTGAATTAAAGCCATTTTATGTGTTCTCTACGGTTGGCTGTGGTGGCCATCTTGAATCGGGGTGTCTCCAAAAGCTAATCAGCTGTAGACGTACATCCAGTTAGAACATCCTGCAGGTTTCAATAACATTCATTCAGAGGTTCATGGAATATTTTGGTAAAATACATAAAACAAACAAACGCACACAGAGATATGGGTAAATTATTGCACAGCCAACTGTGTGTGCTGTATAAGACCAGATGACAGAACATGTTTACTAGTTAAGTGAGTTCACAGTCATTTAAACTACATTTGCATCATTTCATCACTGAGGAGATGTTGAACATAACACACGCTCAGCTGTCATGTTACTGTAAGCCTGAACGTGGTTCTATACAGGTAGAAATGAGGCTGTTAGCAGTGAGCTGAGGTGACATTAAACACAAGAAAACCGATCAACGTGTCAGTTTGGGTCATCCCTCCAAAATGTGATTAAAAAAAAAAGAACAAAGTTAACGTGCAAGTGCAAACTGTAGATATAAATATGAGCAACTGGATAATTACTGCAAAATTACATCAAATCTAAGATAATTAAAGGATACTTAAACAAAGCAGATTTAAATGTGGCTGCCTAGAAGAGAAACATATAAAGTTAAAACAGGACACACCTTTAAAGTTGAAAACATTTCTCAGTCAAATTATGAAAAGAAAATTGAAATAAAACCATGGATACAGTTAAGGAGGTGGTAGTTTTAATTCCCTGATTATTTGGAGAACAAGAGAATCCTGTAATTTCACACAACCTGCCAAACAGACTAAATTATATATCCTGCTAAAATAAACACCACAAAGATCAAACGTATAAAGTTCGGTTGACACGCTTTACACTCCCGCATGACACGAAGGCGATCGCGTTGCAGGGAAACTCGATCCGACACGCCAACTGACACCATCGCACCCTGACCGGACACGGTCGCACAAAGTGTCAACTTGGACGATGGAGAAGAGTACCTGGGCGCCATGAGTCACAACAAGTGGCTCCGCCAGTCCACGTCCACGCCTCGTCTTATTCACACAAACGTCCCCCGCTGGAGCGCCTCTGCCAAGTTCCAAATCCTGGTAAACACAGTTTCCACAGTGTGTGTCTCACATCCAGGGAGCCAGTTAAACACAGGGGCTCAGCTACACCACAGAGGAAGCCTTTTATTTCCCTCCCCCCCTGAGAAGCCCCACATTTACAGGGACACTCACAGCAGACTCGGTGCTTGTGTCCAAGTGTCTGTTTTTGTCAAAAACCACACGTGGGAACAGATTCTTCCAAAAGCAGAATGTGACACCAGTTGTCTTTTTTGGGGAGGAAAACGATGTTTTGCTCGGTTGAGCTTTACTGCAGCCACACTCGGCACAGATTAAATAATAAAACAGGACATGTTTTAAATTGAAACGGGATGCAACACAAGTCAGCACTTGGCGTGCTCTGCGCTCTATAATGAGCAACGTCTTACCAGGGGGCAAGGAGGGGTCCTCTCCCTTACTTATAGGCAAATACGTTCTGAACTGCTTCCTTACAGAGACACGCTGGTCACATGCACAGACGTGTTCTCTATTATACGATGGAACATATGCAAAGCAAATGTTTTTAATTTTTAATTCATACTCATCCAGAGCTTGGGTTATATTGCAGACTATGTTTTTCTGTTGGTTCCACAGTTTAGGACAATCATACTCAAAATAAACCCACTTAACTGTAACAGTTTTTTTTATGATATTTCAATAAAAACATTTTTATATAGTATAACATCTGAATGACTATAACCAAATCTGTGTAAATAGAGTGAAAAGAATTAGAAAAAGTAAATGATAAAACACATTTTTGTGATAATATATGAGGAAATGATGATACTTATATACTGTTTATAGAGATAGAAGCTGAGCTGAAGTTTAAAGGAGTAAAATGAAAGCTAATCCAAACAGTTTTAAGGAGGTAGGACTAAAAAGGAGAAGCTGAGGTACTCGAGTGTTTGCTGCCGTCACCTTCTTGCTACAGTTTGACCTGCCTTCTGTGAATCTTTCCTCGGTTCACCCTGCCTCATTTGTCATATACATTCACTTTAGACTCAACTGGACAAGGTTTCAGTCTTAAAGGAAAAGTAACAAATGTGTAAGGTATTATTCTGTTCGAGGGGAATTCATTCAGTTTAATATTTGCAGTTATGTAACTTGGTCCCACTGCATTTGTTAAAAAAATCTTCACCTGATTGTCAAAAAAACCCCAGATGCATGTTCAACCTTGTACAGCGCCTTTATGTAAAGGGCTTCAATATAACAGATATTTTCTGCATATCAGTCAGACGGGACGAAGAGTTATCAGGTGAGTTACTGAGCAACTTAAGCCCTCCAGGGAAATGTGTGAAGCTTGTAGCGTAGTAACAACCCTCTGGTGGCAGACTGACAAAGTTTTCTCTGAGTAAACAATACTGCAAGTGAAGCAAAAGTCAGAATAAATTATTAATGAGGAAAAATAGCAGCTGTTGAAGTCGGTTTTTTCAGCTTTAAAAGTTTTGGTTTTGCAGTGTTTTTTACATGTTTGTAAGCCTGAAAACTTCAAACATTACTGTCTCATGTTTGGAATTATTAAAAAAAATGTTCTAATGTTTAACAATACACTAATGTTCAGAATAATCTATGTGTAATTACGGTTTCTCGCCACACGAGGGCGCCAGCAGACTAAAGTCTCTTTCCTCCTAAAGTTTTCCAAGCAGGTCACTTCAGTAGTTTGGGTAAATGGACCAGAAAATGAATGTGTGCTTGTGTTTATTCCTTTGTGCATGTCTAACACAAAACTATTCCATTCAGTCAATTACCAACAGCGTCCCACGGCCTGGAAGGAATCAAGTTTCTGAGTTTAGGGATGTTTGTTTGTGTGGAGATGCAATCTTCAACCAGTGATAATGCAGTCATTTCAAACATTCAAGGCCTATCTTTGGCCTCTGTGGAATAGTCATTTTAAAAACACACAAACACACACACACACACGGTCCTGCAGAGTCATTAGGCAGCAACCAAGCTGGAGAAACCTCACTCACCACCTGACCTGAAGACAGATCCTCTAATCCCTCTGGTCATGAGTTTCATTTTTCCTACATCCAGTGAAATCTGGCCAGTATTCTGCTCAAAGGTTAAATACACTAAACAGCAATGAATTATGGGTAAAAGGCTCTGGTAGATTACAAAGGGAATGCAATCATGTAAAGAAACGTACAACAAACTAAACTAAATGTGAGCATCATGAGAGGACGAAAGAAAAGTGTTTGATTTAAAAAAAGTAAAGATTAAATTGCATTGTTTAAACCACATCACCACCTCCAAAAATGTTTTTTTTCTAGCTGCAATTTTTTGTTGTTGTTGTTGACATAAACATGCAGGAGTGTGATGTTGTCACCAGCAAGTCCAAACCTGCCGCCGTTTTAGACAGAAATTTACTGACAAACTTGTTTCCGCTATTAGTAACAAAACATGGAAGTATTTCTCAATAATACAATACAGGAAAAAACTAAAAGTTACAGCACTTTGTTAAAGTCACTGCCAATAAATTATTACAAATTTATAGAAATGTTTAAATGAAAATGGAATTCTTTGAAGATTAAAGATCAGTCAGTGCTCAGAGTGTGTGTTGGGGATGATCATCAGCTACTACCACACCAAAAATCTTAGCTCAATAACTTAAAACACCATGAGTTATAACCATTTTTTTTGGTTTGATAGCTGTGGCAGCCATCTTGATTTGGGTTGACTCCCAAAATGAATCCGCTGTAGATGTACAATAAAAGACTGCTTTCTGAGTTTAATTAAAACCCACCCAGTGGTTCATCAGATATTTTGCTAACAGGCAAACAACCACACACACACCCAGAGACAATTACATGATGCCTTTAAGTGCAGGGGTAATAAATATGATTTCACCTGAAAGCACCGTCTGTGCATGTGCCACTTCATTATCAAACTTTAGTAAACACTCACGTTTAGCCAGGAGCAACTTTTTTAGGCGCCTTTCTTGTGTGTGTACGTCTGAGTGTGTTTGTGTCGTGAGTGAATGCAGATGACTCCCAAAACACAAAGAAGAAAGCAGGTACTGACCTTTAACCTCTAACCCCTGACCCCTAAGCAGCAGCTGAATCATAGCTGAAGCTTAAAAAAAAAAAAAAGGTGCTCGCAGCGTTTAACATGTGTGCATCAAACTAGAGCCTTTCTGCCTTTGAGACAAACGACAATGAGCACAAACTGAGCCACGTGCGTGAAACAACCACGTCCAACAAAAAAAAGTCTGATCACATGTGCAAGATTCAGACATTATACTTCCTGTGTCCATGCTGTAGGTAAGATACCAATTACTCTATTTTACACTAAATACTCTGGACAGAGACGAATCACAAAGAGACAAAGAGAGGAGAAGACAGTAGGGAGGTAATCCCACGGCTTAAAAACAACAGAAGTTTGAGAAAGGAGTGGCACTGTGGCTTTTAAGACGAGTGAACTCCGGTAATCCGAGAACACCCAGCAGGGCCGCGTCCAGCGGTTCGAGCAGAGACAGGGTG
The DNA here is from genome assembly GCF_001649575.2 of Kryptolebias marmoratus. NCBI lineage: Eukaryota > Metazoa > Chordata > Actinopteri > Cyprinodontiformes > Rivulidae > Kryptolebias > Kryptolebias marmoratus. The sequence continues at coordinate 10,522,385 of NC_051448.1, forward strand.
CGGACGGCTGAGCATTCCTGATCAGTCATGCCTGAGCGGAGGGGCCCGTCCTGCGGACCCGAGGCCACATGTGGTTTGCATACGCTCTGCACCTGAACACATGTATGTGTAGAACTCAGGTGCGCTTGCTACGACAGGAAGTAGAAGGGGAAACAAGCAGGAGACATGCAAACAAATGTACGTCCTCGTGCTTTAAATGTTTCACCGTAGGTAACTCAATGCAAAATACATGAAGTACAACAGCAACATCTGAAGTATTTCGTGACATGACTCATGGTGAGGCCCAGTCTGTCTGTCCCAAAGGTGTTCCCATTTGTACCTGAGAACCATCAGAAAGCGTGTTTGTCATGATTACAGTGCGTGGCTTGCGTAATTCTGACGAGTGGTCGGACCGGTTTAAAATCCAGCAGGTACTGTGCTCTCAGTGGAAGGAACATGAATGAGAGTGCTGACGACACTTTGACAACAGCTGTTTGAGAAAAACAACAAATCATGAAAACAGCACGTTCAGTTTTGTACAATATGTTCATACATGAACTAAAACTTTAGATTCACTTTCAGATGATACTTAAAGTGTATCTGAATGTGTATTTGTTGTTATGTCAAAATATATATATGCAGCAGGTTCAAAATACTTAAATATTGGGAAAAAAATATAATCAAAAGATACAAAACTCCTTTACCTTCATAGTGTTTCAGAAACGATTGTGGCAACGAAGGTGAAAACAGTTTCTTTGGTTTTATTTAGGGATATATTCATTTGACTTTTTGATTTTGTAGGAAAAAAAAAAACAGATTTGACAGAACAAGATTTCATTTCACTGATTTTTTTTTTTTAAAAACTGCTCAAAAAAATGTCTAAGAAACCGTTGCAACTGCTGGAACTTGTAAAATGAATACTTGAATGAGTCTAAATCCGAAAAATGACTCAGCGTTTAAAAGAGAGCGCTTGCAGTCTTTAATAAGTTGTTGCTTCTGGCTGACTGACAGCAAACATGGCCACAACAAGAACTACCGTCTGCTGAAAGGGTTAGATAAAAGCCCTCGAGAAATTAACTCAATACCACGCGTGGAGTAAAATGATCAATCATGTGTTGGGAAGAAAGCATGGAGCCCAAAGAGGAGGTCAAAACTAAAAATAATAAGTCTTAAAAATAGAAAATGCACAACGAAACAAATAGAAATGAATGGGCGGAAACGGGAAGCTAAAAGAAACAGATTTTCCATTCAAAACACCAAATATAAACTACCAATAACAATTAAACTATGGTTAAAGTGGTCAAACGTGGGGATTTTAGTGACAAATCATGAATCTGCTGGGCAAGAAGGCCAAACATGCAGGGATGACTATCTGAAGAAATAAAAACATTTTTATGGATTACATAGGATGATCATTACCTGAACAGGTAACGTCAGCCTTAAATTTAGGACACTTCTCTCATTTCATAAAGCAGAAATAATGCTAAAGCCTTCTTCAAGTAAAAGACATCGAAAGCTTTGAAATGGCTCCAACAAGTAAATCAAGAAAGCTGTAACCAGGTTTGTTTTATTAGAATTTTAAAAAATTAAAGTTGTCATAAAAGCTTAGAAAGTGGCACAAAATTACCAGTAGTGACCATTTTTGGTTAATAATTTAGACTTTTTAACTTTACTCTTTGTTATTCACAATAACTGTTTTTGAATTTTTAACGCTAAATGAATGAAACAGATTAGTAGTATATCGTTGGGACGCTCTATTCAGGTTCAGGCTCCACTACAAGTTCAAAACAATCCCGGACGAGCCCCCAGTTTATGTTACGACCCAGCTCATCGGGCTGAAACATAAAGTAGAGACTGAACGCTATGTTATGAGTTTAAGAGCTGTATTAATAAAAATGGCCTCTATAAGAGCAGCTTCAGTATCACTGCTTTACTGTGGATACGAGGGGGGTGGGGGGGGTCATTTAAATGACAAATTTAAACCTCAAATTTATTTCTCCCTTGGTGATTCCACATTTTTTGAAGGGTTGTCACTGGGATTTACAGAGACACTGAAGTTGTGGTCGAACTAATCAGCGTTCCTATGCTGGGATGGCTTTCAGTAACTCTAAAGAGAAATAAGCAGTTGGGGAACGCATTTCTAACATCTGAAGTAACAACACGAGATTAACAAAGTTTATTGTTGTTTAAAAGCTATTCCTAATATTAAAAAAGGGGGCTGCAATAGCAGAGACCTGCATAATCTAAAGGTGATNAAGCAGTAAGTAAAAAAAAAAAAAAAAAAAAGAAGTTGAGTGAATGTGCTGACAGCCAATCTGGCAACCCATCAGGAGTCCAATCTGGCAACACGCCCATTTAACCCCACAGGGGCCTGCTCACTGTAGAGTGTCTGACAGGGGGGGGGAAAGCCAGAACAACAAAGACTATCAAACAACAACAAAATAAAACTCCAAAACTGAGAAAAAAAATACTAAAAACAAACAATAAATGCAAAAGCATTTTGTCAATCAGCGTGTAAAGTCTTTCAGCCTGGAGGTGTGACTATTATATGCCATGTGTTTACATATATAAGATGTTTTTAACAAGCACACCAGTGGAGCACAGTGAAAGGAAAACTAATAAAAGCCAGGATGTGTGGAATAAGAGAAGCAGGAGCCTCACAGAACTGCCTCGAGAGCTTGTGTGGCCCAAACTTACAATGTGACAATCTGTGCGTAAATGGGTTTCCTCCAGGAAATCAAAAACACAAGAAGATTAACCAGAAACACTCAGCGCTGGCATTAACGCTGATTTAGGGAGGTGGGTGATCGGGGGGGAGAAAAGAAGAAGTGATAGAGTGCAGAACGAATGGCAGAAAGAAGAAAGAAAGCAGAAGTGGCAGACTGAATTATGCTGATTAGGCAGGCGGCGGGCTGACCGTTACCAAGACAAAAGGGGTTGACTCTGGGTCTGGCTTTCTGCCATCTACAGCTGTGAGCTGTCAAACACACACACACACACACACACGTCCGTTACTCCAAGCCCGCCCCTCTTATCTGGCCTCAAAGCAACACGTAAACCACGCACAAACCCAACGCTGGACTGAGACCAGCTTTGATTTACACAAACACACACAAGCTCGTGCAGATTCTTGTCTGAAACCTCCTTCCACCCGGCTGGCTTACTCTCCTTACTTCTGATCCAAGAACAGCCTCCAAAGTGAATCATCCTGTTACAGAGGGATTTAAGGCACAATCCTGATCAGCAGTTATTGGCCAGACCTGCTGGATGCGTTACACACTGGGATTTCAAGGCACATTACAGGCAAGCCATGGGTGTAATGGGAAACACACACAAAACTAAAGAGTGAGTGGAGCACATCCACCCAGAGTAATACGAACAAAGAAGGCATTCATATTTACGGCCCTATGAATAACAACACAACATGGCCTGACTGTCAAAAGATTCACACCGTTCGGAAATAAGAGTTCCCCAAAGACTATCCTCCCATGAGCTGTCAAAAGTTTCAGAGCGGCGGTCCATCTGGACACCCTCTATGTCTCCCCCTCCGTTTTCTCCTCTATCTGTCTTTCTCCATCCCTCCTCCTGCCTGTGTCACCTCTGGCTGTCTCAGGCTCTCATTCCTTTGTTTGTCCAGCTCAGATCTCACTAATGCGGACCAAAAATCACACCTTCAGTGCCGTTCTGTACTCCTTTTTCTTGACCTCCTTCCATATTACACATTCTCTCTTTTCTCAAAAGTGGCCTTTGTCTTCGTGTTTGGGAGTGAAACACAAACTCTCTGCCCACCTCGGGTTCAAAGCCAAAGGCCACTGGTTGCTGCCACCCACCTACAGCGCGCTCGGCGCAACGGGGATTTTCCCCTTGTTTTTGTGTGTAAATCTGGGTCCAGCCGGTCTTGTTCGTGTCTTTACACACGCATGTCACTGTCTGCTTACAGATAGGAGTCCGTATATAGGCATCCATGTGGCTGGATATGCAATCCACGGTTGGATTTTTGTGTTTATTTGAAAAGGAAACCCCCGTCCTAACTCCACTCCCATCAGACGTACAGTTTGTGAGGTTACTGTTACAGTTACTACAAAAATCATTGTTCAACTTTTTTTTTTTAAAATGGTACAAACTTGAATTACATCCCCAGCTCGAGACTGGTGTTCTGTGTTTTTCATTGTATCTCAGGTCCCAAACGCTGGCCTCCTCCAGGGCATCATACTGTTTTCAAATCAGCTCATTTCTGAGAATCTTGGGAAGAAAACCTTGATCCGAGCTACAGATAAACATTTTAGCAAGACTGAATTTCTGTATATATGGCCAACAAATCTTCTGGAAAAACAAATAAATGGAACTTACCAATATTAGTTATTTCTTTAACTTAGATTTGACTTATTTGTTGATTTCATTGCTTAGTTCTTTAAAACAAAACTACTGACAAATCTACAAAGCTGGATATCTTGTTTCATCATTTAGATAGATTTGTTGTTGCTGTTTCAGATTAGTTTAAAGAAAACAAAAATTGTAAATGACCATTTATTGTACACTGTAACTAATTAATATCAATATTTTCGCAGATATCCAGTATTTTTTTGCTAAATGCTTGGTGAGTCATTGTAAGTTGTCTGGATGGAGCTTTGAGGCTCACTAAAGTCATTTAAAAATACCAAAACCAGAGCAACTCCAGAGGTCAACAAACCCAAACTGTAAGCATTTTAAATTCCTAAAATACTGCATGGTAATATCACAGTTCGTGTTCACCAAAAGTCTGGGAAATTTCAGCACTGGCGCCTGGTTCAGCTGTTGGATAATAACAGAGAAACTGTTGTTTTCAGGAGAAAACAGACCAGTATTGGTCCTTCGTGGAAGAGAAAACGGAGGAAAACTCCTCAAAGATGATTAAGAAAGAACAAGACTAGACACAGCAGTGTTTAATTAGTTAAAGAAACTAGAAATCTTCCATCGAGACTCTTCTTTTAGTTACCAAGCTCTGCCTAACGCAGCATTCAGAGGTCTGCAGTCACCAAATGGAGGGTACAGTCCTGTTAAAGTCAACAGTGCAAATATTATCCCTGTTAGTGGGATTCAAGGATGACCTCTGACCCACCTAGATAACATCATCACCTGGTAAAGCAACAGTTAACAGAACAACAGTTTATAGATTTTACCAGCTGAAAGATTGCCACTTCAAAACTGGCTTTGCTTCAACCTGAACCCACAGATTGATCTACATTTAAATGTGTGTTAATGGCTAATTTAGACGTCTTTTTTTTCTTCTTCAACTACTTATAGTTCTACTTTCCACACCAATCAGACATTACCAACAATAGAAATAAATCTGTTGCTATTTGATCATCAAGCTGTGTCATAGACAGACTTCGCCTTGATATGAATATATAAAGAAATACTTTACTGGAGATACTTTACTGTAAGAAAAAAACAAGTCTAAGTCTTTATTAATTTGTAGTTTTTCAATACCTACAAGGAGTTTAAGAAAAAAAAAAAAAATCAAAGGGATCATTTACTTTTGCCCAAAAGCTCTTAATTAGTTTAGATTTGTTCAGCTGAGCGTTAATAACCTGCACAGACAAATAAAATAAGTTCAGATGTAGCCTACAGCCCTACAGTACGCATGTAGACACATGAATATAAACTCATTCTGACACATTTAACTTTACTTTGAAGGAGAAGGCCCTGGAGAGACAAAACCTTCCACTACAGCCACAAAGAAATCAACATCTGGAGACACTCTAAACCTTTATCTGCTATGAAAAAAAAGGGTTAGTTAAAAATATGCCGTCCAGAATGCATCTTAACAGGTTACATAAACAGAAAACTGTCAAGTTCTTATTAGCTGTATCAGCATTTCTCCCCAATACAACCTCAATGCAAAACAATGAAGTAAAGATCCAAAATTTAAGCTTAACTGAACTGCTGAAACCCTGCGAGTTAATTTTAAAAACAACAGCAACCAGACACCACTTTTGTTGAGTTCATAGATTTTAAAAACGTCTGCACGGACCTTTTCATGAGAAAATGAGCTATAATTATTTTATTGGTCGAATAAAAGTCTAGTCCAGCAAAACACATCAGGGGAAGCTTTCGACCAGCATGTTGACATCACAGAGCTAAAAAACAGGAAAATTGACCACATAAATATACAACTGTGATGACATTGCACGGAAAAACACAGGACGGATCCTCTCAACACCTTTCTGGCCTTTCGCACATTTCCCAAACCGTTAGGGTCCCAGAAGGGGAGTTTCCGCTTCCTTAAACGACAACCTTTTCTCTTTTCCATGTGAAAATATTGGGAATGACTGTAAATTTCCAGGTCTAAGAGGCTAGTGGAACTGGTTGGACAAGTCAGCTGGAGCTACGGGCTGATCAGTGTGAAGGGAGGCGATGTGGGTCACAGGAGTGTGAGAGCAGGTCGGCGCGCCGCAGCGAGGAAGCGTTTTATGGCCGAGCTGAAATAACCGGAGTCTCTGTGGGCGGTTGCCAGAGGCGCTTCAAGTGGATTTATGTTTGTGTGTGTGATGTTCTGGGGGAAAACAGAGTGGCGCCTGTAGGCTCGGCATGGCATAACTCGGACCGAGAAAAAAAAGAAAAAAAAGAAAATGAGGATAAATTCTCACATGAAACAGGCATTATTTCAGCTCCTGTTCCCACGTCAAAGAGGACACCCCATGGGTCATTCCCACTACAAATACATGCCTGTAATTGTAACCAACTCCAAATTCCCATCTCAGTTCCCTTAACCTGGCATTCCTGAAGACACATTTATTGACTATAAATTAATCTGTAAAGATTTAAAAAATGACCTTTATATTTTGGTTTACCAGCCATCAGAGGTGCTTCAAGCACAAGTTGTTTTGTACATTAAAGTTACAGCCCAAACTTTAAAAGTGGTGTTCTGTGGAAAGAGTATGAACAAACAATATTTATCAGTTTTATAGAGCTCTGTGAAGGGACCCAGTTTGAATAAATATAGTTTGATTTTGATCAAACTGAAAAGTTAAAAAGGTACCCATTACAAATTTTGAAATCAAACATAAAAAAGCTTATCCTGAACTATATCAAATGGTGCAGTTTGAAAGAGTTCACAAAGAAAGAGCAGAACAGAACCCCACTACAAAAGATCTGAACTACTCCTTTAAAGGGAGATGGAGTGAACATTTGAATTGTTCCAAAATAACCCCGTGACCCTTACATCAACCTGTACGTGTTGTAAACCAGTGAATGTGTAACCAAACAGGGCTGTGAGGTAAACAAATAACTTACCTGATGAGGTGTGGAGGAAGGATCGAACAGGCAGACAGTCAGGTAGGAGTCGGGTGGAGGTCATGTGGAGAGAAAAACAAACAAGAAAACCTCCTTAAGATTCATTCAGTAGCTGTTTTTGTCTGAAGTTACTTCCTGTGTGCATTAAGTGTCATCAACCCATTCAGCTCAACTAATCACCTGAATAGTTGTGCTGTTGTTGCTACAAAATGCCGACCTTACAATAAGAAAATGTGTTAAAATGCATCTGTTGTTTTCCCCCTCTAAAGCCTCAACACTGGCATTTCTTTCTGAATCCAGTAAACGCGTAAACGTGCCGACAGCAGATCCTACAGGAGCATTCAGGTAAAACGTAAAGGCTGCACATTTAACAACTCTGATGAAGAAAGGAAAGAAGGTTTTCTGCACGTCTGAGACAAAAACCTTCTGTTCATGACCACAGTATGACTCAGGTCCTAACACCGACATCAGGGCTGGTGTGAGGAGGTGGGAGAAAGCCAAAGGATGTGGGAGGGAATGACTGGGTGATAAAGAGCTCGCTATCACAACGAAATGTTCACGATGGCTTCCAACTAGCTGAGGATGAAAAACTGAACTGAAGTGACTAAAGCATAAGAAATTACATGACTCCCATAAGTTAAAATAGTCATAACATTCTTTCTGTTGTTGATGTTTGTTGAGATTCATCCTTAAAATGTTCCTTTGTTTGAATTTATTATTTTAAATAAACAAGCTGGTAAGGACAAGATAACTCTCATAACTTAATAACAAAGACTAAAATAAAATCCAACAAAAATACAAATCATCAAATCAAGATTTGAACAGCAATAAACCTAAAAATATGTCACATGTGAATGACACTAATAAACTGGTTTAGAATAGGAACAAAGAGATGTGTGACAGGGTGAAGGGGCCAAGTGTGAATGAATATAGCTGCAAATAAACAAATAAAAACAAACACCTTAGATGTGTCAATATTAAGGTGGTTAATGGGTGTGTGTGTGTGTGTGTGTGTGTGTGTGTGTGTGTGTGTGTGTGTGTAGACAAAGGAAAAATGAATTCCCTGGGGTTTGACACAGATCACATAAAGAAATTAAATAACGCCAGGATAAAATGCCAATGTTTTCTTTAATAATCTCCAACAGTTAAAAACTAGGCAAATTAGTTGGTGCTGAAATTGACTTAAATATTTAAGAACTACATAAATACAAAAACTGAACTATATATTAGACTTATTCGAGGCTTTATCATGTCATTGTTGTCAGAAATGGAAAATAAAGTTAGGAAAATAATCTAAACTAAGTTAAACCAAACCCAGACTACAATCCTCAAAATACAATACATCTAATTAATACAACTTTACAATTATTCTCCTAGTGTCTGAAGGTCTGGTTCATATTAAAATTTACAGGGTTTACTGAGTTTAAATCTTGCAATGAAAACAAAAAAACATCAACTAAAAATGCCTGTTTTTATAAATCCAATAAAATGTTTTGTTTAAACCCACATAAACACAAAGCTCCACATGTTGAGTTTTAACTCCTGTAATTTTGTCCTGCCTTGAATGTCCAAAACTCTGCAATTTAAAAAGTGATAAGAAATGAAAAAGGTGCTAACTAACTATCTGCACAAACTGTATTCATTAAGATATAATCTTTAGTGTCCAATGGAAACATTTACCTCCCATTCCTTCTTCTCTGCACCTTTAACTCAGTTTTTAAAAGGTAAACTCACCGGCAGCCTGAACAAAACATGCTCAGAGCTTTATCTTTTCTATCTTTATCCAATTCACACGTTTATGTTCCTATTTAAGCTCTCAGTCTCACCTTTAGCCGTTCCATTCGCACCGTCTTCTGGCAGAGACCATTTGATACTGAAACATTCAAATCTGCTTGTTTAAGCCTTAATGTTGTAAGCCTGCCTAGCTGAGTGAGCCCACCAAGAACACACACACGCAAGACAAAAACAAATACACCTACCTGAATAGGGACTCGGCCTTTGCTTTCGAGATAATATCCGTATGACTTTCACAGGCATGTCTGCTAATAACTACACTGCTGCGCACACGCAAGACACAGAAACACCATTTCCGTCCGAGCATCGATTTAAAAACTACACACACACAGATCAGTCTGCACAGACTCACTGCACGTGTGAAGAGCCCACACACACACGCGTCGACCAATCAAAAACCTGTCATGAAGAAAGAGGGGGGTGTATAGCAGAGAGTGATGCATTCAAATAAATTCCTAAAAGGTGACCCCCTTAAACCCCAAGGTTGCTACGGTGATGTGGTCGCTATCTGCCGCAGGCTGCTGTTGCCGGGACAACGTTGCAACAGGTCCACGGGCCCCCTTGAGTTATCAAGTTGGGGGTCATTGGCACAAACCTTGGAGAAAAGGGTCTTTGCAGGACTAAGCCGATGAGCAACCAAGCCTGAAGAATGGGCAGGCTTCATCTGATGCGTATCAGTTTTGTGAGGGAGAACCTGCTCGGATTTCAACTCTTCAGCTTAACCAAGTAAAACTGAAGCCCGTAAGGGAAGCTTCGCATTAAAAGTTATGCGTTTCACGAAGTTGTACAAAAATAAAGTTTGCAGCTCGGAAATATCCTGCCTCTCCTTACTGCTTTGGGTTTTGACCGACGCCCACTGCTCATCTGCTTCAAACCTCCCACCCTTTTTGTATTCTCTGCCTTCCGGTCCGTTAGAACTGTCTCCAGTTTGTGTCCTCATCTCCTCTCTGGTCCTGAAGCAGAGCGAAGTAATTACAGAGGGCTTTAGAAGACACCATTCACAACCATAAAACAAAAAGGCCGAGTTTGACAGAGCCAGGCTCGGTCAGTGAGAGCGTGTGGTCGACTCTTACGTCGACACAGCAATCTTTTTTGTTTGCTCCATACATGTGCATCATTTCAGCTTGGCGTCTTCAGCTCTATCCTTTAAGGATAAATACGCACGTGGACAACTTTAAGCACCGGTGCTTTTCATTGTTTGCTTTAATCATAACCTGCAAAGCATGCGGAAACCTTTCTGCGACCCCCCCCCCTCCTCCTCCTCCTCCCTCCCTCTCAATCCCACAGACAAATCCATCACTGCTACTCTACTTTTCCATTCCTGCAGGAAACAACTGTGTGAGACGTGTCACATCCTGTTGCTGGACAGGGGGGACAATCACAACGAACAACCTGAGAGCGGCAATTGGATGAGGCAGCTGTCTGATTAGGAGCATTCCTCCTCTGAGGCTCGAGTTTAGTGTCTAAAGGATAGGGAGGATGGCGACAGGGGCAGGAAATGGAACAGGATGTAGTTGACAGCGCCATCTCCCACAGGATGCTGGGACACGCAAGCTTGACAAAGGGTTACTTCATGCTTAATAGACTGAGGTAAAGGAGGTTAACTTAAATACAAAAACAAGCACGGGAGGAAAAGAAAGAGGCTTTAGGTGACGCTGAAAAGGAAATTAGATGTACAGTTTACAGTAACGAAGATTAAAATTCATCTCAAAAGATGCAAGCAACTATTTCATTCTGCAAAAGTCTTCTCAATAGAAGTTGTGCAAATTAACAAAAGAAAATTCATTAAATGTGTTGTTCTTCGTCTTCCATCAGATACACATTCCTGAAGAACTTAATCATCTAAACTCTCACGTCTCATTTTCTTCCCTGCACCCTTTTCCTGATACATTTATCTGACTGCATCACTATTTTCCCATCAGTGAAGATTTTCTGCTGAACACAGAGACGTGTAATTCATGAGAAAGCTGTTGCCACAAACGAACCGAGCGCGCAAAAAATGAAAACATTCTCTACCATTACAAAACATGCCTCTTGTTTATATCCTGCATGCTTCGCCTCCATTTTCATTGTTTCTTCTCACTTGTCTAAACACAAAACAATCCTTGAGTCTAAAAGAGGAAAATACAGAACTGTAAATATAAAAATAAACAGGCAAACAACCCAAAAACCTCAAGACTTTCTGACATGCTGACCAGACCAACAAAACGATGAGACTCACATGTTCAAACACACACTGACACACGTGACTCGAAACATTTTAATTCTGCTCTCACAGCGTATGTGTGTGTGTTGGCCAGGCCTCGTCTCACACCACACAGCATTTGATGTCAAACTCACTCATTAACAGCATGAAAAACATTTAACAAGAGCTTAATCAAACCCACATAAACCTACAAATAACATGTGAACACAAAACACGCATGGGAAATTATTTTGCCTCTTCTGTGCCAGAGTTTGAGGCTAAAAAACATGTGACTGTGTTGCATTTCATGACTTTTTAAAAAAAGGCACAAACAAAGCGAAAGACACTACTCAATTGACAAAACAATACAGCTCAGACGATTAGTCACTGCAGCCGACGACAGGAAAAAAAAAAAAAAAAAAAAAAACCTGTCGATGCAGATTTTTATTGTCGACGTGTCGTTTGTAAAGCTATTACTAGACGGCTCCGGTCATAATGAACCACATAAATGTTTTTTTTTGTAACTATGATCGACCACAATGTCTGGTGAAGTCTCATTTATATCTATTTGGACAAAACGGAACAGAGGCTTTTAACGAAGAAGAACGTGAGGAAAAGCGACAAAATCAAAACAGAGACTTCCAAAAGTGTGTGAGAATCTCACAGAACAATCAAAAAGGTGAAGGCAGATTGTGCAGAGTGGAGCGATTTTCCCCATTAGCATCACCGACTGCATCAGAGTCTAGGAGTAAACTTAGCGCGCCGTGTTGCCTCCTTTTTAAATAATGTTCACACGTCACGTTTATGTCCGTTTAAACAGGGTCTCATAGAGGATTGTTAAGAGAGCATCATTCAGTTATATTTGCCAACATGACCTGTTAGGAGCAGTAAAATGAGAGGGGGGAGTTCCTGCATAATCGTTGACTAATCAAAAAGACTGACAGATTAGTTGACTACCAAACTGATCCTTAGTTGCAGGCCCACAAAACAACTGCAGAGAAACGTGGAGAACGGCACAACTTTAACGACCGACTGCAACATAAGGCAGCAGTTTGCATTTGCATTTTCTCTTCACTGAGGAAGAAAATGAAGAAAAGATGGCAGAAATAATTTTCTGTAATTGGCACCAAAGTAGCAAAAACAACTGAACCCACATTTAAAGCAGAAAAAGTCATTTTCCGAAGAGTTTAGCTTGAAAAAGGAGACTGAAACAAGCCCACAACTTCCAACATTCAGGGTGACATGTTTGTTAGAAGGTATTTACTTGTCTGTTGTCTTCTAACCTGGGTTTTATTCTTTATTATAGCCATTTTATAAAAGTGCGATCTGGAAAAACTGTAAAAAAAGGACGCTGCCTTTAAACAACTTTAACCCAGAGAAAAAAAAATACCCAGATTTAGTGAACTAGAGGATCCAGGAGGTTAAGTTTTATGTTGGCATTTCAATAAACCAATAAAAATAAGTTTAAAAAAAGTTTAGATAAAACTGAGCATCACTTAAGCCAAAAGATCAGGTTTTCAATAGTTTATGAATCATAAATCTCAGGCTTAAAGAGGCATGGTTAGCATCATCACAACAGACAAACGACAAAACAATTTCACAGCCAAAGACAAGATAAAAAAAAAAGACTAAATGATTAATGACTAAACATCCAACTAAGCTTCAAGATGGCGTTGTTGTGCGTGCTGACTCTGTCAAACCGTCACGGTTCAGTGGGAGTTTTTATTGTTTCCAATAACATCAGTGTTTTGCCCACGATCAGACTTAACATGTCTGCTGTGAACGAGTCAAATTAAAAGAATAAATCTCAGGCCATGAAATCTGTTCCTCCTGCTGTTTCATGCTGGTTATTAGGCTCCACAATAACAAGAGCAACAGACTAACATAGGACGACCACGCCTCCTCCAGCTCTAATCAGTAACGTTGTGGCATTTCCAAAACAGACGTGAGGCGATCTGTCCTCATTGTTCCTGGCCTGACCTCCTACGGATCAAAAAAGCTCAAGTGCCTAACCTGAACCGTGTCCAGGAAACATACCACACTTTAGACACGGAGCATCATGTCTACTTTAAATCACTTCACAATGAAAGAGGCTACATCAGTGGTATTACATACGTTTTACCATAAAACAAACAGAATCACTATTCTGTTCTATAATAACTTACCCATAGTAACAAACTTTGGTTTAAACGACACCCATGATACCAACCACAACACAATACAGAAAAAAATAAATTGTTAGACAATCCAAAAATGATACAGAACAATATCAGCAAAGCCACAAGTTCAAGGTAACTTTCTTTTAACTTTCCTATTGTTGCAGACAAATATATGCTTTGACTGGTTAATTTTCAGCCAGACTTCTCATCCATGTGTTCAGCTTCCCTCCAAAAGGAGCCATGAAGTTGTAGTGCCTTGTTTTTAATCATTTCAAACATCAATATTTAGTTCCAGCATATCAGTCGTCGTGTTGCATGAAGAAGAGCAACAACTTTTTGTCCTACCACCATCATACGTGATCAGCTGATTCAAGAGTTGCTGAAAAGTTAGTTGGAAGGGAAGTGGACCTGTTACTGAACAGAAAAAAAGTGTTTTGTTTTATTATTAGTTTTCCATCAAACATAGATTTATTTGCTGTTAGTGTTTGCAAAGTTGTGCTGTAAAACAAGCAAACTGCTCGTGTTTGGTGCCATAAAGCAGTCGATCACACAAACGGCTTTATAGCCATAAACCTAATTAATGTAAAAGTCTACCGGTCTGTTGGTTCAGTGATGCGTTTACATTGTTCATATAAGATGAAAACCGTGCAATAAAAACACTAAATGTGCTAAAAGAAAATGACAGGTAGGCTAATAATAACTTATTACTATGATTGATATCATCAGAATTCACTTGATTCAAAACAATATCATGAGCAGAAATAAAGAGAGTTAACACTTTGGAGTACAGAGAAAATATATGAATGTAACAGGAAATAGCTGCAGCCTTAACACAGAAACATGATATAATTTTACTGTTAAATTAAGTAAAGTTTGGAAATCTGACACTACAGCCGCTGCACTGACACCACAGTCAACTTCCTGTGTTCTACTGAAATTTAACTTGATTTCAGTGGTTGTATGACACTCAACAAAAAGAAAATCCAGCTACAGCGTGCTCACATGAGCGTGTATATGTGCCCTTTGTGTGTTATTACACTTTATGCTGTCTGAGCAATGTTACGGGCGGTAGACGGGAGCTCACACAATGGGCTTCTGTGTGAGGGTTTGTGTGACGGGGAGGAGAGATTAAAAGAAGGAGAGAGAGAGGTCACGGTGGACTTGGGAAGTTAAAACAATTCAAAATGCTGTGGGTTTATCTCAAAGTGTAAAAAATAATGGGTCTGATTTACTCTTCACTTTATAAAAGGGTTTATCTAAAGGGTTCAGAATGAGTGTTTCCAGAAATAGACCATGTTTATTCACTCATATTACATCATGTTTTTGAGAGAGTAGTGGGGGGGAAGCCTTATACAAAGAATTGGGGTACAACCTTTAATTACTCAACAGCACATGTGGCAAAACTTAGTCAACTACACCCAAAGAACTCCACCCAAACTCTGGCAGCGAAACTGGAAACTATTGGGGTTGTGTCCAAACCACAAATCGTTCTGTTGCTTCAAACCCTTGAAACAAATATGAAACCCCCACTTGAGCGAGTTATGAGCTAAAACAAAGAGATGAGACATGGAGGAGTAGAGAGGAGAGCCGCTTCGACCACGACCGACACCTCCCTGCTTCTGAAATTGGCTCTCCTCCCTTCGCCGGCCCACGACCATATGAAAGGCCGACTGGGTTGGGTTTCCATGTGGGGTGGAGACGGGAGGTGGGGGAGCATATGGGTGTGCGATAAGACAGCTTAGCTGGTTATGGGGGGCTCCCTTTGACCTTGTGCCCCCGGCCCTAAGAAGTTTCACAGACAGCCGTTTTCTTGAAGACCCTCAGCCCTGGTCCAAAACACACACACACACACACACACACACACACACCTGACCAATTAGGACACCTCGTTATGTCATCAGTGGGTTGTTTATCATAATCTCCCTCCTCCTTTCCTCTCCATATTTAGTTTCCTAGAATATTTTACACCACCAAACAACATGAATCTAAATTAAACCGTTCACAGAATACATATATTAAAAACAGAACCAAGAGCATGACAGAGTGCCAAATAATTTGTGTAGATTGAGCTCATCAAGACGTACAAATTGCAGCTCCCCGGGCAGATTCAGATTCATGTCAGGAGCAACTGGGATTAAAAGCCAATGCAAAGAAATGCGTCTTAAACAAAAACCGAGCACCTCTGATGTGGAGAGCCGGAGCATTCCATTATTTAGGGGCAACATCTGAAAACGCTCCATCACTTCTGTTTTTAATTTGAAGATTGGGACATCCACTGACCACACTGATCTGACTGGAACAAGATGGTACAACGAGTCGGTCATGTATTCAGGGGCATTACCTTGGAGGGTTTTAAAAAACATGTAATAAAAGTTTAAACTGGATCCTAAAAAGTGAAAAAAATCAAATGTAGAGATGCTAAATCTGAGGTGATGTCAGGTCGTCTCTTACCAGCCAATAAGGACAGCTGCTGTGTCCTAAACCATCCAAGTTAAAGAACCTTATTTTAATTATTTTATGAAAACCACCCAACAAATTGATGCATCTCTGCTTAATGTCATCACTAGTCAGAAGTTAGTGTCACGAGCGCCGTAAAATGTGGCAATCAGGGCCTCAAATGCAATAATCAAAAAAAAGTACCTTAACTCCTTGTCCTGTTTTTATGCATTTGTTGTTTCGGCTCCTCTGTCAAATGCGACTCGTAACTAAGAAGGCAGCGGAGTGGTCAGCGAGCTGGGAGAGCTTAAAGCTGCTCAGAAAATGACAGCGCTAATGTGTCATTGGAAGTGCAGAACTGAGCAACAGGAAACGGCAATCGTTTTGTTCATAGAGTGCATTTTCTTGTCCAACTAGTCAACCTCAAGCAACAATAGTTCAAGTTTTGTTCAGAGACAGGACGCACAAAATGAGAGAAAAGAAAAGAGGAAGGGGAAGGAAGGGTGAAGACAGGAAAGATCTGCTCAATACAACACTTGGGAGGACTGGTTTGGAGGATGAGTCAGAGAGGGTGAACAAAGGGCGAAGAAAGGGCACGACAGCGAATTGTGTCTGTGTTTTGTATATGAGAACAACAATGACGTTCTTATTGATATCAGGAAATTCCGACTTTGAAGTGAGCTTGTGTGGAGCAGAAATACTCCAGATTAGTCTGCATGCAAGGGTGTTTGTGTTTGCAGCAAGGCTAGACTGTAGTGTTAAATATGCGTTTCTTTTAGTTTATAAACAGCAGCTTAAGAGCTGTAATTTAAAAAAGGCTTAAGATAGAAGATACAACAAAAAAAATTACAAAATGAGTCGTAAAATAACAGAGCGCAGAACAAAAGAAAAACTGACTTAGCCATTAAAGATTGATAAAAGGGAAAGATTGATGGATTTCCCTTTTCCTCTCAGCCCTGGGGGATCTGACATTTCCATCCAGAGCGTTCATCACTGCCTCAGTTTTCCACACAACAAAGACCCTCAGTTTCATCTCCAGACATCCAGAGTCTCAAGGGGGGGCAGAAATATGCTTCCCTTAAGACTAAAAGAGATCATTACCTGCCCGCTACCCCAACCTCATTCAGGACCCCTGAGCCCCTTAAAGCAAGTTTTTTCCAATTGTCTGAGTGAAGTGAAGTGGTGGTGGGGCTCATCCAGCTGATCGCTCAGACAGTTGGACCACACCGTTAGGGCTGAGGGTGTTTTACTACAGAGGGGGGAGTAGAGGGGAGTTTGTTTTATGCAGTGCTGCCTCGTTAGCTCCTCTGGGGCCCACTCAGGCTAACGGATCAAACAAAGGACGCGTTTATGCGTGTGTGTGTGTTAGGAATAAACAAAGGTATGGATCTGAAAAGAAAAAAAAAAGTTTTGTATAGTCAAGGTTAGCAATAATGTGTAATACAAACAGCATTTATGGCAAAAACTGTTCAACGGATTTAAAAGTTTTCCATTCCACTTATTAAAAATGAGTGTTCTCTTACTCATCTATCATAAAATAGCAAAAGGTAACGCAAAAGAAGAAAAAAAGTCCAGTGAAAATTATACCCCAATTACCAAAACTGAACAAGGTTACAAAGGAAATATCACCGCTTCCTCCCCCCCCAAAAAACTAGATAACACTGCTCTGAGCAAGAAACTAAATGCTGTACAAAAAGTAGAGCTGAATCCAACACAAATGAAACTGCTCAACAATAACTTCATTTATGATGACAGCACTGACAGGTGAACAATAGTTACCTGATACACTGGTACCACAACACAGAGTTCTGCCCTATCGCCAGCAGCAGTTCCTTCAGATAGTTTCACTACGGAGTTCACAGCAACTAGTTCTCAACCTATTACTGCTGCAGCTTAACATCATAACTTACAACAGTTATTACGAGTTAAAGCTAAAACTAAAATAGTTTTCATGATGACGCTTAAATTACTGGATTTTTTTTTTGCTTCACAATAAATCTAGTATGATCCAGTTCTTTAGATATGTAAAAGTATTAAAAAAAAAAACCCTAACAGGAAGAAAAAGCTGATATACACAAACATCAATGTACATTTTTAATAACTGTTAGAGACTTAAAAGATCAAACAATCCTGGGAGTTAACCTTCATTTTTATGTTAAAAAAAATAAAAGAGTACCATCAAAGATACATAATACACCCATTGGTAGGAACAATCTAGGGAACAAAGGGTTTGACATTTCTGTGTTACTTGGATGTGAAACGGGAGCATAAACAAGGTTTTCACAAAGGAGTCATGCCCTTGACCTGTGACCCTGTGACCTTAAAATCAATAGGAATCATTCTTGGCCCGTGAGTTGTCCAGGAACCCAGTTTGACATTTCTATGTGCAGTGGCAGAGCTCGGACAAGGTTTTCACAAAGGGGGTCACCTGTCGTGTTGACCTTTGACCCTGTGAGCTTGAAATCAATAGGTATCATCCTTGACCCATGAGGCGTCCAGTTATGCAGAATTGTTCTTTCTGTTATTTTTTTCCCCCCCAATCTTTTCTTATTTTGTTGTACCATGAGGCAAAATTCCTGCAGCACAACAGGTAAGACCAGATTTGACTTACGAGATGCTTCATGCCACTGTGACAGGTTGAGTAATTTATCTTGCTGATAGTTGACAAGTTACTTCTATGGAAAACTACTGCCACAACAACTGGTAGAGGATGGTAAAAGATGTCTTCTGGTTTTTACTAAGAGACTGCATGTGTGGGAATTCTTCTAACCAGAGAAGATTTGCTATGCTGACTTAATGAGCATCTCAGACAGGGGTGGAAATTAAAAATTTTTTACCAGCCACTCAAATATTTTACCAGCCACTATTTTTTGTTGTGACAAAAAGTTATTTCATATGATGATGATGATCGACGCGGGTGGAAGCAGTTGTGGTGCCCTACAAGCTGACTACTCTTGAAAAACAGAAAATAAAATAGCTTCTCATCACA